>NC_091058.1:12476738-12786071 GCF_000393655.2 Nicotiana sylvestris
TGACTGGTTTCTAATGGATTATATGCAATTGTTGGCTTATGAAAATCTAGGTCCAAATCTAGATCAACCCCAGGCATGAATGCATAGCCCTGAATTGTTTTGGGCCTTCTGTTCTCGTCATGATTGGACATTTTCCGAGCCCAGCAAAGGAAACACGGTGTGACGACCCGACCCGTCGTCTCGTGAGTTAATGCCCCATTTTCCCCATTTCCTATTTCTTTATGCTTCATTATCAGTGTTGGGTGTGAACGAGTTGATTCGGAAAGGTTTTGAAAGGAATTGAGACACTTAGTCTCTTTTAAGAAGGCTTAAGTTGAAAAAGTCAACCAGACGTTGACTTATGAGTTAGAGGGCTCGGATGTGAATTCCGATGGTTTGGTTAGCTCCGGGAGATGATTTGTGACTTAGGAGTGTGATCGGAAGTAATTTTGGAGGTCCGGTGTAGAATTAGGCTTGAATTGGCGAAGTTAGTATTTTGGCGAATTTCGGTTGATAGGTGAGATTTTGATCCGAGGATAGGAATGGAATTCCGAGAGTTGATGTAGCTTAGTTATGTCATTTGTTATGTGTGTGCAAAATTTCAGGTCATTCGGACATGGTTTGGTTGGGTTTTTGATCGAATGCGTGTTTTGGAAGTTTTAAAAGAACTTAAGGCTTGAATTCGATGTAATTCGATGATTTTAGTGTTAGTTGAGGTGTTTTGATGATTGGAGAAAGTTTGGATGATGTTTTAAGACATTTTGGCATACTTAGTTAGAGTCCCGAGGGGCTCGGGTGAGTTTCGGAATGGCCATTTTTAGGCCAATTTAACTTGCTGGATTTTTGACAGCAAGGTTCGAAAATTTTGATGCGAGGAGCATAATTTGGAAGCTTATATCTCGTAATCTATAAGGAATCGGAAAATGTATAAAACATGAAAGTTGTAGCCCTTGTATTCTAGTTTCCATAAATATAAACCATTTGTCATTTGGATATTTGTACAGAAAGTTATGATTGATTGAATAAGGGCTAGTAAAGCTGTTTTGAAATTTCCCAGAAATTTCTGATGCGAGGAGGCTAATTTGGAAACTTATATCTCGATATATATAAGAAATCGGAAAATGTATAAAACATGAAAGTTGTAGCCCTTGTATTCTAGTGTCCAGAAATTTAAACCATTTGTCATTCGGACATTTGTACAGAAAGTTATGATCGATTGAATATGGCTGGTAAAGCTGTCTCTGGTGGACTTTTAGTGATGAAACTGGACTTTTAGTGACGGGCGGACAGAAACTTAAGGACCAAAAATGCTGATTTCTTCATTTTCGTTTTGAGATTTTTGGAGCTCGGTTCTTGGTCGATTTTGAGGTGTTCTTCACGATTTCAACTCAAGTAAGTGTCCTATACTTGAAAGTGTTTATATTACATAAATCCATGGTTATTTTCATCGTTTAAATTCGGATTTAAATGGAAGAAATCAAGATTTTTGCAAAATCTTCCAAAAATGAAAAATTAAGATTTGGAGGTCGTGTTGTTGTCGGAATTTGATAATTTTGGTATGGTTGAACTCGTACCGGAATGGGTTGTCGGATTTTATAAGTTTCGCCGGATTCCGAGACGCGGGCCCCACAGGCAAATTTTGAGTGCAATTTCGGATTTTTAATGGAAAGTGTAGAATTCCATATGGAATTAATTCCTATAATTTTTATTGATTGAATCGAATTATTGTGGCTAGATTCGAGGCATTCAGAGGTCGATTTGAGAGGAAAAGGCATTGTGGAGTAGTATTTTGCTCGGGTTTTTACTAATTTCGAGAATTTTGGTATTTTTCGATTGTTTTGATTGGGATTTGTTCCCTTATCATATTATGACATATTCGTTCTGATTTTGGATAGATTCGACGCACGTGGAGGCCAATTCGAGGGGCAAAGGCGTCGCGAGCTAAAGAAGTAGCCGGTTCGAGGTGAGTAATTGATGTAAATGATGTCCTGAGGGTTTGAAACCCCGAAATTTCACATCGTAATGCTATATTGAGGTGACTTGCACGCCGGATAACGGGCGTGGGGTAGAGCACTGTTGGGGATTGTGACTTAGTCCGTCCCGAGAGATGTTTTTACCGTGTTTTCTACTTGAACTAAATTGAGAATCATCCTTACTTGGATTTAATTGTTACATTTGGGCTTCTTGCCAATTATCTGAATCCTTCAGAGATTGATATCACTGCTTTCACATATTTTGCATATCATTTGACCTCAATCCAAGGTTTTAAATACTGTTTTGCAAACTCAGCCATCTTTCTAAGATTTGAAAACTTAAATGATATTTCTAAATGATATTTCGGGCTGAGAACTACTATTTTACAAATGCCCAAGGAGCTTATGATGATTTCTGGACTGAGCATGGATCGGGCTGCGCGCTGCAGCAGTGTTATATTGATATTGAGGCCGAGAGCCTGGTTGATTACATTGATATTGAGGCCGAGAGCCTGGTTGATTACATTGATATTGAGGCCGAGAGCCTGGGTGATTATACTGAGATTGATATGAGGCCGAGGGCCTAGATTTGATGCCACGAGATGGCTTGATATTGCGCTTGGGCTGTAGGAGCCCCTCCGGAGTCTGCACACACCCCCAGTGAGCGCCGTCGACGATAAATAAATGGATGGCTCGGGCTGCACGCCGCAGTGGGTACTAGAGTGTACCATCATATGCATTGCATTGCACTCATGCATTTGTTTTTATCTGTTATACCTGTCTCAGTATTTGGTACTCTGATTTAATTGACTTGTTGCTTTACTATTTGTTGTTCTAAACTGCCAGTTATAGTTTACTTTGTATTTTTCCATGATTTCTTAATCTCAGCCTTTATTTATGTTTATTACTCACTGGCTTGGAGTACTCACATTACTCCCTGCACCTTGCGTGCAGATCCAGGTACACCACAGGCTAAGTGAGGAATTGTTTAGCTGATCAGGCAATATCCGGGAGTATTGAGGTAGCTGCATGGTGTTTGCAGCCTTGATCTCTCCCCTCTATCTCTATCTTTTATTCCGTATTTTTCCTAAAAAGACTTGTAATAGGTGGATATTCTGTATTAGAGGCTCATATTCGTGACACCGGATTCTATTGGGCTATGGTGTGATATTTTTGTTGAATTTCCGAAAATTTTATTATTAATTATACACTTGAAAGTGATGACTTAGTAAATTCTCTGTGATATTTATCTATAATCTGAATAAGAATTTGGGATAATGTTGTTGAATGGTCGGGCTTGCCTAGCAGTGTGTTGGGCGCCATCATGACCGGGGTTAGGGTCGTGACACACGGGCAGGTGTAGCCTTACACTCTTGTAATTTGGGCTCAATTTTACTCACCTTCTGCAGGGTGTTGATGGCCTGAAATTTTCTTCTATTAATTAGTTCAGACATTAGCATAAGGTAGAATTCAGTTACCTTTATGTTTAACCGATTAATTTCTTTCAATTAGTTGAGGTGTGCCATCCACAATTAAATCACGTATGGTCCTCGTATTAAGTTCTTATGATTTAGATACAAAAATGACAAATGTTCGTAGTTTGCTTTAGGCACGTCCAATATACTATCGTGGTTGTGGACATGTTCGCGTGACATAATTGCGATTTCTAAAAACAAAACCGTAGTATGCGTTCACGCAACTTCAGCCAAAAGTTCTTAATAATAATAAAACGTTATTAATTGTGGACACGTTCACGTGACATGATTTTTTGATGCGCCAAACAAATGGGTACACGTACGCGTGACCCATTTCAAGATAATTTTCTTAATTAAAAAGCGGTAAAGGGTAAATGCACATAGGATCTAAAGTCAGTAATTAAACAATTTTAATAAGCCAAGTATGATCAAAGCGACCGTGCTAGAACCACGAAACTCGGGAATGCCTAACACCTTCTCCCGGGTTAACAGAATTCCTTACTCAGATTTCTAGTTCGCAGACTGTAATACAGAGTCAATATTTTCTTCGACTCAGGATTTGAACCGGTTTCTTGGGACACCATAAATCTCCCAATTGGTGACTCTGATTTTTAATAAATAAACAATCCCGTTTCGATTGTACTTTAATTGGAAAAACTCCCTTATATATATACCCCTTACGGGGTGTAGTGAAAAAGGAGGTGTGACAGCTCTGGCGACTCTGCTGGGGACCGAACCCCGAATATCTGGTTCAGGGTTCAAGAATTCGAGCTTGTTAATATGATTTTGTTTGGATTTATTATTAATATTACTGTATTCTGTGAATCTTTTGTGCTAAATGCTATCTATTTACCGCTTTAATATTATTTGAATTGTATATAACTGCCTTCTTACGCCACCCATCTGAGTCTTCTGGAAATGGTGCATACGTTCGCGTAGCCTGCTTTTTCTGTAGAAGTTATACCAAATAGAACGAGGCCGGGCAAGTGACAAGGCCGGGTAGACTTCAGTGCTCCCGGTACGTCGCCCCCTCCTCGGCCCCAGTTGTCCGCTCGGGTACCCCAAGTCTAGACCAAAACCCCAGGATTTAAACCTAGAAAAACATAGCCTCATGCCGGATCCCTAGTAGGAACGTTTGTTTTCATCATGTGCATTTGACTTAGGGGACTCAACACAGGGGTTGGGTCCGTCTAGGACAGGTATGCTCGAAATAACAGACTATCCTGATGTATTTTACGTGCTATGTGAACATTTATTTGTTTTGGCTTGCATTCTGACCGGCCAGGGAAAATAAAGCAAAAAAGGAAAACCAAGAGTGATATAGGGAAGGAAATAAGGCCCGGTTCTAAAAATCCCGGTATTTGAAAAACATCCTGAAACTATGCCCAAATTTTTTAAAAAAGAGTTATTTCAAGAGAGTCAAACACTGTGTTCTTTCAAATGTGTCAAAACTGAACAAACTACGCAGGTCTAATTCTCACCGAATGTGGGATACGTAGGCAACCTACATAAGGTTCGGCCTTATTTTTGAAAAAAAGAGAAACAAAAACAAGAAAAGAGAGTCGATGGTCGAGTGAATGCAATCTTGATTTTTGGTCAAAATAAGCCGATCCAGCTTTGGCAATGTCTTAAACCGTTCTTGCCGAGATAGCCTCAGAGTATTCTTCAGTTTTCAAAAGACTATTTTCGTAAAAGAATGGACAAGTTTGTGAAGGGTCATAAAATAATTCCCCCGGCCTCAAAATTCGCGTGAAATTGGGAAGGGGCCGCATTTGCAAAAATAGTCACTTGGCTAAAGTTGGCATATAGGGGAAGAAATTATGGTTTTTTTCTTCTTTTCTTTTCCCTTTCTTTTTTTTTTCTTCTTCAAAAAACTGTTTACAATAGGGTCCACTCGAGTCGACCCTAACCTTAATCTTTCACAGAAACAAATGAATACCATCCAGGAACCGCTAGAAGTGGTCAGGGAACAGGCTCAGCTACACTTGCGTATGTGGTGGAATGATCTAGACGAAGATGGTCAGAAATGGGTGAAAAAGCAGTTGGGTTCTCTTATAAACATTTTTGAGATCAAACCATAGGAAGATTTGATCAAGGCTTTGGTAACTTTCTGGGATCCTGTCCACAATGTCTTTCGTTTCTCGGATTTTGAGATCACCCCTACTTTGGATGAAAT
Source organism: Nicotiana sylvestris (assembly GCF_000393655.2). Classification (NCBI taxonomy): domain Eukaryota; kingdom Viridiplantae; phylum Streptophyta; class Magnoliopsida; order Solanales; family Solanaceae; genus Nicotiana; species Nicotiana sylvestris. Next base: position 12,482,342 of record NC_091058.1, read on the forward strand.
AGTCGGGTACATTGAATTCGGACGGGATTTGAGGAAGCAACGACTTATATTTCCAAGGGCTCCATTAATGCACAAGTTCTTTGACCTCCTGAATATTAGTAAACAGACGAATAAAGAACGTGTGAACAATGGGTGTTGTGCTTTCCATTTATTATACTTCAGGTTCGGGCACTCTGCTGGTTTTGAAACGCATGAAAAAGGTCTGAGCAACAAACAAGACAAGGGCCTTTGGCAAATTCATCGCCGGTTCGCATTTATTGTGGCATTCTTGGGGATCATGGTTTTTCCAAATGAGAAAGGGACGATGGATATTTGTATGGCTAGAATTGCACAAATCCTTACTACCAAGGAAGATCATACACTTGCCCCGTTGGTGCTGGCGGATATTTATCGAGCATTGACTCTATGCAAAGCAGGGGCTCAATTTTTTGAAGGTTGCAGCATCCTTCTGCAAATATGGTTGATCGAGCACCTTCGCCATCATCCCAGATTCATGAGTTATGGTTCGAGCCCGAATAACTTCATCACTAGTTATGAGGAGAGGATAAAAGATTATAACGCACCAGAAGGGTTTGAAGCATGGGTCTTTCACTTGAAGGTTCTTAACGCAGGTCAGGTCGAGTGGACTATAGGATGGCTCCCAAGGACAGAAGCCATCTATATGACTTCTACCAAAGGCTACCTGAGGTTAATGGGTGTGAGAGTATCCAGCCATATGCACCGCAGAGGGTCTTGAGGCAATTGGGAAGGTATCAGATTGTGCCTGAAGATGAAGATCTAAGCACCCAGGTCATAGAGTTACATCCAGAAGCTACATTGCCCGAGGCTGTAGTTCAGTAGGATTGGAGTATCTATCGGTATCTAAAAAATGGCACCCAGGTACCAGATATCGCCAAGGGGGAATTAGATCCAAATTATGCTGCTTGGTTTGAGAAAATGTCTTATGTAAACAACGAGCCAGAGCCCGAAAGGCCCGAAAAAAGACCTCATGTTCAAGCCTTTGATGATAAAATTCAGGATAGGTTAGCTTGGGGGGAGAAGGAAAAGGAATATAAGGCTATCATCCATGGTCTACGAGAAGAGTTGAGAAATGTTACCTTCAACAATGACTTGCAGGCACAAGAAGCCGAAGGTGAAAGGAGAATATTGGTGCGAGAAAACGAAGCCCTCAGAGCTCAGGTTCGACAGTTGAAAATTGAAGCCGAGAACCCAGGCCGAAGCATGAAAGATGAAAGGCTCATTTATAACCTTACTCAAAAGGTACGTGACAATGAAGATAACCCGCAGAAAGCTGAGTCTGAACTAGCAAAAGCACGGGCGAGGTTGGCTAAAAGCGCCTAAGGGCGTGCATCTTTCGTCCAACAGATGAAAGAAAGATATGAAAAAGGGGTCACAGGTTGGGAAAAGGCAATTGGCAACCTCGAGGGTGAAATGGCTAAACAAGCCAAATATTTTAAGGCTGAAAGAGAACACTGTTACGCCTTAATGGCACGGCTAGAAAGAGACTTGCAACAACTCCAAGAGCAGAACTAGGTAGCCGAACGAACTTTGGAAGCCAGAACCGAACAAATTGGGCGTTTGTTGCAAGAGAAGGGCGTCATAAGAGAGCGAGTCAAAAGGGTCGCCAACTACATCGCGATAAAGTGCAGTAGCTGTGAGGATATGACTAGATCTATGTTCTTTGCTACTGTGATGATTTTCGTTCACCGGGTAATGGAAGATCTCTACCACATCCAAGGAGATTTAGCGAGTCAGCCCGCGGCAAGTTGTTTTGGAGTCTGTATTTCTTTTATCAGAGTATATGGGTTGTTTGTTTTTTTAGTCTGTATTTCGTCTTTCATCAGAGTTTGTTAGTTTCTGTTTAAGTTTATTTTCGAGTCTTATTATGAAATTTTGAAAATTCCAAAAATGTTTTATTATTTTTATCTCCAGAACTACGCTCGGTCTGATTCATGCGGGGTCATGATACGTAGGCAATCTCCATAGGATTCGACCGTAACCAAATGATAAAGAGAGAAAGAAAATAAGAGGAAAACAAGAGAGTAAAGAAAAAAGAAAAGAAAAGAGAGAGAGCAGAAAAACAAGAAAGAAAAGAGAGAAAATAAAAAATCAAGAGAGAATAAAAACAAAGAGAGAATGAAAGGAAGGAAAAGAAAAGGAAAGAAAAGGGGGAAGTTTGCAATCGAAAGTAAGAAAAGGCTGGGATGATGCATGCAACCGATCAAATACATAATAAAAACGGTTAAATGTTTAGGTGCATTCATGCCCAATGTGCGGTCGCCAACCTGTTAAAACCTAATCGCTAACAAGGTTGTTGTTGATGTATTAAGTCTAGACAGGTGGTTAGTTGATTGGCATTCTGGCAACTCACTCATACAACACCCGATCGAAAGGCAGGCTGAATATGGCCAACCAAGAACCGGAAACAAGTATTGTCGACCCATCGAAAGAAGTGGAAGAATTGGACGTTAATGCAATGAGGGAAGAAATGTATAAGTTAAAGCAACAGATGGATGAAATGTACCAAGCATGGGCGAAGGGGCATCCACCACCGGTTTATCCCGCCAACCCTGCTTATATCCTATCATCAGCCTAACCTCCGGAGCCTCCCACTGTGAACTCATCTCCAGCCTTTCCCCTCTACCAACAATGCCATGACGCCACTTCCCATACTTCTCAAGCTCCACAACCCAAACAAGTCCCATACCCTCCCCCACCAATTACACCTATTTTTGTGGCACCTCCACCTGCTACATTACACCGATCTTCCAGTGAACCCCTGTTCCAAACTCATGACAACCAGTACTATACCCCTAAACCCACCTTCAAAGTTCCAGAACCATATCCTTACACCCCTCATCTTGATCTCCCGGCAGAGACCGAGAAACCACCCAAAAATCCCGAGCATGAAGAGATGATCAGAAAGGTCAAAATCTTAGAACAGTCGTTCCGAGATATTAGGGGGTTGTGAGGTCAAGTAAGTGTGGCCTATGAGGATTTATGTCTGTTCCCAGATGTTCAGTTGCCAGCGGGGTTAAAAATGCCCAAGTTTGATCTGTACGATGGGCATGGTGACCCAGTAGCACACTTAAGAGGATTTTGTAGCAAGATAAGAGGAGCAGGTGGAAGAGATGAATTGCTGATGGCATATTTCAGCCAAAGTCTGAGTGGATCGACCTTAGAATGGTATACCAGACAAGATCACAACAGGTGGTACACATGGGACGATTTGGTCCAAGCTTTTGCCTGTCATTCAGTACAACCTCGAAATTATCCCAGATCGTCTGTCGTTGACAAAACTTAAGAAGAAGCCCAATGAGAGCTTCAGGGAATATGGATTCCGTTGGAGAGAGCAAGCAGCGAGGGTTGACCCTCCGATGAAAGAAAGCGAGATGGTTGATTATTTCTTGCAGGCTTTGGAACCCACTTATTTCGGTCACTTGGTGTCAGCAGTAGGTAAGTCCTTTAATGAAGTCATAAAAATGGGAGGCATGGCTGAAGAGGGACTCAAGTCCAACAAGATCATGAGTTATTCAGTGATCAAAGCGACCACTCAGGCCGTTCAAAACGGTACTGGGTGTGTGCTCGAGAAGAAGAAGAAGGAGGATGTTGCGACAATTGAGTCAGGAGCTTGGGTTGGATCTAGGAACATTCCATATTACTACAACCCGCCTCGACCCTATCCCCAAACTTACCCCCACACTCCATATAACCCACCACAACACTATTACCCACCGCCAGATCCCCATTTTTCTGTCCATCACGCACAAACCTATACCTAACCTCCGCTAACTCACAATGGCATGCGCCAGCTCCACAAAATCCGTACCAAGATCCACAAAATAACTATCCACCCCCAAAAGCCTATAGAAATCCTCTTGGAACGGGTTTTTGACCTAAACAAGCCTTTAAGAATGAGAGGTTGCAGAAGCAAAAGACTTTCACTCCATTGGGAGAATCATATGCTAGTCTATTCCATAGACTGAGACAGTTGGGTATGTTGAATCCGATCGAGGCTAAATTGCCGAATCCCCCTCCCAGAAATCTTGACCGCTCGGTGAGTTGTAAGTATTGTTCAGGGGTCCCGGGATATGACACAAAGAAATGGTGGAAATTAAAAACATCCATTCAAGAACTCATTGACACCAATCGGATTGAGGTCCAAGCTCTGGAGGTGCCCAATATCAATCAGAATCCCTTGCCAGCCCATCATGAAACAAATAAGATTGAGATAGTGCATAAGGGAGGAGAGCCTAAGAAGCCTTTGCAAACCGTCATGATGATTCGGGCTAGTGAAGCCAAGCCATTTGAAAAGTCAACAAGTGAGAAGTTTGTGATCAAGTTGAATAGGGCAAATAATGAACCATCTGTGGAGGTCAAGAAGGGTTCCTCAAGTGATGTTGCAGGAAAACATGAAAGAGCAAAGGTGGTTGTGCCAGGAGTGACGAACAAGCCTGTGGTAATTGTGAAGGGCGCCCCCACAGATCTTGTCATTATCAAACCGGTAACTCAATTACCGATAGTCAACAGCAAGGCAGTCCCATGGAATTATGAACGAGTGACTGTGACTTACAAAGGGAAAGAGGTTAAAGAAGAAGTGTGTGAGACTCATGATTTGACTCGATTTGGGAGATGCTTTTCCCCCAAAGAGTTGAGAAAAGCTAAGACCTCAAAAGATAATCCAGTGTTGGTAAAGAAAGCGGTGACTGAGGAAGAAGCAGAAGAATTTCTGAGAAAGATTAAAGTGCAAGACTATTCCAGTGTGGAGCAGTTAAGGAAGACACCAGCTCAGATCTCTCTCTTGTCATTATTGATCCATTCAGACGAACACCGGCGTGCTTTGATGAAGATCTTGAACGAAGCCTACGTTCCTGACAAAATCTCAGTAAACCACTTGGAAAAGATAGATAACAAGATATTTGAGGTAAACAGAGTCACTTTTTCTGATGATGAGTTGCCCGTGGAAGGTACCGAGCACAATAGAGCCCTTTATCTGACGGTGAAATGCAAAGATTCCGTGGTTACTCAGGTACTGGTTGACAATGGGTCTAGCACGAACATTTGTCCTCTCTCCACATTGAACAAGCTGAAAGTGGAGGATGAAAGAATTCACAAGAACAGTATTTGCGTTCGGGGATTCGACGGTGGAGGGAAAGATTCAGTCAGGGACATAGTGCTTGAGCTCACAATAGGGCCAGTTGAATTTACTATGGAATTCCAGGTGCTCGACGTGGTTGTTTCCTATAATCTGTTGTTGGGACGACCTTGATTCATGCTGCCAAAGCGATCCCGTCTACTCTGCATCAAATTGTCAAGTTTGAATGGGATCGACAGGAAATTGTCGTACACGGCGAGGATAATTTGTGTGTGCCCAATGATGCCATTGTTTCACTCATAGAGGTTGAAGACGATAAGGGGCCATGGGTTTATCAGGTTTTCGACACAGTATTGGTAGAGAAAATTCCAGAAGGGAAGTGCGTTCCAACTCCAAAGGTAGCTACTGCATCAGTCATGGTAGCCGTTGAAATGTTGAAAAATGGTTTTGTACCGGGCAAGGGTTGGGTGCATCTCTGCAAGGTATTGTACAACTAGTTTCTCTTCCAAAGAATCTGGATACTTTTGGTCTGGGGTTCAAGCCTACAGTTGCAGATGTGAGACGAGCCCGCAAAATGAAATAGAAAGCATAGGCATTGCCAAGGCCAATCCCGCACCTGTCCAGATTATTCGTCAGGCCGGGTATCAGAAAGCAATTGTTGTCAAAGGTTCCTGGATCATTGATTGGAGCTGATGAAGACTTGGAAAAGGGGTTCGAAAGGTTATTTGCCGAGGTTAACATGGTTGAGGCTGGGGAAGGGTCCAGCAAGGCAGATGTGCAATTCGTGGGACCACGAGTAAAAGTCAACAACTCGGAAGCTACTCCTCTTCCTACCCGGAGGGAGTCTTGGTAGTGGGTTTTAATTTTCTTTTAGTTGCCTGGATTATTCCAGGGTCTGTAATTCAGATATTATGTTCCGTCTAGTTGGATGTGTTAAAACCCTGTTATCTTTAATGTTACAACCCATATCCATACGCGTTAGTTCTTGCCATATATAAGTTAACATAAATCCAAGAAGGAATTACCTTTGAGATGATAAGAAGTTAATTCCATTGGTCTTAAGTGATACAAGGGTGTATAAGGGTGATTAACAAGTATTAGAAGTTAAACGAATCAAGGATGTTGTAACTCGTATTTTTAGGTAAACATAGAGGTTCTTAATACACTCAAGAGGTCATGTATTAATGTATTTGAATCATATAATATCCGTATCATAAGTCTTGAAGTCAAACGAGTTATGAAACAAAAGTCGACAAACGTTGTCGCAACTTAGGTTCATAATTTTACCTAAACATTAGGTTAAATATTTCTAAGCTTTTCTCCTAATTTACAAGGAATTACGGGGTGATCTACCCACAAAATTAAATATCTATGAGTCTAGTTTCCAATGCATTAAACCATTTGTCAATATGATCTCGAAGTATAGAGATATTCATATTTTCGAAAGCCTGCGCAGATTGGTAGATGACAAGTAGGTGCATCGCCTACTTGCCAAAATGATAGGACACAATTAAAAGACCTAAGTTGGCTAAGAGAGGACTTTTAAGGGGTTATGAACTCAGTTATTTCATCCATAGTTCAGACCCTCAAAATCAAAGTTAACCCCTGCAACTCCTCCCCAAAAATCCCACACAAACCCTAATCGATTTTCCTTCTCTTTCAAGTTCTATTTGAAGGTAAAACCTAGAGTTTGAAGAACCAAGGGAAGGGCTGAGTTATCCAACAAGTAAGGTAAGTTACTGCCATCTTTCATACATTTTTCTCTGTTGTGAATTCATGGTAATTCGTTCTATACATGTAAGAACTCACGGGACGGTGATCGGAAGCTGTGAGTTTGAGTTATTTATTGTAGCGGACTGTTTTGTGTTGCTACTGGGCTGCGTGTTTTACTACTACTTTGTGGAGTTTTGGAGGTGTAAGGGTGTGGAGGAACACCATATATATGTAGGGTTGTGGTCTGATAGTTAATTGTAACATTTCCGGGTCGTTTGACACGACTACGGTGGTTGTCGTATGTATGATGTAATTAGGTTGTGCGTGGACTATTTTGGGAGGCTCAATATGTTTATTATCGATGTTGTTTGGGCTGTTTGGTGATTGTTTTGAATGGTGTGAAGTCATATATATAGGGGAGGTGCTGTCCGTTTCAACGTAAAATAGGTTGTGGTCGATACATAATAGTTATGACGCTTAAATGATAACGATAGTATCGTTTCTCTTATTGTAGACTAAGGAGTTGTGACAATTGCATAGCTTGTGATTGGGGCAGTATATACAAGGTATGTGAGGCTATCCCTTTTCTTCTTTTGCACGACTCCGATTGTACATAATGTAATGAACGAGCTTCCAAAGATACTCTACTCTTAGAAGCTAGCAGTACTTACATTGCTTTCCCTCTTATGGAACGATTGATGTTAATGTTGCTTCTCTTATTCTTATGTTATCAATGTTGTTGGTACTTCCTGATTCTTATAAGGTTCGTAATGAAGAGTTGGTCCTAATAACGTGTACAGAGGATACCGACCTTACGTCACTCCGAAAGGTTTAGAATGTGATTCCATGAGTCGAGCATGCATTATATATATGTATCTATTTTACTCTACCGAGCCGCACTATAGTTGGCCGGGTACAACACATATTGTGCAACCACTGATCAGTTGGGTTTTACCGAGCTCCACATGGCCGGGTACGATTCTATCGAGCCTTATGATGGCCAGGTACGTTTTTACCGAGCCTATTATGGCTGGGTACGATATGATGATGATGATGCCCACAGAGGCGTATGTTTTAAAAGTTTATGTATACATACATATGTATCATGCATTTCATGTCAGTATCCCTCAGAGCTACTCAGATGTTCCAGGTTGTATATTCTCTATCCCTGTTTACATTACTGTTCGTATTTATGGTTCCCTACGTTACATACTCAGTACATTATTCGTACTGACGTCCTTTTGTTTGTGGATGCTGCATGTTGTGTTGCAGGCCCTAATAGACAGGCAAGTGCAGCTCCCCCACCACAGTAGGCTGTCCAGTTCAGCGGTGATTGGCGAGATCCCTTCTCCGGACTTGCCTTGGTCTTGGTATGCATTTTTGTTATAGACATTATGGGTATGTCGGGGCCCTGTTCCGGCTATGTTGCAGCACTTATGTTCATTTAGAGGCTCATAGACAAGTGTCGACTCATGTATAGTTTGGTATGCCTTGTCGGCTGGTTTTTGTTGTATAGTCTTTCATGGTAGCGTGGTAGCTCGTACCTTATATGTAGTTTCTTGATTGTCTGGTCATCCCCTGCTATGTATGTTCATGCCATCATATTTTATTGCTGGTTGTCCATGATCCAGGTCTACCATTTATATTGATCTCGTCAACCCTAAAAGATAATAAAAAAAGGTTAGATAAAATGTACGTTGGTGCTCGACAAGTATGGTCGGGTGCTAGTCATGGCCCTCCAGTTTGGGTCATGACATTTAAATTCAATAAAATGCAATTGTTCCTTTCCCTTCATTTCTTCTAATTTTATTTTTATTGTCTTCTTTTGTACAGTTCTTTTTATGCTGATATCAATGACATGACATGCATGAGGAATCTTTGGCCCAGTTTTACAAGCCAATCTAACTCTGAAATAATAATACAAGAAATTGAGTGTGATGACGAGTTGAAATTTGATGATGATGAGGCCTATGAAGAAATTAGTAAGGAACTAAGTCATTTTGAGGAAAAGCCCAAACCTAATTTGAACGATACAGAAGCAGTTAATCTAGGGGACCAAGATAATGTCCGTGAAACTAAAATAAGTGTCCATCTGGAACCTCAACTCAGGGAGGAGATAATTAAAGCACTATTCAAATACAAGATATTTTTGCATGGTCCTATGACGACATGCCGGGTCTAATCACTGATTTAGTGGTTCACAAGTTGCCCACTGACCCGACATTCCCTCCTGTCAAACAGAAGTTGAGAAAGTTCAAAACGGATATGAGTGTAAAGATCAAAGAAGAGGTCACCAAGCAGTTCGATGCCAAAGTCATTCGGGTCACCCGGTATCCCACCTGGTTAGCCAATGTTGTGCCTGTGCCGAAGAAGGATGGAAAGACCAGGGTATGTGTTGACTATCGGGATCTTAACAAGCGAGTCCAAAAGACAATTTCCCATTGCCGGACATCCATATCTTGATTGATAATTGTGCCAAACATGATATTGGTTCTTTTGTGGATTGTTACGCGGGTTATCATCAGATCTTAATGGACGAGGAAGATGTAGAAAAGACGGCATTCATCACGCCGTGGGGAACGTACTGCTATCGGGTCATGCCATTTGGCTTGAAGAATGCTGGGGCAACCTACATGAGGGCAATGACAACAATATTCCATGATATGATACACCAGGAAATCGAGGTGTATGTGGATGATGTGATCGTGAAGTCTAGAAAGCAGTCTGACCATGTCAAGGATCTGAGGAAGTTCTTCCAAAGGCTTCGTAGGTACAATCTCAAGCTTAATCCTGCAAAGTGTGCTTTTGGGGTGTCGTCTGGAAAGTTGTTGGGGTTCGTAGTCAGCCGTCGGGGCGTTGAACTAGATCCATCGAAAGTCAAGTCCATCCAGGAATTATCGCCTCCGAGGAACAAGACCGAGGTGATGAGTTTGTTGGGGAGATTGAATTATATCAGCAGGTTCATCACTCAGCTCACGACAACTTGTGAGCCTATCTTCAAATTGTTAAAGAAAAACGCTACGGTCAAATGGACAGATGAATGTCAGGAGGCGTTTAATAATATAAAGGGGTATTTGTCAAATCCACCCGTGTTGGTCCCGCCAGAACCAGGGCGACCTTTGATTCTATATTTGACAGTTTTGGACAATTCATTCGGCTGTGTATTAGGTCAACATGATATCACTAGCTGGAAGGAGTAGGCCATCTATTACCTCAGTAAGAAATTCACGTCGTATGAGGTTAAGTATACTCATCTTGAGAGGACATGTTGCGCCCTAACTTGGGTGGCATAGAAGCTGAAACATTATTTGTCATCTTATACTACCTACCTCATATCTCGCTTAGATTCATTGAAGTATATCTTTCAGAAGCCTATGCCCACAGGGAAGCTTGCAAAGTGGCAGATCCTACTCACAGAGTTTGACATTGTCTACGTGACTCGAACTGCAATGAAGGCACAGGCTTTGGCGGACCATTTCGAGAATCCGGTAGATGAAGATTATGAACCTTTGAAAACTTATTTCCCCGTTAAGGAGGTGATGCTCATTGATGAGTCAGAACAAGTCGAGAAGCCGGGATGGAAACTTTTCAATGATGGGGCTGCAAACATGAAGGGCGTGGGGATAGTAGCGGTACTTATTTCTGAAACAGGGCAGCATTACCCTGTTACGGCTCAACTTCATTTTTACTGTACTAACAACATGGCTGAGTACGAGGCATGCATTCTGGGTTTGAGGTTAGCTGTGGATATGGGGGTCTAGGAAGTCTTGGTCTTGGGTGACTCGGACCTTATGGTGCACCAGATTCAGGGAGAATGGGAAACACGGGATTTGAAACTCATACTGTACAGACAATGTTTGTATAATATTTGTCAATGGTTTCAGTCAATAGAGTTCAGGCGTATCCCAAGGATCCATAATGAATTTGTCGATGCTTTGGCTACTCTGGTGTCAATGTTACATCATCCAAATAAGGCTTATGTGGACCCTTTGCAGATTCAGGTCCGTGATCAGCATGCTTACTGTAATATGGTGGAAGAAGAACTTGATGGGGAGCCATGGTTCCATGATATCAAATAATACATCAGGATGGGGGGTATATCTGGTATAGGCCACGGGTGATCAGAAAAGAACAATTCGACGATTGGCAAATAGATTTTTCTTCAGTGGAGGGGTGTTGTACAAAAGAACTCCAGATCTGGGATTGCTAAGATGCATAGATGCTAGACTGGCCACAGCTATCATGACTGAGGTACACTCCGGAGTTTGTGGACCGCATATGAGTGGGTACGTTCTGGCAAAGAAGATTCTCCGAGCAGGTTATTATTGGCTCACTATGGAGCGGGATTGCATCAGTTTTGTGCGCAAGTGTCATCAGTGTCAGGTGCACAGAGATTTGATTCATTCTCCACCATCTGAATTGCATACAATGTCGGCACCATGGCCCTTTGTCGCTTGGGGCATGGATGTCATTGGGCCAATCGAGCCAGCAGCATCGAACAGACACAGATTGATTCTGGTAGCCATTGATTATTTCACCAAGTGGGTTGAAGCAAAAACTTTCAAATCTGTGACCAAGAAAGCAGTGGTCGATTTTGTGCATTCAAATATCATCTGTCGGTTTAAGATTCTGAAGGTAATCATCACAGACAATAGAACTAATCTCAACAGTCATATGATGACAGAGGCATGTCAGCAGTTTAAGATTATACATCGCAATTCCACCCCATATCGCCCTAAGGCGAATGGAGCAGTCGAGGCAGCCAACAAGAATATAAAGAAGATACTTCGAAAAATGGTGGAAGGTTCTAGGCAGTGGCATGAAAAGCTACCGTTTGCATTGCTGGGTTATCACACTACTGTCCGTACTTCAATAAGGGCCACTCCTTATTTGTTGGTGTATGGCACGGAGGCAGTAATACCCGCAGAAATTGAAATCACATCCCTTCGGATTGTCGCTGAGGCAGAAATTGATGACGCCGAATGGGTCAAAACCCTCTTGGAGCAATTAAGTCTGATTGATGAAAAGAGATTGGCAGTAGTGTGTCATGACCAATTGTACCAACAGAGAATGGCTAGAACATATAATAAGAAGGTACGTCCACGGAAGTTCGAAGTGGGTCAGTTAGTATTGAGACGTATCTTGCCTCATCAGGATGAAGCAAAAGGAAAGTTCGCCCCAAACTGGTAGGGGCCATTTGTCATAACTAGAGTGTTGTCCAATGGCGTGTTATATTTGACAAATGTAGAAGGGAAATGTGTAGAAATGGCTATCAATGCTGATGCAGTCAAGAGATACTATGTATGATTTCTTTGTTTGATTGTACTTGTTTGTATTTGGCATATTTTGAAGATTGAAATGACGAAGGCGTTTTTTATGCTATCTAAACACTTTATCCCTCATCACCCCTTTTGAGCCTTATTTATTTTCTTTCTTACTCCTCTTTCGGAATCAGTAGTGAATATCAGAAACACAAGCGTGGAAGATAAGAAAAGGAAGAAAAGAAAAAGAGAAAGAAAGGAAAGAGAAAGAAAAGAATGAAAAAAAAGATGAAAAAGAAAGAGGAAAAGAGAAAAAAAGAAGAAAAACAATAAAAAGAAAAAAAGAAAAAAGCAAACGAGAAGAGAAAAAAAAAGAAGAAAGAGAAAAGAAAAAATCACAACAACAAAGTAATTTCTATGATATGAACTACATTCGACCTGATTCCTTTTAAGGATACGTAGGCAGCCTCACGGTTCGGTCTCATCAAACAAAAATCCAAAAGTCCCCAAGCAAGAAACTGGGGCAGAAGTTGTGATTGTTGTGAGAAACCTAATTCCGAAAGTTGTAATTCTAACTCATTTGAATTGTTTTGAGTCTTTTATACCTTTTCTTTCCAACCCTGTCCAAAAGTCCACATTACGGTCCAAAGAAAGACCTTCTGATCAGTCTTTGAGAAATGTCAAGTCGAGCATGTAAAGGTAATTCATGTCAGGGGCAACACTCTGGTTCAAACATGAAAAATAAAAATGAGAGAGTCTTATTGGTGAAAACCTTCACAAGCACCGTAAGGCGACGGGATTTGAGAGAATAAAATGAGAGTCTTATTGGTGAAAACCTTCACAAATACCATAAGGCGACGGGAGTTGAGAGAAATTAAAATGAGAGAGTCTTATTGGTGAAAACCCTCACGGGCACCTTGAGGCGAAAGTGAGTTGAAAAAGTCAACGAGTGAGAAAGGTCTGTTGGTGGAAAACTGTTTCAAGGCACCGCAGGATGAACAAGATCAAGGTTTGGGTAAAGTATCAGGTCATGGAAATTTTGAGGCAACAAAGTACGATAACTGAAAGTTGATTGGTTGGACAGATTGGGCCGATTAATCCAAAATGCATGTCATGATCATTGGTACCAGCTATTCCACTCAGATAAGTTTCTTTTTTTCCCCTTTGTAGCAGTCATCTGGTTTTGGGTTCTTCTTATCCTTAACCCGCAAAGTCATTGCATTTCATTTTCTTTTGGGTTTATTTGTCTAAGATATTTCAATGTCAGTCTTGTTCAAAGCAAGTGAAAAAGAAATTCAAAGCTCACTACCGACTTCCAAAATTGCAAAGTATAGCGTGGTCAGAGAGTACTAAGGATAACATGATGTGAGAGGGGGGTAAAAGGAATCACCGGAAGTTTCATCGGTGGAATGGTTTGGTAATGTCATGGGAGATTCAAAGGTTCGGATAAAGAGGTTAGAGGTGTGAAACAACAGCATGGGCATAGGACACTCGGTTCGTCAAAGGTCATGGGATTTGAAAGTCAGTCAGAAAGTCAAAGCGGTTCAGGACCAGTTCGGGAAAGCCATTCAGAACAAAATAATGCAGTGGAAAGATCTTCAGCAAGAATGCCATCAACTAACCACCTCTTTAAACTGACAAAATTTTATTTGATTGAAACAGGGGCAGAAAATTCGTTTGTTTCGGAGAAACTCTCCGTAGAGGAAAAGAGCAAGCATCAAAACAGGTTTGACCGTAAACTTTCAGGACCCTCCTAGAAAATGAGACCTAGTTTAAAGTTCAGAAATAGCATAATCTAGCATAAATGTATCCCAAAAGAATATAAGTTAGCTTAGAAGTTTGCATGTTCGAGATAGGATTCAATTAGGAGTTTCCAGGACCCTCCTGAATAATGGGACTTAGCTTTAAGATTTCGATTAGATAATAACATTTAGCATAAGTTCTGCTGTAGAGTAGTATAATTCAGCCATGAAAGTTTTCACTCTTAAGATAAAACTTGACTTTTGATTTTCAGGACCCTTCTGGATAATGGGGAGTAGTTTAAGACCCTCTTAGATAACAAGATTTAGCAGAAATCATACCTGTAGAAGACATAACTTAGATTTTAAAAATTGTCGTTTAGTTAAGAGTTGTCAGGACCCCCTGAATAATGGGATCTAGCTTTCAATTCTTAGTAATACTTGGTAATATGATTTAGTTTTACACTCACATCTGTGCCCAGCCACCAACTGGGGCAGAAATGTTTTCTTTGTTTTGTCTATTTTGAAGTCAGGAGCTCGCCTGGAGAGCAGGGAATACATTTCGAGTTGAAGTCAGGAGCCCGCATGGAGAGCAGGGAATACATCCAAGTGCAGCAGTCAGGAGCCCGCCTGGAGAGCAGGGAGCACATCTCAAGATGAAGTCAGGAGCCTGCCTGGAGAGCAGGGAGCACATCTCAAGATGAAGTCAGGAGCCCGCCTGGAGAGCAGGGAATACATTCAAGTTCAGTAATCAGGAGCTCGCCTGGAGAGCAGGGAATACATTTTAAGCCAGAGATCAGGCGCCCACTTGGAAAACAAGGGAACACTTTCAAGCGGAGCAGTCAGGAGCCCGCCTGGAGAACAAGGGAGTACAATTTAAATTTTAGCTTTCAAATTCTTTGTTTTGTCTATGTTGAAATCAGGAGCCCGCCTGGAGAGCATGGAATACATTTCAAGTCAGCAGTCAGGAGCCAGCCTGGAGAGCAGGGAATACATTTCAAGCCAGTATTCAGGAGCCCGCCTGGAGAGCAGGAAATACTTTCAAGCGTAGCAGTCAGGAGCCCACTTGGAGAACAAGGGAGTACAATTTAAATTTTAGCTTTCAAATTCTTTGTTTTGTCTATGTTGAAGTCAGGAGCCCGCCTGGAGAGCAGGGAATATATTTCAAGTGGAAGTCAGGAGTCCGCCTGGATAGCATGGGATACATTCAAGTTCAGAAATCAGGAGCCCGCCTGGAGAGCGTGGGAATGCATATCAAGTTCAGCAGTCAGGCACCCACCTGAAGAAGGGAAAAACATCTCAGATTACAATTCAAGGCAGCAACAAAGGGATTCCACCGAGAGAATAAAGGACAACAAGGCAACAAGAAACGCAAGAGCAAGTTTGAAGATCTAGATAGGATTTTGTAAAACATAGATCACAGTCTAGTCTAGCTTCTTTTATTTTTGACATGGTGTAATAAGGGTTTCAGTAAGCAGCAGTAACAACAGTGAAAGCACAGCTTCACGGTAGTCCCAGCTACCAAAACTTCCTGAACTACACTGACCTGATTCCTTTTAGCCGAGGATATGTAGGCAACCTCAGAAGCAGGGTGCGGTCAAATCTTTCAAAAATGCTTCCCACGGAGTATTCAAACGGGCAAAAATCGCTCGTATCCGCTCACTTTATCTTTGCACAAAAACTCTTCGTGTTTCCGGGCAAAGAGGGGCACCTGTGAGCACGTGATTTTTGCCCTATATGAATTATTCCAACAAATTCAAAACAAAATAATTTCTTTCAGTGTTTGCAATTTTGTTAGATTTTGTGGCATTTTCTGTTAATTATTTGCATTTGTCTGTGCACGTTTATTTTATTTAATTCATGAAAATACAAAAATATCACGCACTGCATTTAGGATTTAATTATATATTTTTTAGATTAATTAGTAAATTAGTTTGTTTTATAAAATATGAAAATCACAAAAATAGTTCATTTTGCATTTTAACTCTTTAATTTTGAATTGTATAGTTTTTCTTTAAATTTAGGATTTAATTAATTATTGTAAATACCATGATGAGTGATTAATCTAATTGGGTAGGTTAATTTAGTTTAAAAAATTAATTTAGGTTTTATTTTAATTTAAAAAGAAAAGAATTTGAAATTTAAAAGAAAAAGAAAAGAAATAAAAGAAAATCCGATTTTGGGCTGTTACAATTGAATTTTCCCCAGGCCCAAGTGTTAAACGCCTATTACCCGTTAAAGTTGGCCCAAACCCGTCCCAAAACCCGGGTCCAACTTGGTCCGCCCCACCAATAAACCAAACGACCCCGTTTAAACTACCCGTGATCTGGACCGTTGATCTCGTTTGATCAAACGGTCCGGAACTGAGCCCCAAATTACTTATAACTGTCCGACCGACCCCCCTACCCCCTCATTCCATCTCACTTCATCTCCTTCACCATCGGAGAATCGCCTAACCCTAATCCGGCGCCCCAAAATCCCTATTACTTCCGGTAGCGGCGCCACCACCAATCACCCTAAGATTAACACCCCACACTCTCCTCCGCCTCCAAATCCCAAATCCCCAAACAACTCCTCTCAAATCCTTCCAGAACTACTCGAATTTCAGATCAAGGATCGAAACCCTAGCGCCGCCCTTGTTCTCTCCGGTGGCGGCGCCACCTCTGTTCAACCCCAAATTAACACCCTAGGACCGTCCTCTCTCCCTCATCCTAAATCCTCACTCAAATTTCTTCAAACATCTCTGGAACTCCTCGAATATCAAATCGAATGGTCGAGCCATGAGAGCCTAAGGTCGGAATCATGCATGCAAGCATTTTCAGGAATTTTCCGGTTGTTTCAAGTCGGTTTTGACACAAAATAGTGACACTTGTTTGTTCCTCACCAAGAACAAATGTTTGCCACTGTGTTTGGTCGAATCAGTGCCTCAGTTTTTTATTTCAAGTTTAGGTGGTAAGTCTCGTTCATCTTTGTTTTCAAAATCGTCTATGTGTCACCTCTGTTCCTTTCCTCTCTTTTAATTTGTTTTCTGATTTATTAACTGTCCTGCTAGAATTTTTGGTTTGGTCACTGAGCTTAATTAGTTCCCCGCCTGTTTGTGATCGTTAATTAGTTGATTTGTTTGGTTTTTAAGTTTTCTGAATTTGTTTGGGTTTCATCTTTGGGCTCTGAGGTCAGTCTAAGACCTCATGTTAAAGGAATTCTATTTGGTTTGAGTCTGAGCCCATGTCTATTTAATTATTAAGCCTGTTCGGGGATTCATAGACCATGTTCCAGTCTTGCTGGGCTTCAAGGCAAAATACAGGGGTAATAAGGGTAAATTGGGTAAGTCACTTAAGGGAATCTTGCTATAACCACCTAAGAAGCTGCCTAGAAGCTGAAAAAATAGACTAACTTGACCAACAAGTCAGTAATTGAAAGACTAAGCAGCAAAAAGGAAAATTTGAAAAGGACTAAAATGAAAAAACTGAACCCTTAAGGCTGCCCTAGTAACTTGCCTATAAAGGCATAGTTACTTGGGGTTCCAGGGGAAAAAAAGAGTTTCAGAGACTAGAAAAAGGAAAAGATAGAAAAAATCTGGAAAACTACATTTGGTTAAAAAAAAGAGAAAACAGAAAAGTCTGAAGAAATTAGAAGAAAAAGCACCAGAAAGTATTGTTTCTTTGAAGTTGTGCATTTTTTTGGGGTTTTATTGAAAGCTTGAAGTAATTCTGATTTTGCTGGGTTTGAAATGGTCTGAGAAAGCTGGGTTTGCTGTGATTAAGCTGCTGAATTTCATTTTATTTTGCTGCTACTATCCACTAATCTCTCCTTATTCTGTTTCTTTTCTTATTTCCAGGTATCCCTCACACCCTTGATATGTGGAATGGAGGAATACAATATGATTGATTGAAGTTGAAATACAGAGTATCTCATTTACTGAATGTTGTTTCTTGCTAATCACCTATTCATGTAGTTAATCTGATTACCCTGTTATATTCAAACTTATTCACTGATTGGTTGTGAACTTGGTTTGTAATATAAAGCAAATCGTAGGTTAGCCATGTTTAATTTGGGTTTGGTATTTGTAGTGCATGAACAGTGATTGGAAAGGCCTAATGTTTGTTGAGTTGCATGACTTTGAAATCTGCAAAGATGAGATATTTAGCCTGAATGAGGATTGGTCGTAGTGATTTGCAGATCCATGTTAGGAATAATTTGATATCTGAGACATAGTTTAATCTGTTCATTGTTAGCTTAATTTGTTTAAACAGTTAAATTGTGTACTGGTCTTACTTGAGGCCTCTACACGCTTAGTCCAGGGGAGATGAGTTCTTGAACTCTGAAGTTTGGAAGTGTGGGGTTTGGAGCCCAACACCCATTGTATTCCCCCGAAGGGACTCGATCATGAGTCCCCAACTCCAGCAATCGACCTTGAAAGCAGAACTGGGCTCTTCAGACCCAAAGCTTATTTATCTAAGTGATACGACCATGTGAATTTGAAATAGATTTGGATCCAAAGTATGTTAACAAATCAGAAATTCAGTTTAATTGCACTACCTTTAAATAATCAAGAATTCAGAGGTTGGAATGTTTGTATAATCGTGTGTTCCATATAATTTAGTTGACTGGTTTCCAATGGATTATATGCATTTGTTGGCTTATGAAAATCTGGGTCCAAAGCTGGCCCAAGTAGCGGGATCAACCCCAGGCATGAATGCATAGCCTTGAATTATTTTGGGCCTTCTGTTCTCGTCATGATTGGACATTTTTCGAGCCCAGCAAAGGAAACACGGGCAGGTGTAGCCTTACACTCTTGTAATTTGGGCTCAATTTTACTCACCTTCTGCAGGGTGTTGATGGCCTAAAATTTTCTTCTATTAATTAGTTCAGACATTAGCATAAGGTAGAATTCAATTACCTTTCATGTTTAACCGATTAATTTCTTTCAAGTTGTCGAGGTGTGCCATCCACAATTAAATCACGTATGGTCCTCGTATTAAGTTCTTATGATTTAGATACAAAAATGACAAATGTTCGTAGTTTGCTTTAGGCATGTCCAATATACTATCATGGTTGTGGACACGTTCGCGTGACATGATTGTGATTTCTAAAAACAAAACTTTTGGAGTATGCGTTCGCACAACTTCGGCCAAAAGTTCTTAATAATAATAAAGCGTTATTAATTGTGGACACGTTCGCGTGACATGATTTTTTTGACGCGCCAAACAAATGGGTACACGTACGCGTGACCCATTTCAAGATAATTTTTCTTAATTAAAAAGCGGTAAAGGGTAAATGCACATAGGATCTAAAGTCAGTAATTAAATAATTTTAATAATCCATGTATGATCAAAGCGACCATGCTAGAACCACGGAACTCGGGAATGCCTAACACCTTCTCCCGGATTAACAGAATTCCTTACTCGGATTTCTGGTTCGCAGACTGTAATACAGAGTCAATCTTTTCCTCGACTCGGGATTTGAACTGGTGACTTGGGACACCATAAATCTCCCAAGTGGCGACTCTGATTTTTAATAAATAAACAATCCCGTTTCCATTGTCCTTTAATTGGAAAAACTCCCTTATATATATACCCCTTACAGGGTGTAGTGAAAAAAGAGGTGTGGCAGATATTATATTAGATCGGGTTGCACGCCGCAACAGTTATATATGTAGATCAGGTTGCACGCTGAAACAATGTTAAATGATAAGGGATCGGATTGCACGCCGCAACAGTATTGTCATTGTATTGATTGTAGACATCGAGTGTTCTTTCATACTTTATTAAGTTTCTGATAGAATTGATATGTTTCCCCGAAGCATGTTTCCCCCTCCCTTTAAAACCGTTATTACCTGTTTATATTTCTGCTATATATTATATAACTGCACAGGTTTATCTGGAGTCTGGTCCTAGCCTCGTTACTACCTCGCCGGGGTTAGGCCAGACACTTACCAGCACATGGGGTCGGTTGTGCTGATACTACACTCTGCACTCTGTGCAGATACCGGAGCGGCACTTGATCAGCAATAGTAGGGGAGCCAACCTTTAGTCCACCGAGACACCGAGGTAGCCTTGCAGGCGTCCGCAGGCCCGGCGTCTCCTCTATCTTATTATATATTTTGTTATATCAAGTATTCGAGACAAACAATGTTATATTTCTTTCAAATGGTTGTATTTAGTACTCTTAGTAGTTCGTGATGTTGTGACACCAGGTTCTGGGTAGAGGCATGTATTGACTTTCGAAACATTCTGGTTTTATATTTATTTAAGACTTCCACTTAAATCTCATATTCCTCTGTTATTTAACTGTTTATTTCCTTGTTAATATAATTGGTAAGAAGTTTTAAAATAAAGGAGTTAATGATTTCTAAGTTTGTGGCTTGCCTAGCTTCTACGAGTAGGCGCCATCACGACTCCCGAGGGTGGGAATTTCGGGTCGTGACAAGTTGGTATCAGAGCTCTAGGTTACATAGGTCTCACAATTCACAGACAAGATCAGTAGAGACTGAGGAATCGGTATGAAGACGTTTGTATTTATCCCCCAGAGGCTACAGAGTTAGGAAAAACTTCACATTTATTCTTTCCTATCGTGCAGTTTCGTTTCTCAATGCTAATTGAATTTCTACTCTGTTCTTTCGCAGATTGCGAGAACACGCGTTTCCTCATCTGCTGCTCAATAGCCCAAGCCCCCAACAATAGCTCCCACGAAGGGTAGAGGGTGAGGGCGAGGCCGTGCCAGAGGCCGAGGTAGGGTTAGAGCTCAACCCCGAGCAACAACCCTAGTAGCGGAGCCTCAGCTTGACTTTGATGATAAGGTTCCGACCCCAGCAGCTTCGGTGGGCCCAGCTTAGGTCCCAAAAAGGGTTTATTGCTACCCTAGTCCTTCAGGATGCTCTTGTACGATTAGTGGGCCTCAAGGAGAGTGCCACCCGAGCAGGTTTGCTTCCTGTAGCACCAGCCGTCTTTCAGGCTGGAGGAGGGGCCCAAACTCCTGCTACTCGCACTCTAGAGCAGGTAGCTCCTCAGATTCAGACTCTAGCGGTCCAGCTAGTTGAAAAAGTACAGCCGAGTGTAGTAGCTCAAACCGATGATCGAGCGACTATGTCTGTCGATGCTTTGTGGAGGCCGGATAGGTTCACCAAGCTCTTCACCTCCACTTTCAGCGGTACATCTACTGAGGATCCCTAGGATTATCTAGAAAGCTACCACGAGGTTCTCAGGAACATGGGTATTGTTGAGACCAATGGGGTTGATTTTGCTACATTTCGCTTGTTTGGATCCGCCAATACTTGGTGGAGGGATTATTGCTTAGCTAGACCAGCCGGATCGCCAACCTTGACTTGGGAGCAGTTCACATAGCTATTTCTGGAGAAGTTTCTCCCCATTACTCAGTGAGAGGCTTATCGGAGGCAGTTTGAGCGCCTCCAGTAGGGTTCCATGATGGTTACACAGTATGAGACCAGATTCATCAACTTAGCTCGTCATGCTCTTGTCATACTTCCTACCGAGAGAGAGGGGGGGTGAGTAGGTTTATTGATGGTCTTATTCAGCCGATTCGCCTTCAGATGGCTAGGGAGGCTGGGAGTGAGATCACCTTTCAAGAGGCGACCAATGTGGCCCGTAGAGTGGAGATGGTCCTGTCGTAGGGAGGTGGTCATGGGTCGGATAAGAGGCCATGTCATTCAGGTAGATTTAGTGGTGCCTCGTCTGGAGGCAGAGATTCACATGGTAGAGGCCATCCCCCTAGGCCATTTTAGTCAGCTCTTCAAGTCTCTCATGGCACTTTAGGTAGCCGTGGTTCGCAGATGTAGTATTCCGATTAGCAGTCCTGTCATGCACCACTAGCTCCTATCAGTGCACCGCAGCTCCAGAGTTTCTGGGGTGGTCATTCGGGTCGCCAGGGTTAGTCTCAGTTTCCTCAGCCACAACACTCAGGTGAATGTTTTGAGTGTGGTGAATATGGTCATATCATGAGGACTTGTCCGAGGTTGGTGGGTACTTAGTCGCAGCAGCAGGGTTCCCGTGTTATGGTCCAGGCACTAGGTGTTCCACAGACCGCCCAGCCAGCTAGAGGTAGGGGTAGAGGTGCTAGAGGTGGAGGTAGAGGTTTTAGAGGTGGAGCTCAGGCCGCTAGAGGTGGAGGCCAGCCAACTGCAGGTCGTCCCAGAGATAGAGCCCAAGGTGGTGGGGCCCAGCCCCGATGTTATGCTCTTCCAGCCAGGACCGAGGCTGAGGCTTCCGATGCGGTTATCACAAGTACTAATCTGGTTTGTGATAGAGATGTTTCAGTATTATTTGATCCAGGGTCTATCTACTCGTATGTGTTATCTTATTTTGCACCGTATCTGGTTATGCCTAGTGATTCATTGAGTGTTCGTGTTTATGTGTCTACACCGGTGGGTGATTCTATTGTAGTTAATCGAGTCCATTGTTCTTGTACTGTGGTGATTGGGGGTCTTGAGACTCGTGTGGATTTGTTGCATTTAGACATGGTCAATTTCGATGTTATATTGGGGATGGAATGGTTATCACCTTACCACGCTATCTTGGACTGTCATGCCAAGACTGTGACCTTAGCTTTACCGGGTATGCCTCGTTTAGAGTGGAGAGGGACTCCTGGTCATTCTACCCGTAGTTTTATATCTTATGTGAAGGCTCGACGTATGGTTGAGAAGGGGTGTTTGGCCTATTTGGCATATGTTCGTGATTCTAGTGTCGAGGTTCCCTCTATTGATTCTGTGCCTGTTGTTCGAGTGTTTCCTGATGTTTTCCCTTCAGACTTGCCCGGTATGCCACCCGATAGGGATATTGATTTTTGCATTGATTTGGCTCCGGGCACTCAACCTATTTCTATCCCTCCGTATCGTATGGCCCCGCCTGAGTTGAAAGAGTTGAAGGAGCAGTTGCAAGACTTGCTTGAGAAGGGTTTCATTAGGCCAAGTGTTTCTTCTTGGGGTGCGCCGTGTTGTTTGTTAAAAAGAAGGATGGACCTATGAGAATGTGTATTGATTACCGGCAGTTGAACAAGGTTACAATCAAGAATAAGTATCCATTGCCAATGATTGATGATTTGTTTGATCAACTTCAGGGTGCCAGGGTATTTTCAAAGATTGACTTGAGATCTGGCTAGTATCAGTTGAGGATTAGGGCATCCGATGTCCCTAAGACAGCTTCCCCCACTTGGTACGAGCATTATGAGTTCTTGGTTATGTCATTCGGGATGACAAATGCCCCCGCAAATTTTATGGATTTGATGAACCGAGTGTTCAGGCCTTATTTGGATTTGTTCGTGATAGTCTTTATTGATGATATTTTGATATATTCCCATAGCCGGGAGGAGCACGAGCAGCATCTTAGAGTGGTTCTTCAGACCTTGAAGGATAGTCAGTTATATGCTAAATTCTTGAAGTGTGAGTTCTGGTTGAGTTCGGTTGCATTCCTGGGTCATGTTGTGTCCGCAAAGGGTATTCAGGTTGATCCGAAGAAGATTGAGGCAGTCAAGAATTGGCCTAGACCAGCATCAGCTACAGAGATTCGAAGTTTCTTGGGATTGGCAGGTTACTATCGCCGATTCGTGGAGGGGTTCTCATCTATCGCAGCCCCGATGACCAGGTTGACCCAGAAGGGTGCCAGCTCAAATGGTCAGACGAGTGTGAGGCGAGCTTTCAGAAGCTCAAGACAACTCTGACTACGACACAGGTATTGGTTTTGCCTACAGGTTCAGGGCCTTATACAGTTTATTGTGATGCTTCCCGTATTGGGCTTGGTGCAGTGTTGATGCAGGATGGCAAGGTCATTGCCTATGCTTCATGACAGTTGAAGATTCATGAGAAGAATTATCCAGTTCATGATTTAGAGTTGGCAGCCATAGTTCACGCATTGAAGATTTGGAGGCATTACTTGTATGGCGTGGCATGTGAGGTGTTCACGGATCACAAGAGTCTTCAGTATTTGTTCAAGCAAAAGGAACTGAATTTGAGGTAGAGGAGGTGGTTGGAGTTGTTGAAGGATTATGATATCACTATCTTGTATCACCTGGGAAAGGCCAATGTGGTGGTTGATGCGTTGAGTAGGAAGTCAGCCAGTATGGGCAGTCTTGCTTATATTCCGGTCGGTGAGAGACCGCTTGCTTTGGACTTGCGGGCTTTGGCCAATCAGTTTGTAAGGTTGGATATTTCTGAGCCTAATCGTGTATTGGCTTGCACGGTCGCTCGTTCTTCTTTATTGGAGAGTATCCATGATCGATAGTATGATGATCCCTATTTGTGTATCCTTAGAGACACGGTGCAGCGCGGAGGTGCCAAGCAGGTTACCTTAGATGGTGATGGAGTTTTGAGATTGCAAGGTCGAGTGTGTGTGCCAAATATGGATGGGCTTCGAGAGTTGATTTTAGAGGAGGCCCATAGATCCCGGTAATCTATTCATCCGGGCACCGCAAAGATGTATCAGGACTTGCGGCAGCATTATTGGTGTCACAGAATGAAGAAGGATATTGTTGCATATGTGGCTCGGTGTTTAAATTGTCAGCATGTTAAGTATGAGCATCAGAGGCCTGGTGGTTTATTTTAGAGGATTGAGCTTCCTGAGTGGAAGTGGGAGCGGATCACTATGGACTTTGTTGCTGGACTCCCGCAGACCCGGAAGAAGTTTGACGCAGTATGGGTCGTTGTTGATAGGCTGACCAAGTCAGCGCATTTCATTCATGTGGCAGTCTCCTATTAATCCGAGAGGTTAGCTGAGATCTATATTCGGGAGATTGTTCGTCTTCATGGTGTGCCTGTATCTATCATTTCGGACCGAGGTACGCAGTTTACCTCGCGTTTCTGGAGAGCAGTTCAACGAGAGTTGGGCACCCAGGTTGAGTTGAGTACATCATTTCATCCTCATACGGACAGGCAGTCCGAGCGAACTATTCAATTTTTGGAGGATATGCTCCGAGCTTGTGTCATTTACTTTGGAGGCTCGTGGGATCAATTTTTGCCTTTAGCAGAGTTTGCCTACAACAAAAATTACCAGTCGAGTATCCAGATGGCTCCTTATGAGGCTTTATATGGTAGGCGATGTCGATCTCCAGTTGGATGGTTTGAGCCGGAAGAGGCTCGATTGGTGGGTACGGATCTGGTTCAGGAGGCTTTTGACAAGGTCAGAATTATTTAGGATAGGCTTCGTACAGCTCAGTCCAGGCAAAAGAGTTATACAGACCGCAAGGTTCGAGATGTGGCTTTTATGGTTGGAGAGCGGGTATTGCTCCGAGTGTCTCCTATGAAGGGCGTGATGAGAATTGGGAAGAAGGGCAAGTTTAGACCTAGGTTTATCGGTCCGTTTGATATTCTTGATCGAGTGGGAGAGGTGGCTTATAAACTTGCATTGTCGCCGAGCTTATCAGCCGTGCATCCAGTGTTTCATGTGTCCATGCTTCGGAAGTATCTCGGCGATCCATCCCACGTGTTAGATTTCAGCACTGTCCAGTTGGACAAGGACTTGTCTTATGAGGAAGAGCCGGTAGCTATTCTAGACCGGCAGGTGTCACACCTCCTTTTTTACCTATACCCCTGAAAGGGTATAAGGGAGTTTTTTCAATTTAAGTGACGATCGAAACAAGATTATTTATTTAAAAATTCAGAGTCGCCACTTGGGATAATTTATGGTGTCTCAAGTCACCAGTTTCAAATCCCGAATCGAGGAAAGATTGACTCTGTTTTATAATCCGCGAACACAGAAATCTAGGTAAGAAATTCTGTTAATCCGGGAGAAGGTGTTAGGCATTCCCGAATTCCGTGGTTCTAGCACGATCGCTCAACTATTATATTTGGCCTATTTACTTGATATTAATATATGTTTTAGCCTATGGTTCAATTTTAACTTTATAACCGCTTTATTTAAATATTTTTCAGGAAAATTCAACGTCATCTAAAATACATCTTGAACCACGTCACATAAATGCACCCGCGGTCCATGGCACATTTTATTTAACGTCATTGAGATTTGGATTTGGGTCACATAAATGCACACCCGAGTTTAGGGAAGTAATTTTTAAATAGCGCGCCTAAAGCAACTACGCATTTTCAAGTTTGCGAGGGCCATGGAAAATTCAACTAATGGCGCACCTCAAATTTAAAAGAGTTCATATTAATTATCCGAGGGTCATGGGTTATGGAATTATTTGTGGGGAAAATGTTATAAATTAATGTTTGTCTAAATATGGGTCTACTCATGAATTGTATATACGTTGGGCCATTAACATTACTCCTGGACAGCGTAGAAGTTAAAGAAAATGCCAAACACATTTCAACCATAAACGACACCATCAATATAATCATGCTGCAAAGAATTACAAGAAAAGACAAGAAACTAAAATAATATATCTCACCAATCACAAAGATAACAACAAAATATTTCTTTGTAAGCTCCCTCCCCAGATTTTTTGGCGTTTTTTCCTTGTCCGTTACGTGTGTGCATGTGTTATATATAGAAAGAAAAAGAAGATGGAAAGTAGTCCTTGTGGTCCCCCAAAGGAATATTTTCCATTTTTTTGGTCAAAAACGTGAGTGGGAAAAAAATGGGGTGCATGTGAGTTGTTACCAAGAGATAAGGTGGGGTCCATTTTAATTTTCTTTCTTGCTTTTGTTTTTGCTTCTTCCGTTTTGCTTCATTACTCTTTTTATCAAATTTTTCACGTTTTCTTTCTTTTTCTTTTTCCTTTTTGTTTTGTTTTATTTTCTATTAATGATAAAATAAAACTAGTTACAAAATACTACTTATCTAAAGCAAGCAATATTAAAAAGAGGACTAGAATAATCCTATTAGAGAAACTCAAATACTACTCAATATTTACTAAATACTTATAACTTAAAATTATACTAAACCAAGTAAAAATATTTTTGAAACTTTTCTTTTTATCCTTTGTAAAATAAAATAAAACTAGCTAATCAAAATATCAATAATCTAACATAAAGAAAAAAATATTTTTTGTTAGTTTTTTTTTTAAGTCTTTGAAATAAAATAAACCGAAGAAGTTTAAAAATAGCCAGAATAACGATATTAGACCTAAACTCAATTTCTACATGTTAAAATGTGAAAAATCTTGGGGAGGGTCAAAAATCACATGTCTACAGCTGCCCCTCTTTGACTGGAAACGCGAAAAGTTTTCAAACAAAGAATGACTAGACAAGTTTTTTAACCCGACCCTTATTTAAGGAGACCAAAAACTAAGATGAAGGAGAATGTGACCGAGCCCTGGTATCTGAGCTACCTACATATCCTTGGCTATAAAGGAATCAGGTCACGTGTAGTTCAGAAGTGAATGAGGTGATGGAGTACCAAGGTGGAGAGCCGGTCGAGGTGCCGTTCCGCTGAGATTTCGGTCTGCGGTCCCGTTATTACATCAAAATTAAAAATAAAAAAGAGTAACTAATCCTATCAACTACGAGTTATAAGATTCCTATCTCTGAGTCTTCTGAAGCTTCATCTTGAGTCTTGGTTGGTTTTTCATGCGTTGTTTTTTTTTCTTCATCTTTTCAAACCAAGACGGGACATGCAGAGCTTGTGACCTCAGCCCTGTCTTGAGCAGCTCACATATTTTATTAACTTCTGCATTTAGATTCACTTCTTGTCTTTTTTTTTCTTCTTTTTATTCTGGATTGTGACTAACTTCTGTTGATCATCTTGGACTGCTGACTCGCATTCTTGACGCGAGCTTCTTTTGTTGCTGACCTGAATTGCATTCTGAATTGGATTCCCCCTTTTTTCCAGGTGGGGGCTTGATTGCTGAACTTGAACCGTCTTCTCTTGTTACTTGACACTGTTTTCCCTTGCACCTTGAACCATTTTCCCTTGAAACTTGAACTGTTTTCCTTCGAAACTGCCTTCCCTTGAAACTTGAGTTGTCTTCCTTCGAAACTGTTTTCCCTTGAAACTTGAGTTGTCTTCCTTCGAAACTGCTTTCCTTTGAAACTTGAGTTGTCTTCCCTTGTTCTCCAGGTGGGCGTCTGATTACAACAAAACAGATAAAACAAAAGAAATTTCCATGCCCCAGTTTGATATTAGGAACATCTGTGAGTGTTAACAAAACTATAAATCACCTGCGTTGCTGATGAAGGACGCAATGATGAGAGTAAAATTAATGACTCGACTAGGATGTGCATCTCCTAAACGTGATTGATCTTGCGGAAAACTATAAACTAAGTTTGACTAAAGTAAAAACTAACCCTATTCTCCAGGCAGGGCCCCCTGATTTCAGGAAAACTAAACATTGATAATCTTAAGAAAACTAAAAAAATGACTCCCCTTTTTTTTCAAATTCAGACTTCCCTTTTTTTAAAAATTATTATCCTAGGAGAAAATTTATCGGACTATGTTTTCTATCTTAGGAGAAAGATTTATCAGACTAATATTTTGATATTAGAAGAAAGTTCATCAGACTAGGTCTCTTTTCTACTTCTTTTTTGGTTCTTAGGAGAAAGGTTCGTCGGACTAAGATTTCTATCCTATGAGAAAGTTCATCAGACTAGGTCTTCTATCTTAGGAGAAAGATTCATCAGACTAAGATTTTGATCCTAGGAGAAAATTTATCAGACTAGGTCTTTTTTTTTGGTATCTTGGGAGAAAGATTCATCAGACTAAGATTTTTATCCTAGGAGAAAGTTCATCAGACTAGGTCTTCTATCTTAGGAGAAAAATTCATTAAACTAAGATTTTTTTTGTATCTTAGGAGAAAGATTCATCAGACTAAGATGTTTATCTTAGGAGAAATTTCATCAGACTAGGTTTTCTATCTTAGGAGAAAGGTTCATCAGACTAAGACATTTATTTTTTGTATCTTAGGAGAAAGATTCATCAGACTAAGATGTTTATCCTAGGAGAAAGTTCATCAGACTAGGTTTTCTATCTTAGGAGAAAGGTTCATCAGACTAAGACATTTATCCTAGGAGAAAGATTTATCAGACTAGATTTTCTTATCTTAGGAGAAAGATTCATCAGACTAAGACATTTATCTTAGGATAAAATTCATCAGACTAGGACTTTTTATCCTAGGAGGAAAAATGTAAAGATCAATGGCAAGAATTTATGCACAATAGCAAGACAAACAAAGGCAAAGATTTGAGAAACTTCCTTTTTCTCTTCTCTTCTTTTCTTTTCCTTCTCTTTTTTTTTCTTTTTCTTTTTTTTTTTTGAACCACTTTCCTTGCACTGCTTTGTTCCTTTTTCGCACAAAGAAAAATTGGTCAGTTTTGAAAATGGTGGTCGGTTTGTGTCCTTGAGTCTTGGGCAGCTTGGCTTCTGCTCAATCAGCTTGAGTCGGTCTCAAAAGACTTTTGTTCTGCACCAACTCTGATTGTTTCACACCAGTACCATTTGTATTTGCAGCTCAAACAGCCTTATCCCAATTGGAGATCTTTGCTTAGGTGACCTTTTCCGGTATCTTGAATGACTTCCTGCTTTTGAGCAATTGGTATGTTAGAGAGAATCACCAGTTATCTTTGCTTGCGCCAAGTAGGCTGACAAGAGTCTTTAGGGGGAGCCTTTGCATGAATCCTGAAGGCATGTTGACAGTAACAACTAAGTGTGCTGGCCAAATTTACTTTATGCAACTGAAAAGCTGGTAGCGGATTTTGAAATTTTTTCTTGCTTGTTTTGACAAGGACTGACTCAGAGTGGAGGACACAATGGTGCAAAGAAACAAGTATTAACAAGAAATGTCCCTATCGGAAAGACAGAAGGAAAAAAAATTCTTTTTTTTCAATAACTAGCCTTAATGATCATGACATGCATTTTGGACTCAACTGCCTCATCTATCAAACTAATCCAATCTTCCCTTTTACCATTCTTATGATCTTTTAAGTCGGGCCTATCCGTGTCAATCCTTTGCATCAACTTCACGACTCACTTTCGACTAATGGTGCCCCGAGGAATTTTCAGCAACAAGGCTCTCTCATTTATTCATCTCTACTTACCGTCGCCTTACTGTGCTCGTGAGGGTTTTCACTAGTAAGACTCTCTCATTTTTCTTTTTCTTTTTCTTTTTCTTACTTTTTGTGAGTAACTTGAAAGTGTTATATGTCGTGTGACAACCGTTGCTCATTGCATGCTTCTCTTGGCATTCTTGAAGGCATATCGGGAGGTCTTTATTTGGAAGGTTTTTGGATATGGTTGGACGAAAAGCCGACATGAGGCTTAAAACAGACTAAAGATGACGGGGTTGTATACTTACAACTTTTGAAATCGACTCTTTTAAAAATGAAATAAAATATCTGCCCCAGTTTCAGCTATTGGGGATTTTTTTTTAAATTCTTATTTGATTGGACCGAACCGTGAGACTGCCTACGTATCCTTATTTTTAAGGAATCAGGTCAAACGTAGTTCAAACATCTGACCTAACTATAATTCATCTTTCTTTCTATTTCTTTTTTTTTTTTCTCTTTTGTTTTCTTTTGTTTTTCAAAACAAGTTGCCCCAGCTTCTATTTTTTGAGGGCAGACAATTCTTTTCTTCTTCTTTTTTTTCTCACTTGAACATTCTAAGAATTGCCCCAGTTTGTACTCTTGGGACATGGACTCTTTTTTTTCTTTTCATTTTTCATTTTTCATTTTTTTTACTCTTGACTCTAAACTTGATTCCAAAAGAGGGTGGTCAAAGAAAATAACACAGGCTCAAAAGGGGTAGCGAAGGATATAAAGTGTTTGGATAGCAGAAAAAGGGCCTCCCAGCCTCAAAAACGCCAAACATAGTATTTTGTCACAATCACATCATTGATGAACATTCCTGTCTTCATAGTGTGTCGTGGTCACAAGACATCTTCCATTCCTTGATATCAAACTTCCGACAAACTTCAATTGATTCTTCTTCAAGCCCGATCTTCATAATAATTTGAAGGTGAATTTTACTCGACCTTAGTTCCGAAGTACTTCAACTCTTTATTTATCCTCAAAAGTGTTTTTTTTCTTTTATCAGTTATCCAATTCCAGATTAAATCAGTTTCTAAGATCTTCCAAAATTTTCGCATGCATGTCATGTCACTATAACTAGCGGTGAAAGAACTAAGCATGAAATGACACAAAAGGACAAACAGTATTTCATTTAGTAAAGGATGGAAGGGTTTAAAAACAAGACAAACAACCTAAGATCCAAGTTAAAACCCTGAAATAACCTGAATAATGAAAATAGCAACAGAACAAACGCACAAAACTCACACAGACAGAATGGAGAGATAGAAAGGTTTGACTCAATAAAACAAATAAAATCTGGATCACAACCCTGAAATAACCCAGATAATAGAAAAAATATCAAAACAAACTACCAAGATTCCTTCCTAGTGATGAGAGAATGACTTTTCAATTGCTAAGTTTGACATTTAGCCACAAGTTTGCTCATTAGAATCAACAGAGCCTTCTCCAATTTCAAATCATTAACTTCAGTTAGCAAGTTCCCGAGAGGATTCTCATAATCCCTATCACCACGCATCATCTCCACAAAGTGTGCATCATCATGTGCAGGTAAAGGATTCTGCACGATATTCTGGGTGTCACTGTCTTGGATCACAATCAGGTTTTCCTGGATCATCCTTTCTATTTCTCTTTTCAAATCCCGACAGCTTTCAACATTATGCCCCTGGGCATTAGAAAGGTATTCACACCTTTTAGAAGGGTCAAAGCTTCTTGCACGTGGGTCCACATGATTTGGAGGAATAGGTGCAATCATGTCATGATGCTTTAACTTCTCAAATAAGCTTGCATAAGACTCTCCTATTGGCGTAAAATTATCTCTACCTTTGTTCCCTTTTATACCCCTGGCTTGGATGTGGGTAATAGGGCACTTGAAAATTTTGTGGACGCTGGAGGAGATTTTGCAGTGCTCGTGCTTGCCTTCTAGGGTATTTTGGTGGCTGGCCAACATACTGAGGTGGAGCAACAGAGTATTGTGTGTTCTGAGGTGGATAGTAATGCTTAGGGGAGTCATGGGAAACCTGATGAGGTTGCGCATACCTTCGAGGTGCTCTCCCGGGACCTCTTCTCGACGCTGTTGTCATCATGATTTCTTCATCCTTCTCATTCGTGTCACTAAATTTATTAGATTCAAGCTGGACAGCCTGAGTTGTGGCTTTAAGAACTGCTTGACTTATAATTTTGCATGTCTTAAGGCCATTTTCAACCATTTCCCCCATTTTGATTGCTTCCGAGAAGGATTTTCCCACTGCGGACATCATGTTTTGAAAATAATCTGGCTCTTGAGCCTGAAGGAAGATAGTGATTAGCTCGTTCTCATCCATGGGTGGCTTAACTCTGGCCGCTTGCTCTCTCCATTTAATGGCATATTCCCTGAAACTTTCAGTTGGTTTCTTCTTCAAGTTTGAAAGGGAATTGTGGTCTGGGGCAATGTCAATGTTGTATTGGAACTGTTTGACAAAGGCTTGTGCCATGTCATCCCAGACATACCAGCGAGACGTGTCTTGATCCATAAACCATTCGGAGGCTACTCCCGTAAGGCTTTCCCTAAAATAAGCCATCAACAATTCTTCATTTCTTCCCGCACCTCTCAGTTGATTGCAATACCTTTTCAAGTAGGCTATGGGATCTCCATATCCATCACACTTTTCAAATTTGGGAGTCTTGAAACCAGGCGGCAAGTGGACATTAGGGAACATACATAGATCTTTGAAGGCAACACTCTTTTGACCTGCCAACCCTTGCATGTTTTTCAACCGTTGTTCTAAGCTTTTCACTCTTTGGGTCATTTCTTCCTGTACCATCTTTCGGGCAGGCTTCTCAATGTTTGCAGGAAGATCAAACGAGTACGAGTGGTACTCAAGAGAGTGGTACTGCTCTTGTTGTGTAGCAAATTGTGACTCATGACGAGGCTGTCCTTGACCACTGGCCCATGCTTGACACATTTTGGTCATTTTCTGTTTTAGTATTCTATTTTTCTCAAACACAGTAGACTCTTATTGAACCCTCTGACCCTGAGTCTCTTGAGCACTTGTAACAACTTCGATGTCAGTTATCATTTTTTCTTGGATCTTGTGTTTTTAGCTTACCACAAACCGGCCACCTCAACTTTCTTCACAATTCAAAACAAAACATGTTAGAATGGACTCAGTCGGTCCTTATTATTATCAATATTTTTCATTTCTTCATTTTTTCATTTCTTTTTAATGGTGATCGAACCTGATATGGGTTGCCTACGTTTCATGTGGGAACATGAATCAGATCTTGCGTAGTTTGGGAAGATCAAGAATAAAGTAAATAAACTAATTTTTTTTTTGGATTTTGAATTTTTCATTTTATTTTTTCGAAAGAAAGACTTATAAAGAAGAAAGAGAATATGTTTGGATTATGATTTTTCTTCAAAATTTTTGCAAAGAACGACTTCTAAAGAAAATAGATATTTTTTTTTGAATATCGACCTTTTTTTTTTTGGAAATTCGAAGAAAAACTTCTAAAGAAGAAAGAAAATATTTTTGGATTTTTGGAATTTTATTTTGAATTTATGAAAGAAATGCTTCTAAAGAAAAAGAAAATATTTTTGAACCTTGAATTTTCTTTTCAATTTTTGAAAAAAGAATGAAAAATATTTTTGGATTTTTGAGAAGAAATTAAAAGAAAATATTTTTGTATATTTTTTTTAAAATTTGGGTCTAAAAGAAATACTTTCTAAATAAGAAAATAAGAAAAAACATTTTTGGATTTTTTTTAAAAATATTATGGGCCAGAACCGATGAGGTTTACCTACGTATCTCACATCCGGTGAGAATTTGACCCGTGTAGTTCGTCCAGTTTTGATGGAACAAAAGAAAATATGACTTATTTTGAAATGACTTTTCTTTTTCTTTCTTTTTTTCAAAATTTCAACAGAATTTTAGGGTAATTCAAATACCTACCTCTCACTCTCTTTTCTTTTCTCTTTTTTTCGATTTTTATTTTTTTTATTTTCTTTTCCTATTCTAGAAGCCAGTCAGCATGCAAGCCGAAATAGACAGAAACACAAGTAACACGTAAGATGTATCAGGATGGTCTTTTAATTTGGGTGCACCCGTCCTAGACGGACCCAACCCCTGTGTTGAGTCCCCAAAGTCAAATGCACATGATACAAACAAATGTTCCTACTAGGGATCCGTCATGAGGCTGGGTTATTCTAAGCTAAAAACCTAGCTATATTGTTCTAGACTTGTGTACCCGAGCGGACAACTCGAGCCGAGGAGGGGGCTACGTACCGGGAACCAAAAGGCCATCCAACTTTGTAACTTGTCCGAGCCTCTTTCTTATTTCAAGGTATGACATTAACAGAAGGAGGAGTCACGCCAGCGTGCACATCCCCGAAGATGAGAAGAGAAGAGTTTCGTAACAGTTTATATACAGTTCAAATAATATCAAAACGGTAAAAAGTGGCATTTAGCACATTAGGCTCAAACATGCAATAAAATTAGATAATAAATAAAGCCAATTATAACAATTAGTCTAAGCTCGAATTCTTGAACTCTGAACCAGAAGTTCTGGGTTCTTGTCCCCAGCAGAGTCGCCAGAGCTGTCACACCTCCTTTTTTACATACACCCCTGAAAGGGTATAAATGAGCTTTTCCAATTTAAGTGACGATCGAAACAGGATTATTTATTTAAAAATTCAGAGTCGCCACTTGGGATAATTTATGGTGTCCCAAGTCACCGATTTCAAATCCCGAATCGAGGAAAGATTGACTCTGTTTTACAGTCCACGAACACAGAAATCCAGGTAAGGAATTCTATTAACCCGGGAGAAGGTGTTAGGCATTCCCGAATTCCGTGGTTCTAGTACGGTCGCTCAATTGTTATATTTGGCCTATTTACTTGATTTTAATACATGTTTTAGCCTATGATTCAATTTTAACTTTATAACCGCTTTATTTAAATATTTTTCAGGAAGATTCAACGTCATCTAAAACACATCTTGAACCACGTCACATAAATGCACCTGCGGTCCAGGACACATTTTATTTAACGTTGTTGAGATTTGGATTTGAGTCACATAAATGCACACCCGAGTTTAGGGAAGTAATTTTTAAATAGCGCGCCTAAAACAACTACGCATTTTCAAGTTTGCGAGGGCCATGGAAAATTCAACTAATGGCGCACCTCAAATTTAAAAGAGTTCATATTAATTATCCCGAGGGTCATGGGTTATGGAATTATTTGTGGGGAAAATGTTATGAATTAATGTTTGTCTAAATATGGGTCAACTCATGAATTGTATATACGTTGGGCCATTAACATTACTCCTGGACAGCATAGAAATTAAAGAAAATGCCAAACACATTTCAACCATAAACGACACCATCAATATAATCATACTGCAAAGAATTAAAAGAAAAGACAAGAAACTAAAAAAATATATCTCACCAATCACAAAGATAACAACAAAATATTTCATGAAAATATCAAACAATCCATTTGATAATATTGATATTTTCAACAGATCTTCGTAGTAAGAAAATGATAGAAAAACTTAAAAAATAAACCCACCTCTTTGTTCATTAACTCCACAAAGTGCCGTCCAAAAAGAAATTGTAAAAAAATCTTTATATTTTCTTTGATAAAAATTAGTGCTAATACCTCATGTAATCAATTAAAACTAATAATACTGAAAGAAACAAACACATATTGAGAGGAGAAAAATTAAGCTAACACTGTAAAAACACTCAAACATTCAACCAAATACGTCAAAGCTTCAAAATCATCCGAAAACATAAAACGTAATGAGAGAGAATGAACCTTTAAAAGTGAGAAATTCCTTTAAACAATGCCGCAGCTACAGATGCACGATTATTCAGTGAAGAGAGAAACAGAACTTCGCCCCAAAAAAAACTCGTTGTGAACTAGAACGGAACTCGAACAAAACACGCGACAGGAGCACTCGAACGGAAACCTCGATGATTTTGACGGACTGAGATGCTTTTCATGGCTGGCTTTCGTGGCTATGTTGTTGCATTATTCTGCGGAGTTTTGGAGTTGTTTTGGTGATGCAAATAGGAGCTTTCAAAGGCTGGTTTACATGGCTTCAAAAAGAAGAAATTGGATCTGATTTTGTGAGGAAGAAGATGACCCAGATCCCTCCTCCTTCACCTTCCTTTCTCTTTTTTATTCTCTGTCCAGATCTGTTTTTTATTTTGCTCAATTTTTGTTTTTGTTTTTTTCGATCTCCTTTGTTTTTTTTTCCGTTCCTTTTTGTTTTTGCCTCACTTTTCTTCTGCTTTTATTCGTGATCTCCCTCCCCAGATTTTTTGGCATTTTTTCCTTGTCTGTTATGTGTGTACGCGTGTTATATATAGAAAGAAAATGAAGATGAAAAACAGCCCTTGTGGTCACCCAAAGGAATATTTTTCGTTTTTTGTTTTGGCCAAAAACGTGAGTGAAAAAAATGGGGTGCATGTGAGTTGTTACCAAGAGATAAGGTGGGGTCTATTTTAATTTTCTTTCTTGCTTTTGCTTTTGCTTTTTCCGTTTTGCTTCATTACTCTTTTTTTCAATTTTTTCATGTTTTCTTTCTTTTTCTTTTTCTTTTTCCTTTTTGTTTTGTTTTATTTTCTATTAATGACAAAATAAAACTAGTTACAAAATATTATTTATCTAAAGCAAGAAATATTAAAAAGAGGACTAGAATAATCCTATTAGAGAAATTCAAATACTACTCGATATTTACTAAATACTTATAACTTAAAATTATACTAAACCAAGTAAAAATATTTTTGAAACTTTTCTTTTTATCCTTTGTAAAATAAAATAAAACTAGCTAATCAAAATATCAATAATCTAACATAAAGAAAAAAATATTTTTTGTTAGTTTTTTTTTAAGTCTTTGAAATAAAATAAACCGAAGAAGTTTAAAAATAGTTAGAATAGCGATATTAGACCTAAACTCAATATCTACATGCTAAAATATGAAAAATCTTGGGGAGGGTCAAAAATCACATGTCTACAGCAGGTTCGTCAGTTGAGGTCGAAGAGTTTTCCTTCTGTTCGTGTTCAGTGGACAGGTCAGCCTCTTGAGGCATCGACCTGGGAGTCCGAGTCCGATATGTGAAGTCGTTATCCTCATCTTTTCCCCGACTCAAGTACTTTTTTCTTCTGTCCGTTCGAGGACAAACGGTTGTTTTAGGTCATCACTTGCTTTAAATTAAATTCCGTGTTCTGAGGCCTTGAAAAACCTCATTTAAAGTCACCTCGATTTGCGTGCAAAGTCCGAACGCGTAGCCGAAAAGCTTAAATATGAAATTCTGTGAAAAATGATAAAAGATTGATGATAAAAATGAGTTAATTTGACTTCGATTAACGTTTTGGGTAAACGGACCCGGACCCGTGATTTGACGGTCCCGGAGGGTCCGTAGTAAAATATGGGACTTGGACGTATGCCCGGAATCAAATTCCAAGGTCCCAAGCCCGAGAAATAAATTTTTTAAATGAAATTATTTTCTGAAACTATTTAAGGAAAATTGAAATGAGATTTGCTTAGAACATGATGGTATCGGGCCAGTATTTTGGTTCCGGCACCCGGTACAGGTCTTATATATGGTTTAAGTCATTTATGTAAAGTTTGGTTGAAAATTGACATCGTTTGACGTGATTCGTATGATGTTGTTGAGTTAGTACGTGTGCTTGGTTTGGAGTTCCGAGGGCTCGGGTGAGTTTCGGGAAGGCTTCGGGATGTTTTAGGCTTAAAACCAGAAAAAAAATTGCAGGTCTCTGAACCCTACCAGTGCGGTCCGCGGTCGGTTGCGTGCAGAGCGCGGTGGAGACTTGTGCGGCCCCGGTCCATTTCGTGCGGTCCGCACAGGGTACTGGACCGCAACACTTCAGGAAGACCTGTGCGGCCGCGATCCATTTTGTGCGATCCGCACAGGGGGTCTGAGAGGGGTATAAATAGACGGGATTTTCAGTCATTTTTCATTTTTCAAAACCCCAAAAACATAAGAGGCGGTTTTTCAAACAATATTTCTTCTCCAAATTAATTGTAAGTCATTTTTAACTAGTTTTCTTCAATCATTAACTTCTTTTAACATGATTTCAACTTCAAATCAATGATTTTCATGAGGGAAATTGGGTGTTTTGGGTAGAACCTAGGTTTTTCAAAAATTAGGGATTTGGACCTCGATTTGAGGTCTGATTTCAAAACAAATCATATGTTTGGGTTCGTGGGGGAATGGGTAAACGGGTTTTGGGTCGAACCTCGGGTTTTGACCATGTGGGCCCAGGGGCGATTTTTGATTTTTTGGGTAAAACTTTGGAAAACTCATTTCCATGCATTGGGGTTAATTCATTTAGCGTTTATTGATGCAATTAAGTAATTTATGACTAGATACGAGCGAATTGGTGGTGAAATCAAGGGGTAAAGCTATAATTGAAGCTTGAGTTGTGTTCGAGGCATCGAGGTAAGTGTTTGGTTTAACCTTAGCTTGAGGGATTAGGAGTTGTGTCCTATTTGCTATTTATTTCTTGTTGAGTACGACGTATAGGCATGATGACAAGTATCTATGCGTTAGTGTCAAGCATGGCCGTGAGTCTTATCTTGTGATTTTCATGATCTCGTTGTATTATTCATGCCTTGGTGAAGATTTTTATTTGTTGTGTAAAGTTGTGAAAAGAGTTGTGACCTATGAACGTTGAGGAGCGTTGGCTCCAGTTGTATAACGAATTGTGAAAGTATAAGTGATAATCGAAACTCTAGAGCATTGGCTCGAGTTGTGAAGTGAATTGTGAAGTAAAAGTGAGAAAGAGAAGAGATCATTGTGTTGCCCCCTTGCCGGGCTATTGTTGAGTTGAGGGTTCCTTGCATTGTGTTCTTAATTGATACTACGAACGCTTAGGTTGATGATTATTCGTGTTAGGTGTTGTAACAAGTTTGGTTATAGCTGGGTAGTTAGGTGTTGTAACAAGTTTAGTTATAGCTGAGGTAGTTAGATGTTGAAACTAGTTGAGTTATAGTTGAGATAGTTAGATGTTGAAACAAGTTTGGTTAGGGCTGTTTCTTCCTTGCCGGGACGTATATACTTGTACTGTTGAGTTCCCTTGCCGGGATAGTGTAGTCTATTGTTGATCCTTTGCTGGGACGGCTAATTATGATTATTGTGGACTGTATATTTGGAACGGGTTGCGCGCCGCAACATTATTAGATATTATATTGGATCGGCTTGCACGCCGCAACAACTATATATGTGGATCGGGTTGCACGCCGCAACAGATATTATGTTGGATCGGGTTGCACGCCGCAACAGATATTATGTTGGATCGGGTTGGACGCTGCAACAACTATATATGTGGATCGGGTTGCATGCCGCAACAGTTATACATGTGGATCGGGTTGCATGCCGCAACAGATATTATATATGGATCGGGTTGCACACCGCAACAGATATTATATTGGATCGGGTTGCACGCCGCAACATATGTTATATTGGATCGGGTTGTACTCCGCAACAGATATTATATTGGATCGGGTTGCATGCCGCAAGAGTTATATATGTGGATCGGGTTGCACGCCGCAAGAGTTATATATGTGGATCGGGTTGCACGCAGGCCCGACGTCTCCTCTATCTTATTATATATTCTGTTATCTCAAGTATTCGAGACAAACAGTGTTATATTTCTTTCAAACATTTGTATTTAGTACTCTTAGTAGTCCGTGGATGTTGTGACACCAGGTTCTGGGTAGAGGCATGTATTGACTTTCGAAACATTCTGGTTTTATATTTATTTAAGACTTCCGCTTAAATCTCATATTCCGCTGTTATTTAACTGTTTATTTCCTTGTTAATATAATTGGTAAGAAGTTTTAAAATAAAGGAGTTAATGATTTCTAAGTTCGTGGCTTGCCTAACTTCTACGAGTAAGCGCCATCACGACTCCCGAGGGTGAGAATTCTGGGTCGTGACAGGTGATGAATTAAAAAAAATATGGCTAGAGTATAGATCCATCAATTATTCTACAACAACGTAAAAGAAATCAAACAAAGACAAAGAAAATATAAATCACACGAGTTGAAAGATATACCAAGATGGGACTCAAGAATAAAGTCTATAGAAGATAAAATATTCAAAAAGATAAATCTAAATTATATGAAAGGAAACATATTCAATACATTGTAGTTTTCTACTCATAATCGCTAGAATACTTTGTGTCATGCTAATGCAGATACTTGAAATAACTTAATTTAAGTAGAAGTAGCATAATATGTTTTAGGAATTAGTATTTTGAGTTTAATTACTTGTTGGCTTGTAATAGTTTTCATAATTCCAAGGCCCAAAGAAAATTTAATGCATTATTATTTTTAAATTTACCAAATAAATATATTTTTCACAAGTAAAATTATTCGGTATGGTTCGGTATTTTTTCGGTTTATTTTTATAAAATAAAAAACCTACCCTAATTATCGGTGCGGTTATAAATTTATATAAAAACCTACGATTTTTTAAAAAAGAAACCTAAAAATCAGTTCGTTACGGTTCGATCGGTTTAGTCGATTTTCGAATATCCCATTGACACCCCTAATTAACCCGTTACCAGTAAGTCATTAAGCTTCGGTTCGATTCGGTTTTCAATTTCGGATCGGTTTTGAACACCCCTAGTTTTAACCCCAATTTCTCATCTTGGTTCACTTAGAAAATCAATAAGTAGTTCTATTCGTCTAATAAAAAAATAGTATAGTATTTCTTTAATTTTTTTCCTTAATAACTTGAATCCAAATTTAATGGTTAGTGGCGAGAAATCTAAGTATTTGGACGTCAAAATTTAGCTCTTATTTTTTATATTTGGTCCTAAATATTAGGACTTTAATTTATACAAAGGAAAAAAAATTAGGTAATTTTAATGGCCTAAATTTTAAAACTTCTTACATAGTATTTTAATATGGAAGTTTTAATAAATAAGTTTTAGTTGATTTTAAATTTTTAAATATTAGGAATAATTTTAAATGATAATTTTATCTAATGTGAAACTGTTTTATTTAAAGCTCCTAAATGTTAGGAAAAAATTTAAAATTATGATTTTGTCTAATATAAAATCTATTTTTAAGGGGTAAAAAAGGCTAACGATATTTCGATAAGGGCTTTCGTACTTTTAATATAGTATACTAGTCTCTATGCACGTGCCTCGCATGTAATAATAAGCACGCCCAATAATTAACGCATGTGAAATATGTGAATATACTTGTTGCCACATTTTTGCTACTGTTATTCATAACTGACTGTTTTTCAATTATGCCCATCCTTGTAAGAATTAACTTGAAAGATTAAAGGGTATAATAAGTCTTGTAATTATAGGTTAGATAAATAAAGTATGAGCAAATGCCAGTGACTTACTTTATAAAATTTAAACCTATTTTAATTATATTTCTTTAACAGTTTTGGAAATGTCTCCTTCTATAAAAGTTTCTTTCAAAAATTGAAATTGCTGATTCTTTTTTCAAACTGGTCTTGCAAATGTTTCGTTTAGTTTTGGTTTCCACCAAAGCTTTTCTTCAGTTAATTTTTTGTTTTTGTTTAAAATTATTTTATCAATCAAATAGGTCATTACTTTTTTTAAAATCTTTTTTTTTTAACGTATAATAAATCTGGGTCAAACACCACCCGACTTCTGTTGGATAACCATAAGTAGGGGTGTTCATGGTTCGGTTTAGATTGGTTTTTCCTAAAAAAAAAAAAAAATCAAACCAAGTAAGTCGGTTTTTCAAATATTAGAACCAAACCAACCAATTAAGTCAGTTTTTTCTCGATTCGGTTTATGTCGGTTTTTCGGTTTTTTCTTAAATATAAGACATACACTACCAAACACACATTTCGGCGACCACATTTTCAACGTAACACTATCAAATCAATTGCCATTTGAGAAATCTATTATTTACCAAGATATATTGATGATAATTGAATCAAATAATGATGAATAATTTAAGGACTCAATTAAAAATATATTATTTTTAACATGACATAGATTCTTATACTTAACAAAAGAAAACTACCAATTAAACTAGAATGTAAAGGTAAAGAACTGTACTAAAAGTGCAAACGATTAATATTTACTATAAAAATTTTAAAACTTTGTATAAAAATATACACATATATATAGGTGTAATAATAAATTTAAAATAGCTACTCCTATATTCGGTTTGGTTCGGTTTTTTTTAATTAAAACCAAAACCAAACCAAATTTGATCGGTTTTTAAATTTCAAAACCAAAACCAAACCAAACCAAACCAAAAAATATCGATATTTTTGGTCGGTTTGATTTAGTTTTCGGTTTGGTTCGAGTTTTCGAATTTTTATGAATACCCCTAACCATAAGAATAAAAGTAAAGAGATTTAAAGATGTGGACGAATTATCAGCCAACATTCACAAATTTAAAGATTCAACTTTTTAATTGTCAGTAACTATCTTGGCTGTGTCAGAGAGCCAAATCTAATCTATAAAATATGACATTAAATTCTAAAAAAGACAAAAATTACCTCTAAAAAGATTCGCATACAGATATTTTATGTTGCAATGTCATGAATATAATGAAACTATATATCTACTATTGTTCTGTGTATTTTTTCAGGTAGAATTATAGCATGTTTGGCCAAGTTTCTTTTTGGTCAAAAGTGTTTTTTTTGGCCAAAAGCACTTTTGGCCAAAAATTGAGGTGTTTGACCAAGCTTTTGAAAGTAAAAAAAAATGTTTTTGAGGAGAAGTGGAAGC
Organism: Nicotiana sylvestris; assembly: GCF_000393655.2. Classification (NCBI taxonomy): domain Eukaryota; kingdom Viridiplantae; phylum Streptophyta; class Magnoliopsida; order Solanales; family Solanaceae; genus Nicotiana; species Nicotiana sylvestris. The sequence continues at coordinate 12,524,822 of NC_091058.1, forward strand.
AGTTTTGGAGAAGCAGAAAAAAATAGCTTCTCTCCAAAAGCACTTTTTTGAGAAGCACTTTTGAGAAAAATATACTTAGAAACAGTTTTTAAAGCTTGACCAAATACTAATTGCTACTCAAAAGTGTTTTTCAAACTAATTAGCCAAACACAAACTGCTTCTTACCAAAAGTACTTTTGAAAAAAGCACTTCTCAAAATAAGCTGATTTTTGCAGCTTGGCCAAACGGGCTATTAGTAGAGTATTAGAACATTACATTCGATTATTTAAAAGAATTCTATTATTAGTTGGTATCGAATTCCTAAATATTAGGCAAATTATTATTAGATTACTATTTTATCCAACATGAAACTATCTTTTTAACAAAATATTTAAAGGTATAAAAGTCGATTAACATTTTAAGGATATTTTAGTTGTTCAACATTTAGCGTGAAATATTCGTGTTTTTATAATAATATAGATATAGATATACATAGATAGATGAAACTTAATTCTTACGTTATAATATCAAATTATCAATTAACTTACACTACAACATATTTAGCCTAAGACCACACTAAATATAGACAACGCTTGAAAAGCGTTGCCAAAAGCATTTGTGGGCACAGTTTGCCTAGGGGTTTTGACACAATTACCTACAAAAATAAAACTATTTATCCTTGTCTATCCATTTGCTTTTCTACCCATAAACTAATTACATTTCTTAACCATAGTAATTTTTGTGGGGAATTTTTACTTTATTCTCCAATTCTTTTTTATTTCTATGCTTCTTTTTTTTCTTTTCTCCTTTTCTTTTTTCTTGGTTTCTTCTTATTTTTTTATTTTTTCCTTTTCTAATTTCATTTAACTTCTTTTTTTATATTCTTTTTCTCTTCATAATCTAATTTCATTTACTGTTTTCACTAGTTTTTATTATTCCCTTTTTATACTATTACTAAAGAAAAATTAAATTGTGTACCAATTAAATGTAGCTAATACAACCAAAAAATATTAACTAACATATGATACCAGTATATTATATAGCTATACCAACAAGATATACAATTGTAAACAAAGAGTTAAAAAAAATTTAATTCAAATATTAAATTGAAATAATATCAGTTGGCAATAAAAATTTCAAAAAATTCTAAAAGGGTTTAATTGTAAGAGTATACCGTTACATTATATATCATACTATAATATTTTATTTTATTTTTGCATTTTTAATTTGCCCCTCACGTTGGGTAAAAGCTTAAAGCAAATTAAAAGGGAAAAGACAAGTGAATTTACGTGTAATAAGTATACTATTACAGTATATTGTATACTATTATAGCATACTGTTACAGTATATTGCATATTATTACAGTATACTATAAAAATATATTATATACTATAATAGTATACTGTTGCAGTATAACTATATACTCTTATAGTATATTGTATACTGTAGCGGTATATTGTTAGGTAATTGTGTTCTTCTTTGATTATTACAATATACCGTTGCAGTATATTGTAAACTATAATAGTATACTGTTGCAGTATAGCTATATACTCCTACAATGTATTGTATACCGTAGCGGTATACTGTAGCTGTGTTCTTCTTCAATTTTCAACTGAAAATTTCGATCTCAATCACCTCAAATCAGCTCCAAATGCTATCAAATTTCAGTATGAACTTTCAGAAGGTACTATAAGCAATATTTAACAACACCCACTTTGAATCAAACAAGAAATCTTCAAAATAAAAATTTTAATTTCAAGGGCCAAGGCAAGAGCAATAGCTAGGGAAAGAACAATCAAGAAAAGTGGAGCAGAATTGAAACTAGCCAGAGGTCAACTTCTCAGATAATCAGATCTAATTTCTTTTTGAAAAAGGATATAAGGGAAATGGAAGAGTTTGTCCAAGTCTTCTTCACGGAGGCGAACTTCATCCAAGTCATTGACATCTGGGTGTGTCAAAAGGAAGGGTTTGTGTGCAAGAACTAGCTGGGGTTGTTGTGTTCGTTCTTTCGTATCCATGGCTACCTTTTTCTTTGCTATTTCTTGGTTTTTTTGTTTCACTGTATTTCAGATTCTTTTTTGTGGAAGAGTTTATACAAAGTTAGTAATCGTTTGGGGCGCATGGATAAGAATAGTAAATAGTTTTAGGCCTGGATATTAAAAAATAAATAGTTTGAAATTGATGGGTATAAATTGAGATTTTCTGTTTTGGCTACGCAAATCTTCCCAACGCCTGCAAAGTGTGGTCTTTAATTCCAAAGCCCATGCCATTTAGGCGTTGCCAAATCACAACTGGTTTAGCCACACTTATTGAAACGCTTTGTAAACTTGGCTTTTTAATATTTAAAGCCACACTTTATGGGTTCATGTTACTAAATTTTCATTTTTGTTGAATATTCCTAATAATTAACCCATCTTAACTTAGCCCACCTATATTAATAGCAAAACACAAGCGAACTATAGATCCTGAAACTAGATTGAGAACCGAAAGAAAAAAGGGCAGATAAAATTCGATTCAATCTAAGTTTGAATTTTCTGCAACATAGCTAAGACTTGTCCTCAAGCATATAGTGCATGTCACACCTCCTTTTTGCGCGCCCGCCCCGAAGGGTTAAGTGCGCGGGTGGAGTTTTTCCAATTTAAGTGACAATATTCGAAATGGGATTATTTATTTAATTCAGAGTCGCCACTTGGGAAAGGTTTGGCTTTTGGTGTCCCAAGTCACCGGTTTATCTTGAATCCCAAATCGAGGAAATTTTCGACTTTTCCAAATGAAGTTTGCGAACCAGAAATTCTAAGTAAGGAATTCTGTTGACCCGAGGGAAGGTGTTAGGCACCCTCGAATCCCGTGGTTCTAGCACGGTCGCTTAAATTGTTATAATGGCTAAATATCTGATTTAAATACATGTTATGACTTACGTGCCTTTATTAAGTTTAAACCGCTTTTATTATTATCATTTATTTTTATGGAATTGCAACGTCGTGAAAATGCGTCTCGAACCACGTCACAATCAATGCACCCGTGATTGTCGACACATTTGGACTTCATTGAGATTTGGATTTGGGTCACATCAATGTGCACCCGAACTTAAGAATGTGATTTAATTAAACCGCGCCAACAGAGTCTAACGCGTTATTATCTTTGTAGAAGGCCATGAAATTTATTAAATGGCCCATCCTGAATTCTAGATAATTATCAAGGTTATTTATTGAGGGCCCCGCGATTTACATCTCATTTGGCGAGGCTCGTCTCATTATTTTAGAAGGAACATCCTAAAACGGTTACATTTCTGATGTGTTTATCTCTTAAAAATAGAAGAAAAGATGCGTGCTATTTTTAACTATGTGTTTGGCCCAAATCCGGATTTTAGCTAATCGTCCGATTAATTATTTACGGACTGAAGAAACATCGTACCTCATGGAAAACATGCTTTGAACTTGATAAAAGAAATGTATATGGGATTGATGAAATGCTACGACTGTTACAAGAGCTCCCTAACTTTAACTTATTCAGACAAGATTAATTAAAATTGCTTGTTTAGGAAATGCGACTGGTGGTATTTGAAACTCATCCTGTAAACTGCTTCACGCAAACTGAAACTCAAGAGTTTGAAACTGTATTATCTTTAGCTAGATCTAAACAATCATTTGCCCTTAAATATTCGAAACATGCTTAAATAGCGAGTTTGAGTTAACAATTGTATTACAATGGCTACACATTTTCATGGATGGTATTTACATCTTATATACTACTAAACGAATAAAATGTCACAGTTTCAGATTGGCATAAACTTTAATTAAGTACAACCTTACTAATGTGTCTCTATTAGGCTAATCAGACCAAGAAACTACAAATCTTAACAACATTAAAAGGCAATTCATAAGCAATACAACAGGTGCTTCTAACTCCTTCAAATCTTTTGATTCATGCTTTCATTGTTACATCAAATGCGAGTCTTAGTATGTACCTGGATATTGGATACAACAGAAGGAGCAAGGGGTCAGTAGGGCAATAGAAGCGATACCAAACAGCAGCAGTAACAGCAGGTACCAATAGAACAACTCCCAGTGCAAGATACAGTTAGAACCGACAAGAAATGGTAGACAGGTAGCAGCAAACAATGCAGTAGGAATAATACTCCAAGACAGACCAATCCAGGGGAAACGAACAATATGAATCAACTAATGAACTCAGCTGATACTTGGAAGAAAACAGAGTTGATTGAACAGGTTGAACAAGACTGGGAATCAGACAAACAAGACAGAAGTAATTGCTGATTTTCTGTTTATCCCTTTCCCTATCTTCTTTCTTTTCAAGAATCCAATATCAGTCTGCAGTTTTGAACTTATACTTAAGTTATCAGAAAGAGACCTTTTCCAGTTTTTTTACTGTTTTTCCCCAGAACTTCGATTCTCAAAATTTCAGTTTAGGCTCCCTCTCTGTCTCTCTATGTATGTCTGTGTGTGTATACTTCTCAGTGTGTATTTCAGCTCTCTCTTTCAAAAATTCCTCACAGTCTGTCTATATTCTTTTTCCCTTATAATTCTGTCTCCTCTCTATCTCCTAATTCTGTCCCTCTCTCTATCTTTTTTTTGTGTGTCTCTCAATGTTTCTGTATGCTTTTCTCTGTCTCACTATGAACTCTCTCCCTTTTTTTTATAAACCTCAACCTCAGTCCTTTATCGGCCTGTTGGATTAATCAAATAACCCCTCCCATGTGCTTCCCTTTTTCAGTTCCACTTAGCTACTTAAGTATTAGAAAGTTCCCATCATATTCTCTTGGCATGCTTACGTTTTGTGATGTTTATTATTTCTGAAACTAAAGTAGGGTGTGGGCAACAGAATATATCTGACAGCATATGCTGTCAAACCAATTTAAAAATTGAAAGCCCTTTTATGCAGGAGAAAACAGGCTGTGCACAAGGCACATGAGGTGCACCAATGCACATGCTGTGCCAAGTGCACATGCCCTCCATTTCAGAACTTTAAACAAAATAATCCTTTCTACATTACTGATCAATTCAAACAAGCTATCAGTAAACAAAAACTGGTTCTTAATTGACCCAACACATGCTTAGCAGGAGTAAGTTGATTTGTTATTGTTCGGACAGTTGAAACTAATTGACGACTCATGTCGACTCGACTATATTAGCATTAACATACACAATCGTAGCCAACAAATCAAGCATTTAAACAACATCGATACATGGTTTGAGTTATACTGACTAAACAGAAATGCACTCGAGGAGTTAACTAGTCAGTCCAAACTCGAAACACAAACATTACACTTGCCTTATCAGAATAGGAGGGGGGATTTAGACAAACACGGAGGTTTAAGTAAAGTGAACAAACAAAAGTTGATAAAATCAAAACAAATATGAACAGATTTTTTTTTTCAAACAATCAAACGGGCTAAAACAATAAAGGAAAGAAAGAAACTTACCTCAACCGCAAAAGATCAAAACCTTAACTCGGACTTGGTCAGGCCTTTCTTAAGGCTGAACGGACTTTAAACGAAGTGTTTCTCAGATGAGAAACATTTTGATTAAAGTCCATTAGACCTTAATCTCTTCGGTTGAACCAGTGACGGAACATGCACAGGGAAAACTAGAGTTCAAAAACTTAGATCTGGGATTCGTGTTTCCCTGGTTAGATTCGGACCAAACCAAGTATGGTTTGGTCACGAGGAGGGTCTGGGGAGTGTCTGGTATGAAACTGGGGTTGGTTGGGTTAGATCGAGTTTTGACTCGAATCTTCAAATGAAGATTCGAGGATCTGGGGGGTGATTCGAACCATGGGGTTGGTAGATTTGGGTTCAGGATGGCATGGGGGTTCTATGGTGTTCAGGGCTAAGCCACCGGCGTTCATGCCGCCGGTCTTCATGGTGAAGAGTACAGGGGCGGCTCTAGGGTTTGTGGGTTTGGGTGAAGACGACGAGGCTGGGGTATTGGATAGGGGGGGTAGGGTAAGGATCTAGGCTTATATAGTTAGTGGGTGGGTTGATCTCAACCGTTAGATCAATCTAGATCTACGGTTTGGATCTGAGGGTCTTAAGTGAAACGGTGTCGTTTCAGGTGTTGAGGGTTGGGGTCGGTCCGGGTGAGACGGGTCGGGTTTATTGGTGGGTTATGGGGATTGATCTTGGCCGTTGATCACTCTGAGATCAACGGCCCAGATCAGGCACGACTCAAACGACGTCGTTTGGACGTCCTGGGCATCAGGTGACCTGGGCCGGGCAGGCCTGGGTCTTGGGCTGTTTGTTTGGGCCAATTTTGTTAAAATTGGCCCAAGTCCGGAAGGGGTCTTTTCTTTATTTTTTTTTTTTTTATTTTAAAACAAAGCTAAGCCAAAAAATCAAATTAAAATTAAATACACACTCAAATACAATTATTTGCACACATACTAAAATATTTCAAAACAGGTAAAGTCAAACCAAATAAAATCACGGACGAAAATGCCTATTCACGATTTTCTATTTAATGACCGAATTACGGTTTGAATTATGCAGGACACATATATTTTTTTTGAATTTTATTTTAATAAAGTAAATAAATAAAAATGGGCCAAAGTCACAAATAAATCAACAAGGTGCCGCACAGAAATCCGAAATTGTACAGCAGGGCCAATTATATTTGTTTTTATTTCTTTTTGGAGCGATTGTCGTGTGAAACAAAAATCACGTGCTCACAGCTGCCCCTCTTTGTTCGGAAACACGAAGAGTTTTCGTGCAAAGATCAAGTGAGCGTGTATGAGCGATTTTTGCCTATGGACCACTCCGTATGAAGCATTTTTTTTTTGAAAGATCTGACCGAATCTTGCTTCAAAGATTTCCTACATATCCTGGGCTAAACAGGAATCAGGTCAATGTAGTTCGGGAGGTTTTGGTAGCTGGGACTACCATGGGATTGCAATGCTTGCTGCTACTGCTGCTGCTGTTGCCACTGCTACGTTACTGACCGCCTTATTACAACCAAATGGAAATTGGAAACTGAGCTAACTACTTATATGCATGTCAACTGCTAGTTACAAGATTCCTATCTATGATTCTTTTACGACTTGATCTTGGGTCTTAGCTGATTCTGCTTGTAGACTCCGATCTGAATCTTGATGCTTGCGAGTTGCAGCGACTTGTTTAACCTCTGGGATACTGAGTGAGACGCGATTGGCAGGGTTCAGGCCCTTAATTAAACGTTGGAGTCAATCCTCCTTGCATTTACTCCAATATCTCGGGACATCTTCCTTTTTTTCTTTTTTCTTCTTTGATTCCGAACTAGGATTCATCTCGTGGGTCATTTCGATCCATGTGGCTCGAGGTCAGACCTGCGGGAGAAAACAAACGAACGAAATTTTCTGCCCCAGTTTCACTAGGAAAATTTCGTTAATTATTCACCAGGAAGTTCATAAAATTGATGAAAGAGGATAAAAGTTCAGTTTAGGGTTTAAAACCCTAATGCTGACTAAAGGAAAATTCAGTTTAGGGTTTAAAACCCTAATGCTGATTGCATGGAAAAGCTCAGTTTAGAGTTTAAAACTCTAATGCTGGCTAAAAGGAAAAAGTTCAGTTTAGGGTTTAAAACCCTAATGCTGACTAAAGGAAAATTCAGTTTAGGGTTTAAAACCCTAATGCTGATTGCATGGAAAAGCTCAGTTTAGAGTTTAAAACTCTAATGCTGGCTGAAAGGAAAAAGTTCAGTTTAGGGTTTAAAACCCTAATGCTGACTAAAGGAAAATTCAGTTTAGGGTTTAAAACCCTAATGCTGATTGCATGGAAAAGCTCAGTTTAGAGTTTAAAACTCTAATGCTGGCTGAAAGGGAAAAGTTCAGTTTAGGGTTTAAAACCCTAATGCTGACTAAAGGAAAATTCAGTTTAGGGTTTAAAACCCTAATGCTGATTGCATGGAAAAGCTCAGTTTAGAGTTTAAAACTCTAATGCTGGCTGAAAGGAAAAAGTTCAGTTTAGGGTTTAAAACCCTAATGCTGACTAAAGGAAAATTCAGTTTAGGGTTTAAAACCCTAATGCTGATTGCATGGAAAAGCTCAGTTTAGAGTTTAAAACTCTAATGCTGGCTGAAAGGAAAAGTTCAGTTTAGGGTTTAAAACCCTAATGCTGACTAAAGGAAAATTCAGTTTAGGGTTTAAAACCCTAATGCTGATTGCATGGAAAAGCTCAGTTTAGAGTTTAAAACTCTAATGCTGGCTGAAAGGAAAAAGTTCAGTTTAGGGTTTAAAACCCTAATGCTGACTAAAGGAAAATTCAGTTTAGGGTTTAAAACCCTAATGCTGATTGCATGGAAAAGCTCAGTTTAGAGTTTAAAACTCTAATGCTGGCTGAAAGGAAAAAGTTCAGTTTAGGGTTTAAAACCCTAATGCTGACTAAAGGAAAATTCAGTTTAGGGTTTAAAACCCTAATGCTGATTGCATGGAAAAGCTCAGTTTAGAGTTTAAAACTCTAATGCTGGCTGAAAGGAAAAAGTTCAGTTTAGGGTTTAAAACCCTAATGCTGACTAAAGGAAAATTCAGTTTAGGGTTTAAAACCCTAATGCTGATTGCATGGAAAAGCTCAGTTTAGAGTTTAAAACTCTAATGCTGGCTGAAAGGAAAAGTTCAGTTTAGGGTTTAAAACCCTAATGCTGACTAAAGGAAAATTCAGTTTAGGGTTTAAAACCCTAATGCTGATTGCATGGAAAAGCTCAGTTTAGAGTTTAAAACTCTAATGCTGGCTGAAAGGGAAAAGTTCAGTTTAGGGTTTAAAACCCTAATGCTGACTAAAAGGAAAATTCAGTTTAGGGTTTAAAACCCTAATGCTGATTGGCTAGGGGCAAAGTTCGAGAATACTAAACGACCTCTTTTTTTGAATTTTCTTGTTTTAGTAGAAGATACAAGGGAGTTTCGTGGAAACTTACCTTTCGAGTGAATTCCTTATTGCCAAAATATTTCTTGTACCCATGTACCTTCTTCTTTGGGCGACACCTGCTCCTTGCACGGTTGTCTTGGATTACACCTGTTTCAACTTTTCAGACAAAGGACAATTGTTAGTTCGGAAATGACGGTCGGTTTGGTGACTTTGATCGTTCCCGGTTGCTTTGTTGCATCTTCATTTCTGTTGTGAAGTCCCGCCATTGATTTGATTCATATGCCGAAACCCTTTAGACTGCTCAGGCTTGTATTTCCAGATTCTGTGATGATTTGCCTCGTAAGGCTCTTTTTTTTTTTTTTGTGTCCCGTTTTGCTTGGAGGTTCTCAACGGGGATTTTATTGGAGGTATTTTGTGGGGATTTGTACAACAGGGAAGCTCTGTGGGGAATATTTACAAAGTGGATTCTTTGTGTGGATTTTTGTACAATGGGCATGCTGGGGATTTATTTCAAAGTGGGATTTCTAGGATTTGTTGGGGTAAGCTTGTTGGGGAATGTTTACAAAAGGACTCGCTGGGATGTGCTGGGGAGATTCCATTTTTTTTTTTTTTTTTATAATTTGGGGAGATTCTGTGGGAGATTGTACAAGACTCTGTTGGGATTTGTACAGGGGGAGACTCTGTGGGGATTTGTCCGAAGGTGGACTTGCTGGGGAAGATTTCAAGATTTCTCTCTTTTTCCTTTACTCCGGAACACCATCAAACGTCATGATTCATCATGCTTGGGTAATCATATCAACGAGATGAGGTGCTTTCCTTCATGAGACGGGATTCCGTGCAAACAAACCATGCCACCTACTCTTTCCGGTGTGTCCTGAACTCGGGGTTAAAATGCAAAAGGGATTCGAAAAGAAACAAAGCAGGGGAAAACAAATCAGAAAAGGAATACCCTTTTCGGGACGAGAAAGACTTATCTGAGGAAGATAACGCTGGCTTTAAATGACATGACATGCTCTTTGGACTGGACGTCCGACCTTCCATGAACTTGCGTTTTCCTGAACCAGAACAGATCTGTGATTCCAAAACCGGTGGAACTTTGCCGAGACCTTCTTGGGGTGGCGTCATTCCTTTTCGGCCAACAGCGCCCTTTGCGGGTTTTCACTGGCTGACCTCTCTCATTTCTCTTCCTGTCATCGCTTGATAGCACTCTTTGCGAGTTTTTACTAAACAAGCTCTCTCATTTTGGTTTCTCTACTCCCGTCGCCTCGTGGTGCCCGAAGGTTTTCACCGCCGAGACTCTCTCATTTTATTTCTCTCAACTCAGGGTGTGCCGGTTTCCATTTGTGATGCTTATTGGTTTCCCACTATCTTTGGTAATTGATTTGAAGGCTTGTACTTGGTAAAGAGAGGTAGCTGATACTAAACTTCTCAAGTGTCCGACATGCCCCGGTTTTCAATTTCAGGGTGGATGGGATTTTGTTGTTGGTGTGACTGAACCTCAGGGAGAGGCTGCCTACGTATCCTTTCGGAATCAAGTCAAACGTAGTTCAGGCCTCAATCAATGTTTTGTTTTGTTTTTTTTCTTTTTTTTTTTTTTTTTTTAGCGGCTCGAAAGTTGTTAGAGAGAATTGGGTAGTGTTTGGGGAGTAGTGGGGAATAAACACCTTCGCCCTTTTCAACGTGTCAGGACCACTTGGAGTATGATCTAGACGTAGTACCTCTTGACTGCATCTGCATTCACCGCTGTGTCAGGGTCATTTCCTTCGATATCACCTAAATACAATGCTCCTCTTGGCAATATTTTCCTTACGATGTATGGGCCTTTCCAATTTGGGGCAAACTTTCCTTTTGCTTCTTCATGATGCGGCAGAATACGCCTCAATACCAATTGTCCTACTTCGAAATTCCGGGGGCGGACTTTCTTGTTGTAGGCGCGGGCCATCCTTCGCTGGTATAACTGTCCATGACAAACTGCAGCCATCCGCTTTTCATCAATCAACGTCAATTGCTCCAGTCGAGTCTTAACCCACTCGCTGTCCTCGATTTCTGCTTCGACAATGATTCGAAGTGAAGGAATCTCTACCTCTGCCGGTATTACGGCCTCGGTCCCATAAACCAAAAGATAAGGAGTCGCTCCCACCGATGTGCGTACCGTAGTGCGGTACCCCAATAATGCAAAAGGTAACTGCTCATGCCACTGTCGGGAACTTTGTATTGTTTTCCTCAAAATCTTCTTGATGTTTTTATTTGCAGCTTCCACAGCACCATTGGCTTTTGGCCGATAAGGAGTGGAATTCCTGTGTGTTATCTTGAATTGCTCGCACACATCTCCCATCAAGTGACTGTTCAAGTTTGCTGCATTATCTGTAATGATAGTCGCAGGAATACCGAAGCGACAGATAAGATTTGAGTGTACAAAATCCACTACAGCTTTCTTGGTGACCGACTTGAGAGTGACAGCCTCTACCCATTTTGTGAAGTAATCGATGGCAACCAGTATAAACCTGTGTCCATTCGAAGCCTTTGGTTCAATTGGTCCAATGACGTCCATGCCCCAAGCGACAAATGGCCAAGGTGCGGACATGGGATGCAGTTCCGTGGGAGGTGCATGAATCAAATTACCGTGCACCTGACACTGATGACACTTCCGAACGAAACTAAAGCAATCCTTTTCCATGGTCATCCAGTAATAACCTGCTCGAAGGATTTTCTTTGCCAAGACATACCCGTTCATGTGAGGTCCACACACACCTGCGTGTACTTCGTGCATGATCTTTCTCGCTTCCTCGATATCGACACATCTTAAGAGATTGAGGTCCGGAGTCCTCTTATATAACAATTCACTGCTCAAAAAGAAACCACTTGCATGTCGCCTAATGGTCCTCTTTTGATCTCCAGTTGCATGCTCGGGGTATTCTTGTGTCTTCAGGAATTTCTTGATGTCATGGTACCAAGGCTGCGTATTTGATCCCGCCTCGATTACACTGCAGTAACCGTGTCTTTCCTTGATTTGGATTTCCAAAGGATCGACGTGGGCGTCGCCCGGGTAGGGTAGCATAGAAGCTAGAGTAGCAAGTGCATCTGCCAGTTCATTGTGACACCTCGGAATATACCTGAATTCTATTGAGTTAAAGCGCTTGCTGAGGTCCTCCACATGTTGTCGGTATGGGATAAGTTTGACATCCCGAGTTTCCCATTCGCCTTGAACTTGCCGGATGATCAGGTCAGAATCTCCCATAATCAGTAAGTCTTTGACATCCTGATCGATTGCCATATGTATGCCCATAATGCAGGCTTCATATTCAGCTGTATTATTTGTGCAGAAGAAACGAAGTCTAGCTGTGGCGGGATAATGCTGACCGGCAGGTGAGATCAAAATTGCCCCAATCCCTATACCCTTGGCGTTCACGGCTCCATCAAAGAACATCTTCCAAACATGAGCTTCCTCTGAGATCACTTCTACGGTGTTTACCTCTTCATCTGGAAAGTAGGTATCCAATGGCTGGTATTCCTCATCGACCGGGTTTTCGGCCAAATGATCTGCTAACGCCTGGGCTTTCATTGCCGTGCGAGTGACATAAACTATGTCGAATTCCGTAAGCAAGATTTGCCATTTAGCCAGTCTCCCAGTAGGCATTGGTTTCTGAAATATATATTTCAAGGGATCCAACCTGCTTATGAGGAATGTAGTGTGGGCTTGGAGATAATGCCTCAGCTTTTGAGCAACCCATGTGAGAGCGCAGCATGTCTTTTCCAACAGAGTGTATTTGGCCTCGTAGCTGGTGAATTTCTTGCTCAGGTAGTAGATCGCCTGCTCCTTTTTCCCGGTCACATCGTGTTGCCCGAGGACGCAGCCAAAAGAGTTCTCCAAGACTGTCAGATACAAGAAAAGTGGCCTCCCTGGTTCGGGAGGGACCAAGACTGGGGGATTCGAAAGGTACTCTTTGACTTTATCAAAGGCTTCTTGACACTCCGTTGTCCACTTAATCGCCGCATCTTTTCTTAACAACTTGAATATGGGCTCACACGTGCTTGTCAGCTGGGCAATAAACCGACTGATGTAGTTCAGCCTGCCCAAAAGACTCATCACGTCTTTCTTCGTTCTTGGGGGAGGTAGATCTTTGATAGATTTTATCTTAGTCGGATCTAGCTCGATACCTCTCCTGCTTACGATGAAACCCAAAAGTTTACCTGACGGAACTCCGAAAGCGCATTTGGCTGGATTTAGCTTCAAGTCATACTTCCTTAGCCTCTCGAAGAATTTCCTCAAGTCTTGGATGTGATTATCCTGTGTCCTGGACTTGACTATTACATCGTCCACGTACACCTCTATTTCCTGATGCATCATGTCATGGAAAATGGCGGTCATGGCCCTCATGTAAGTAGCCCCAGCATTCTTTAGACCAAATGGCATGACCCGATAACAGTAGGTGCCCCAAGGCGTGGTGAAAGCGGTTTTCTCGGCGTCCTCTTCATCCATCAGCACCTGATGATATCCAGCGTAACAATCTACGAAGGATTGTATCTCGTGTTTGGCGCAATTATCAACGAGGATGTGGATGTTGGGCAGCGGGAAATTATCTTTGGGACTTGCTCTGTTCAGATCTCGGTAATCTACACATACCCGAGTTTTCCCGTCCTTTTTCGGTACTGGAACCACATTTCGCCAACCATGTTGTATATTGGACTACCCGGATCACTCCTGTTTTCAGTTGCTTGGTGATCTCCTCTTTAATTTTGTCACTGACCTCGGTTTTGAACTTTCGTTGCTTTTGTTGAACCGGAGGACAATCAGGATGAATCGGCAATTTGTGAACCACTAGATCGACACCTAGTCCCGGCATGTCATCATATGACCAAGCAAACACGTCTTTAAATTCAAGAAGAAGTTGAATTATCGCCTCTCGCGTTTTCTTGTCCGTGTGAATGCTTATCTTGGTCTCCCGGATTTCTTCCGGGGTTCCTAAATTTACCGGTTCAGTGTCATTCAGATTTGGCTTAGGTTTATTCTCGAAATATTCCAACTCTCGGTTTATCTCCCTAAAAGCCTCTTCCGCATCATATTCTGGTTCTGGGTTCATTAATTCGCAGTTAAATAGCTCATTGTGATCTGGGCGTGAAGTCCGCAAGCATGTCATATTTAAAGCCGCATTATTAGGACTGAAAAGGAAGATAAGAGAAAAAGTAATAAAATCAGAACAAAAGAAAGAATAGGAAAGCAATGATGATTTTTTTTATTTTCTTCGGAAAATTGGAAGACAACAACGTTTACAACTAGGAATTCGGAACAACAATTGAAAAGAAGAAAACGTTCAAGTTATGTCCCGGAGATAACTTGTGATACAGGAAAGGTGGCAGGACAGGTCTACCCGGACTTCCGTCTAGTTGGGAATGGCGTGATCTCCCAGTTTTGGAGCTTGGCGTTTGGCCCCATGTACATCATCTCAGCAGTGCTCGTGCCTTCGCCTGGTTGAACCATGTGGACCTCGTAGAGCATTTCCCTCATTGCCCCACATATTTCCTCGATTTCCTCAACTGTGAAGACCTCATCTTCTTCTTCTTCAGTGTACCTTGGCCTGACAAAAGTCGCATGTAAATCCGGCAGTGGTTGAGGCAACTTCCAGCCCTCATTTCTCCTTTTCTTTGCCCATTTTTCGTCTGCTGGAGTAGGTTTGAAACCTAGTCCAAAAGGTTTCTTGATGACTGGTAAAGTAATGGGTTCCGTCATTCCCTGAAGGGTTCGTCCAAGCCCCTTCCCTGGCCTAAATCCGTGTCGGATCATCTCTTTGGCCACCATAACCGAAGCGTTAGACAAGAAAGGCTGGGGGCAAGGTACTCCCTCTTCGTGCTGCTCTGCCAATACCACCTCGAAAGCTTGATAGACCGTATGCTCGCTCCCTTCTCTTGGTTCAAGATACGGGATAGATGGGTCCCGATAAATGGCATGTTCATCTTCTCCATGGACCACGATCTCTTGGTCTTCATACTCGAACTTCACCATCTGGTGAAGAGTAGAAGGCACGGCTCCTGCCGCATGGATCCAAGGCCTGCCAAGGAGGAAATTGTAAGATGTGTCCATGTCGATCACTTGGAAAGTGACTCGAAATTCGACTGGTCCTATGACCAGCAGCAGGTCTATTTCTCCCATGGTGTCTCTCTTGATACCATCGAAAGCTCTTACGCAGACGTTGTTGGGTCGGATTCTTCCGGTCTCAATTTCCATTCTTTGCAGCGTGGAGAGCGGGCAAATGTCAACACCTGATCCCCCATCCAGCATCACCCGCTTGACATAGTAGTCCTCACATTTGACTGTTAAATGCAATGCCTTGTTGTGTGCTGCTCCTTCCGGGGGTAGATCGTTCTTGCTGAAGGAGATTTGGTTGACGGCGAAGAATCTTTCTGTCATCCGCTCTAATTGCTCCACCGAGGTTTCAACCGGCACATATGCCTCATTCAGGGTCTTCAGTAAGATCTTTTGATGCTCGGCCGATCTTGTCAATAATGATAGCATGGACACCTGCTCAGGGTGCTTGCGCAACTGATCTATCACTTCGTAATCCGGCATCTTCATTTGTTGGAAGAACACTTCCGCTTCTTCAACACTCACGGGCTCCTTTGGAGGGAAGCGCCTTTGTGTGGCGTTGTTCAGTTCTTGGGTATTTGAGTACCCTCCAACGAAAGTATTTTCTGGAAGTTCTTCCATGACCTCCTTACCTTTGTATGTTACCAAAGTCTTTTGATAATTCCACGGCACTGTGGACGGGTTGGTCATTGGCTTTTGTGGCACGCGTCCGATAACCACTGGCTCATTCAGCCGAGGTGGTTGAATCGTCCCCCGGACCACATAGGCCCCTTTTGGCACGTACATAGGTTTTGTCTTTTTGATCCCGAAGTTCTGCGTCTTCTTGGCTTGACCCCGCGGTATGTAAAGAACTCCACCCTTTGCTGGTACCACTTTCTTCTCCACCTTCTTTTCAGGCTTGCTTTCTGCAGCCTTGACCTCCTCCCCCCTTTCTGATTTCTGGTCTATTTCAGGCCTCCTCCCCGTGTCGACAATGGCAATTATGGCTTTCAAGGCAGGGTCGAACTCTTTGTCTTCACAAATCATGCCGATCAATGGCCCATTATTGTGAGCGGGCAATGGGTTGTTTGTTACATTCGGGATCTCCTCGTCCCTTAGCACTATTTTCCCCTGCTCTATCAAATTTTCGACCACTCTTTTCAATGACCAGCAGTCGTTTGTATCATGCCCCTCGGCCCCTGAATGATAGGCGCATCTGACTCCGGCTTTGTAAGAAGGAGATGTCGGGTTTTGCCTTGTTTGAGGGATGGGTTGCAGGAAACCCAACTGAACCAACTTTGGGAACAAAGTTGAGTATGGCTCACCGATGGGCGTGAAAGTCCGCCGTCGAGGCGGCTCTTGGGGGCGGTAGTTATTTTGCGGGGGTTGTGGGTTATAGTGGTTGCGGTAAGGAGGCTGATTTCTGGGAGGTGGAGCTGGGCCTCGGTTGGCTTGTTGTGGTGAATGGTTATAAGGTTGGGCATTCATGACCATATAAGGTTGATGAGCATATGCCACATTTGAGTGGGGGTAGTAGTGTTGTGGGGCCCTTTCCGGAAAATGGGGCCTGGGATGACGATACTCCCTTGCTTCAGAGGCTGCCATAGCCGTTTCTTCCTTCTTCTTCCCCCTTGTCGTCCCTCCAGACCCGCTTTGGACGGCCTGGGAGGTTGCCCTTAGGGCTGCTTGACTCAGAATCCGACCCGTTTTCAGCCCATTCTCTACCATCTCTCCTATCTTGATTGCTTCCGCGAATGGCTTACCCATGGCCGACATCATGTTTTGGAAATAGTCAGACTCTTGAGCCTGGAGAAAGGTAGTGACCATTTCCACTTCATCCATGGGAGGCTTCACTCTCGACGCCTGTTCACGCCACTTAATAGCATACTCTCTAAAGCTTTCCGAAGGCTTCTTCTTCAAATTCGACAGAGAGTTTCGGTCTGGCGCAATGTCGATGTTATACTGGAATTGCTTTACAAAATCTCTGGCGAGATCATCCCATATATGCCATCGGGACATTTCCTGATCCATATACCATTCCGAAGCTATCCCTACTAAGCTTTCCCCAAAATACGCCATTAGCAGTTCTTCTTTTCCGCCGGCTCCCCGCAATTGGTTGCAGTATTTCTTAAGATGTGCAATGGGGTCACCGTGCCCATCGTATTTCTCGAACTTGGGGGTCTTGAAGCCCGTCGGCAGGTGCACGTGAGGGAACATGCACAGGTCGGCGTAAGAGACGCTCTTTTGTCCGCTCAACCCTTGCATATTCTTCAAACTTTGTTCAAGGCTTCTCATTCTCTTAGCAATCTCATTTTGTTCTGCAATCCTGGGGTTCTGATCCTGTCCCAGTGCGAGTTCGCACTGAGGCGGTAGAGGGCTATTGTTGGTAGTGAACCTGGTTGGTTCCATTGAGAACGATGGTGCTTGGAACGTAAAAGAGGATGAGTCAAAGCTTGGCTTGTATGTGGCCGGCTGTGCCGTAGTTGGGCAAGGCGATGCAGTAAAGATGTTCATGCTTGCATCAGTGGCCGACATTCGGGGATGAGGCTCAGAAGGTGACCCTGCGGAGAAAGCGGAGTTGGCTGGGTACCCGAATGGGGTAGCAGGGTAATTTATGGGGACATTAGAAGTCCCACCTGACCTGGAGAATAATTCAGGGAATCCGGGGACGACACTTGGCGGCTCTTTCCCATTGTTCCAGTCATCCAGCATTTCCAACATGCGGAGCCGTAGGATTCTATTTTCTTCCGCAGTTGCGGATTCAGGCGTGAGGGCGGCTGAGATTGAGCTCTCCTCAGAGACGGGGACTGTTTGCAATGGAATTTCCGAAGACATTTCCACACTTCCTTTTGACCTGGTGAAGTAAGTGTGAGTACTGCTTCTAGTTCTAACAACAGGTAGTTGAACACCTCTCTTTGATCTCGTGAAGTATGAATGCGAGGCCAGACTTTCACCAAACCAACCGTCTTTTCAAAAACCCTGGAAAAATGCTCAATGACAAGTGCACGGTTAATTTGCAGCAAACAACGGATAGTTAATCTCACGTTGGGCATGATGCACCTATATAGTTAAGTGGATTGCTATATGTTCGCTACGAGAGCATGCGTCATTCCGGTATTTTCCTCTTATTTCCCCCCCCCCCTTTTTTTTTTTACTTTTGTTTTCCTTTTATTTTATTTACATTTATTTTTTTTCTTTTATATTATTTTTTGTAGCAAAAGAAAATGCGATCGGATCCGATGAGGATTGCCTACGTATCACGATACTCACGTGAATCAGATCATTACGTAGTTCGAAAACGCAAATGAGTGTGAAGGAAGCAAACTCTTTATTATTGAAGCAGTCTATTACAAACTACATTTTGCAAAAGAAAAAGCAAACTTTAAAAATAAACCTAGACTCAAAAGATAGACTAAAAATCACCTTGATGAAAAAAACAGGCAGAAGATGCTAAGATACAGATTTGACCTATGAATGCATTATGGTTTTAAAAATTGGTTTCCGCGGGGCGTCGTTCGGCCTCGCCATGGTCCTAGGCGCGAGATCCCTCTCAAGTTGCTCTAGCTCGTGCATAGTTTGCTTGACATAAACCATTACTGCCGAGAGGAAGGTAACACTAGACATGTTCTCACATCGTAGACATCGTCTGGTGATGGCGTGGGCAACGGCTTTGATCCTATCTCTGGTTTGCTTCTTCTCTACAAGCAGGTGCTTTATCTGATCGCTGCATATCTTGAAGACTTGAACATCTTGCACGTGTTGATGCTTCAATCGCCGTACTTCCAATTTCATATGGGCTATTGTGTCATACCAGTATCTGCTTTCCATTTGGAAATCCTTGGCCTGACTAGCTGCTTTGATTTCAAGTGCTGCCATCTCTCTCTTTATTTTAGCAACAGTCTTCTCGTGGTCGCCTTCCAATTGATTCAGGTGTCTGCGATGCTTATCTGCCCTTGTATCCCACTGTGCCTTGAACTCTGTTATGACGTTTTCAGATTTCTCCAAACCATCTCGCCATTCCCTGATTTCACCTTTTAGCCCTTTTATCAGCTGCTCGTCCGATCGACGCCTTGGTTGTCTATCTGCGTCCAACCTTATTTGTTTGATCTGAGCTCTGAGCATCTCATTTTCTTGAGTTAACCTGTTCCGCTCTCCCAGATCGGTAGCAATTTGCACGCTGTGCTCGTATTTCATGCCTTCTACTTGTTGTTTTAATCTGCTGATTTCGGCACAATAACCTCTTTCCTTTGCTAACCAATCCCAATGCCTTTTCGATGACTCGGTGAAATCCCGGATGTGGGGTCTCTTAGCTGGCCTTTCATGCTCGAGTTCCCTTCTATACCATGCAAGGTAACCTGGCGCCGTTTCTCCCTTGGCTCGATCCCGCACGCAAGTATCTGATTTCAAATATTGACCCTCATTCCAGATTTGGCGAATCTTCGCTTCTGGGAATTGTCCGTTAGGACTTATCTCAACTGTTTGAGTGCTAAGATCTTCCTCATGAGGTACTGTCTGGCACCTTCCGAACTGTCTCAAAACTCGGCAGGGTGCGTAAGGTTGAATGCTCTTAAGCCCCATCAGTAAGAAATGAGTTTTAGCCGCCGACATATATAAGATCTCATCAACAGGTAACCATCCCAACGCCCATTGTATTTGGCTGGCAGTAAGAGCTTGCAAGAACGAGGTCCATGCCAGGACTCCTTTAGGCCAAGTGATCTCTCTGGTTCTCGTGTAAGATTCTTCTATGCGGGTTTTTTCCGGGGAACCATGGCTCAATACCTCGGAATGATGGCAGAGGTGCTCGGTCATCCATATCTGTAGGAGCAAGTTACAACCTTCGAAGAAATTTCCCCCAGCTTTACAAGTTGTGAGAGCTCGAAAGATGTCAGATACCACCATTGGCGCGAGAGTGCTGCCACTTTGCGTGAGTAAAGTGCTGGCGACCCCAGATATCTTCAAATCAATGTTTCCATCTTTTCTCGGAAATACCAGAAGACCCAGAAACGTTATTCATGAACGCCACCCGTCTGTGCTCGTCCCACTTCTGACGAACTCCTTTGCTGCACAGTTTGTTGATTGGATTATTGAATCCCCCCTCGTGACCGTATCTATCATATATGAAGCATGGAGTACAGAATCCGGCTGCTAGATCCGGGTTGTGGACCGTTCTAGGTATTTTTCAATGAATCCAGGAACCGATGTACCGTGACGACTCTTGGGGCGACCAAGTATTTTTCCTTCAACGGGAGTTCAGTATTCCCGATGTATCCGGCCATTTCTTCCAAAGTTGGGGTGAGCTCAAAATCAGAGAAATGGAAAACATTGTGCGCCGGGTCCCAATAGGTAACCAAAGCTCTTATGATATCTCCCCGAGGCTGGACTTCCAACAGACCCACAAGACCTTTCAAATATTTCTTAACCTCATTTTGTCCTTCAACACCTAGATCATTCCACCATAGCCGTAACTTGACAGGGATTTTGGTCATTATTGAAAAATGTTCATTTTGCATCGTGCTCATCCTGCACATTTATTAAGGTGATTTTAACAAAAATGACTGACTCAAAATATTTTACAGAGGGGACCAAGCTTTGAACACGGCCTTTAAGCACTTCGGGGACGAAGATTTTAAGGCTGTGCGGGTCTAAAAAAACGCTAAGCAAGACCCAAAGGTGGCTGTTTATGCAAAGTCAGCCTTCCGGCGTCCCTTTCGGGAACATTTGGCTATTTATGATAAAACAATGTCACCTGACTTATTTACGACTCTATTAAAAATTCGACACATCTTTTATTTGTTTACTTACTGATTTTTGGCTATTTAGAAAAATGGGGTTGAACCCGACGAGGGTTGCCTACGTATCTCACATCCGGTGAGAATCAAACCGGCGTAGTTCGGGCATACCGTGAATAGAGAAAATTAAATAAACCTAAAAATCAGAAATAAGTATTTTTTATTATTTTTGAAGAAAGATAAAGACTAAAGAAAAAATATATTTTTTGCAATATTTGGACTATCAGTCTGAATTTATAAAAAGGGTATTACAAAAGAAATTTTTTTTTTTGAATTATGAGTTTTCCATTTTTTTTTACTTTTAAAATAAATACCATTTCTTTTTTTTTTGATTTTGAAAGTGAAAGAATTTTTTTTTATATATACCCCTTTTTTTTTAATAATTCAAACTAAGAAGACAAATTTTGTTTTTATTCTTTTTTCTTTCTTTAGAAAAATTCCGGTGAGGTTTTGACAATACTTGAACATTGGTTTTATTTTTCCAAAATAAGTAATTATCTCCCCACGTTGCTATTTTCCTCTTTTTTTAGAAACCGGTCAGCATGCGGAACCGAAGCAAATAAATGCACAAAACAAATAGGATGCAGCAGGGTGGTCTTTTCAATTCAGGTTGCCTGTCCTAGACGGACCCAACCCCTGTGTTGAGCCCCCTAAGTCAAATGCAACATGATGCAAATAAACGTTCCTACTAGGGATCCGGCATGAAGTTTCGTTATACTAGGTTTAAACCTTGGTATTTGTTCTAGACTGTGTACCCGAGCGGACCAACTCGAGTCGAGGAGGGGCTACGTACCGGGGACCCGCGAGATCGTCCGGCTTTGTAACTTGTCCGTCCTCTTTCTTATTTTAGGTATTGACATTAACAGAATAGGGAGTCTCGACCAGCGAGCTTCTCCCCGGAGGTAAGAAGAGAAGGGTTTCGGCACAGTTTATATACAGTTCAGATAATATCAAAGCGGTAAAAGACAGCATTTAGCACATTATGCAAAAACATGTAATAAAGATCAGATAATAAAGCCAAATATAACAATTATTCTAAGCTCGAATTCTTGAACCCTGAACCAGTGGTTCTGGGTCCATTAGTCCCCAGCAGAGTCGCCAGAGCTGTCACACCTCCTTTTTGCGCGCCCGCCCCGAAGGGTTAAATGCGCGGGTGGAGTTTTTCCAATTTAAGTGACAATATTCGAAATGGGATTATTTATTTAATTCAGAGTCGCCACTTGGGAAAGGTTTGGCTTTTGGTGTCCCAAGTCACCGGTTTATCTTGAATCCCAAATCGAGGAAATTTTCGACTTTTCCAAATGAAGTCTGCGAACCAGAAATTCTAAGTAAGGAATTCTGTTGACCCGAGGGAAGGTGTTAGGCACCCTCGAATCCCGTGGTTCTAGCACGGTCGCTTAAATTGTTATAATGGCTAAATATCTGATTTAAATACATGTTATGACTTACGTGCTTTTATTAAGTTTAAACCGCTTTTATTATTATCATTTATTTTTACAGAATTGCAACGTCGTGAAAATGCGTCTCGAACCACGTCACAATCAATGCACCCGTGATTGTCGACACATTTGGACTTCATTGAGATTTGGATTTGGGTCACATCAATGTGCACCCGAACTTAAGAATGTGATTTAATTAAACCGCGCCAACAGAGTCTAACGCGTTATTATCTTTGTAGAAGGCCATGAAATTTATTAAATGGCCCATCCTGAATTCTAGATAATTATCAAGGTTATTTATTGAGGGCCCCGCGATTTACATCTCATTTGGCGAGGCTCGTCTCATTATTTTAGAAGGAACATCCTAAAACGGTTACATTTCTGATGTGTTTATCTCTTAAAAATAGAAGAAAAGATGCGTGCTATTTTTAACTATGTGTTTGGCCCAAATCCGGATTTTAGCTAATCGTCCGATTAATTATTTACGGACTGAAGAAACATCGTACCTCATGGAAAACATGCTTTGAACTTGATAAAAGAAATGTATATGGGATTGATGAAATGCTACGACTGTTACAAGAGCTCCCTAACTTTAACTTATTCAGACAAGATTAATTAAAATTGCTTGTTTAGGAAATGCGACTGGTGGTATTTGAAACTCATCCTGTAAACTGCTTCACGCAAACTGAAACTCAAGAGTTTGAAACTGTATTATCTTTAGCTAGATCTAAACAATCATTTGCCCTTAAATATTCGAAACATGCTTAAATAGCGAGTTTGAGTTAACAATTGTATTAAAATGGCTGCACATTTTCATGGATGGTATTTACATCTTATGTACTACTAAACGAATAAAATGTCACAGTTTCAGATTGGCATAAACTTTAATTAAGTACAACCTTACTAATGTGTCTCTATTAGGCTAACAGACCAAGAAACTACATATCTTAACAACATTAAAAGGCAATTCATAAGCAATACAACAGGTGCTTCTAACTCCTTCAAATCTTTTGATTCATGCTTTCATTGTTACATCAAATGCGAGTCTTAGTATGTACCTGGATATTGGATACAACAGAAGGAGCAAGGGGTCAGTAGGGCAATAGAAGCGATACCAAACAGCAGCAGTAACAGCAGGTACCAATAGAACAACTCCCAGTGCAAGATACAGTTAGAACCGACAAGAAATGGTAGACAGGTAGCAGCAAACAATGCAGTAGGAATAATACTCCAAGACAGACCAATCCAGGGGAAACGAACAATATGAATCAACTAATGAACTCAGCTGATACTTGGAAGAAAACAGAGTTGATTGAACAGGTTGAACAAGACTGGGAATCAGACAAACAAGACAGAAGTAATTGCTGATTTTCTGTTTATCCCTTTCCCTATCTTCTTTCTTTTCAAGAATCCAATATCAGTCTGCAGTTTTGAACTTATACTTAAGTTATCAGAAAGAGACCTTTTCCAGTTTTTTTACTGTTTTTCCCCAGAACTTCGATTCTCAAAATTTCAGTTTAGGCTCCCCTTCTGTCTCTCTATGTATGTCTGTGTGTGTATACTTCTCAGTGTGTATTTCAGCTCTCTCTTTCAAAAATTCCTCACAGTCTGTCTATATTCTTTTTCCCTTATAATTCTGTCTCCTCTCTATCTCCTAATTCTGTCCCTCTCTCTATCTTTTTTTTGTGTGTCTCTCAATGTTTCTGTATGCTTTTCTCTGTCTCACTATGAACTCTCTCCCTTTTTTTTATAAGCCTCAACCTCAGTCCTTTATCGGCCTGTTGGATTAATCAAATAACCCCTCCCATGTGCTTCCCTTTTTCAGTTCCACTTAGCTACTTAAGTATTAGAAAGTTCCCATCATATTCTCTTGGCATGCTTACCTTTTGTGATGTTTATTATTTCTGAAACTAAAGTAGGGTGTGGGCAACAGAATATATCTGACAGCATATGCTGTCAAACCAATTTAAAAATTGAAAGCCCTTTTATGCAGGAGAAAACAGGCTGTGCACAAGGCACATGAGGTGCACCAATGCACATGCTGTGCCAAGTGCACATGCCCTCCATTTCAGAACTTTAAACAAAATAATCCTTTCTACATTACTGATCAATTCAAACAAGCTATCAGTAAACAAAAACTGGTTCTTAATTGACCCAACACATGCTTAGCAGGAGTAAGTTGATTTGTTATTGTTCGGACAGTTGAAACTAATTGACGACTCATGTCGACTCGACTATATTAGCATTAACATACACAATCGTAGCCAACAAATCAAGCATTTAAACAACATCGATACATGGTTTGAGTTATACTGACTAAACAGAAATGCACTCGAGGAGTTAACTAGTCAGTCCAAACTCGAAACACAAACATTACACTTGCCTTATCAGAATAGGAGGGGGGATTTAGACAAACACGGAGGTTTAAGTAAAGTGAACAAACAAAAGTTGATAAAATCAAAACAAATATGAACAGATTTTTTTTTTCAAACAATCAAACGGGCTAAAACAATAAAGGAAAGAAAGAAACTTACCTCAACCGCAAAAGATCAAAACCTTAACTCGGACTTGGTCAGGCCTTTCTTAAGGCTGAACGGACTTTAAACGAAGTGTTTCTCAGATGAGAAACATTTTGATTAAAGTCCATTAGACCTTAATCTCTTCGGTTGAACCAGTGACGGAACATGCACAGGGAAAACTAGAGTTCAAAAACTTAGATCTGGGATTCGTGTTTCCCTGGTTAGATTCGGACCAAACCAAGTATGGTTTGGTCACGAGGAGGGTCTGGGGAGTGTCTGGTATGAAACTGGGGTTGGTTGGGTTAGATCGAGTTTTGACTCGAATCTTCAAATGAAGATTCGAGGATCTGGGGGGTGATTCGAACCATGGGGTTGGTAGATTTGGGTTCAGGATGGCATGGGGGTTCTATGGTGTTCAGGGCTAAGCCACCGGCGTTCATGCCGCCGGTCTTCATGGTGAAGAGTACAGGGGCGGCTCTAGGGTTTGTGGGTTTGGGTGAAGACGACGAGGCTGGGGTATTGGATAGGGGGGGTAGGGTAAGGATCTAGGCTTATATAGTTAGTGGGTGGGTTGATCTCAACCGTTAGATCAATCTAGATCTACGGTTTGGATCTGAGGGTCTTAAGTGAAACGGTGTCGTTTCAGGTGTTGAGGGTTGGGGTCGGTCCGGGTGAGACGGGTCGGGTTTATTGGTGGGTTATGGGGATTGATCTTGGCCGTTGATCACTCTGAGATCAACGGCCCAGATCAGGCACGACTCAAACGACGTCGTTTGGACGTCCTGGGCATCAGGTGACCTGGGCCGGGCAGGCCTGGGTCTTGGGCTGTTTGTTTGGGCCAATTTTGTTAAAATTGGCCCAAGTCCGGAAGGGGTCTTTTCTTTATTTTTTTTTTTTTTTTTTATTTTAAAACAAAGCTAAGCCAAAAAATCAAATTAAAATTAAATACACACTCAAATACAATTATTTGCACACATACTAAAATATTTCAAAACAGGTAAAGTCAAACCAAATAAAATCACGGACGAAAATGCCTATTCACGATTTTCTATTTAATGACCGAATTACGGTTTGAATTATGCAGGACACATATATTTTTTTTGAATTTTATTTTAATAAAGTAAATAAATAAAAATGGGCCAAAGTCACAAATAAATCAACAAGGTGCCGCACAGAAATCCGAAATTGTACAGCAGGGCCAATTATATTTGTTTTTATTTCTTTTTGGAGCGATTGTCGTGTGAAACAAAAATCACGTGCTCACAGCTGCCCCTCTTTGTTCGGAAACACGAAGAGTTTTCGTGCAAAGATAAAGTGAGCGTGTATGAGCGATTTTTGCCTATGGACCACTCCGTATGAAGCATGTTTTTGAAAGATCTGACCGAATCTTGCTTCAAAGATTTCCTACATATCCTGGGTGAATATATGTTCAGTAAATGTGAAAAATATTGACAAACATATGATCTATTAAAATATTCTAATGGGAGAATTTTTTTAGTAACACATGATAGTTATTTTCTTAGTCGTCTAACAATAATTTTTCGTTAATTTACGCTTTCAAGGTTAATACATGAGAGGATCCCAAATATTTCTATATTTTCTAAAGAAAAATCACTATAAAGTCTTAAAAATATAAATAAAATTTATATATCTATATGTCAGTCTGGTTTAGATTTTTTTACTCAATACCAAACCAAGTCAAACCAAACCTAATCGGATTTTTTAATCGGTTTGATTTGATTTTTCGGTTTGATACGGTTTTCCGGTTTGGTTTGAACACCTCTACCTTGAAGTATAACTTTATAACTAATGCACAAAAGAGCAATATTTAAAGCGATCTATATGGTTAGAGCAATTTTTTGTACCGTAACCACTTTTTATACCATGATTAATTCGTTTCTTAGATTGGTTTGGATTCAAGGGTGCGGAATTACATGTACTTAAAACACTATAATAACAAATAAAATACGTGTTATGCTATTATTGTATCAATCAATATTATTGACTAAAGTTACTTGTTTTTTCATGATGTAATGGTGTAAATTTTTGTTTACACCATTCAATACATAGAAATAGGGAAAATTGCACCGAACCGGAAAGTCAAATCGAACCGATTAAAAAGCTGAACTAGATTTAGTTTGATTTGGTTTGATATTGAGTAAAAAAATCCTGATCTAAACCGAGATATTAGTTTATATATTTTTATATATACTTTAAGAATTTATATAGAATTATGCTTAAAAAATATTTAGAAATATTTAGGATCCTCTCATGGGATGTAATATTTAATAGAACTATGAAGTGCGTTCATTTTTATTAACTTTAAATAATGGGTTGTATTACTTTCTTATTAAATGTTATTGAAATGCGTCAATCATCTCTTTATTTTTTCATATTCATATGTCAAGATTTCTTATATCTTTTTCGAATTTGAAGAGGTATTTCGATAATTTAAAATTACATAAAACATATCATTATGTAGGTCTTGTATTAACTTTTATGTTTAATTATTCAATTCGGCTAACCTTGAAAGCATACATCAAAGAAAAATTATTGTTAGACGACGAAAAAAATAAACTATCATGTGTTACAAAAAAAACTCTCCCATAAGAATACTTTAATATGTTTGTTAATTTTTTTAATTTTTATTAAACATATATTCACTTATCAAAACTTTATCTAACTTTAATAAAGTAAGATTGAAATAATATTCATGTAACAAAAGAACCCGAAAAATAAAAAAATCTGACAAAACTGAACCAATCCAAACTAGGAGTGACAAACGGGCGGGTTGGGTCGAATATGGTTCGGGTTGAAAACGGGTAATGAAAAAACGGATCAATTATCTGACCCGACCCGACCCATATTTAATACGGATAAAAACGGGTTAACCGGCGGATAATATGTGTTACCCATATTATCCATGACTTCTTGTATATGATCACTTTTGGGAGAATTCTTAGTCTCTCTAACTTGAGGAACCCCCAATTTGAGGCTTTACAAATGTAAAAATTAGATCCATTGGTTATCCATTGGTTACTCATTGGTTATCCATTTTCTAAATGGATAATATGGTTCTTATCCATATTTGATCCATTTTTAAAAAGTTCATTATCCAACCCATTTTTTAGTGGATAATATGGGTGGTTAACTGTTTTCTTTGAACCATTTTGCCACGTAAAAATAGCACGGTATAACCAGTTTTCGGACTGGTCATTCAAAAATAGCCAGCGTTTAAGAAGTCAATGAAAAATAGCCACTATTTTGCTGCAACAGAGACCGGTCCAACATAATATATTGGAGTTTGGTGCACCTGTGTATGAACTCCAGCATATTATGCTGGACCGGTATACTTTGCTGACTCCAGTATAATATACTGGAGACTGGAGCACCGGTGCTCCAAACTCCAGTATATTATACTGGACAATTATACTTGCTGAAACTTCATCATATTATGCTGGAGTTCCAGCATACTTATCGTGGAACTCCAATATAATATGTTGGAGTTCAAGCATACTTATGCTGGAACTCCAGTATAATATACTGGCGTATTTTCCGAGTTTTGAACAGTGTTTTCGCTCAAATTTATCTTTACATAAAAAGTGACTAAATTTCGATTAATTTTGAAACTGGGCTATTTTTGAACGACCAGTTGTAAATCTGGCTATTTTTGAATTTCTCCCTTTAGCCACCCCTAATCCAAATAGATATAAATGGTTTGGGTTTGATTTTGATAAAATCCGACCCAACCCGCTTCACGTACACCCCTACCTCTACCTAGAACTTAAACACACGCTATATCAGCTTTGAACACTTATTATAATTAGGAGGAGGGCAATATGTCAATATTCATTTGCCCTTTTGACATTGTGAAGCAACGAACCGGAGATGATACTTTGATATGATTTCTAGAGTCATCTTCTTAGTTGCCACTGATAAAGGCAATACTCTTAAGTCTCTAACCCTACACGTATAGTGAATTCGTGATTAATGAAATTTTTTTGGACCACAAGAAAGCTGAATCCAAGACATCAACCAACTATCATTCTCTTTAGTTGGAAATTTCTTTAGAGTTTGTTTATCGTGTAAAATTGATTCCTCTATCAAAGTCTAGACATTGGAAACTGAAGCATCACGAAAGAAAGTGAAATAAAAAACCTTTTTGGATCTAAGAAAAATATTCCCTTGTTTCTTGTCGACAAAAATGGGTATCAAGAAATCGTATTTCCATTAACTTGAGCAATGACATTGCTGAACAATGAAGATATAAATTCGCAATTCTTGAAAGGTGAATATATAAAAAATATAAAAGAAATTAAGAATTGAATAATCCCATAAAAAACTCTCCTATCTTCAAGGGGCGAAGCTACCTTTTACTAAGGGTGGTCAATTGACCGAGTCGAAATTTCTTTTTTTACTTCTTTCAAGTTTGAACACCCTTACGAAAATTTCTGATTTCGCCCCTGCTATCTTCCATATGCATTTTCCACTTACCGTCCCATAGCCATCCCAAAATATACGTAACAAATAAAAACGAAAATAATCACAAATTCTTGATAGGCAATCTGCATTACCAAAATGTCATAATTTAAACTGCAGTATCACAAATTCAACCTCGAGTAGCGGTACTATTTTCCAACTAATTTAACTTTCGTAACTCTTTATGTAAAAGCAAACTTAAAATAGAAAATACTTTAATTTGTTAAAGATTAAACGATATGAAGAAAGAGGCGGATTCAGTTCATTAGTTACGAGTTTCCGTGAATCCAGTAGCTTTTGTCCCGAATATGTTTTTGTATGAAAAATTCATTAAATTTATAAGAATATTTAGCTTGGAACCCAGTTCGTTCATCCGGTTAATATTGTATATTAACTCAATTTTTGTAGGAACTCATAAACCTAAAATCCTAGATCCGCCTCTGTATGAAGATATATAATAATATGCAAGGTGTGCTTTAATATGTATCTGATAAGTCTTTAACTCTGAGCGGCTAATTCATGAAATTCTTCGCCAACAAGTTCATCTGAAAACCTTTCCACGCCTCTTAATTATAAATTATAAAATATATCTTGAGTTTTAATATTTTAATTTGGTGATACCTAATAATTTGCGAGATTCTGTTCTTGTGTGATTTTCAAAGTAGAGGTCTTTGGAGACTAGAGGCGTATTCAGAATTTCGAAAGTATGGGTGTATCATGAGCGCCAGAGACCCAAATTTTTGAGAGGATGTCTGGGAGACGTATTTTTTTGTTTGGAAATTTTAAAGATCAAAACGAAGACTAAAAAAAGAGAAGGGAAAAGAAACGTGTATCCAATATAAAAGGAAAAAAAGAAACAAAAAGTGTATTTAATTAGAAAAAGCGGCATAGCATGGGAATTTAACCTTATTTATTAATTAAAATATAGCGTAAAATAAGACAGAATACATGACCGAACCCTTGATTAAAAGGTGGAATGTGCACCTCCTTAAATATACTAAAGTGTTCACTTAGGCTTGGATTAATTTAAGTATTTGAGCTGAAATCTTCTAGTGCTATACAAAATTTCGGGGGAGGAGGATTGGTTACGTGAACCCGCCCCTTCCCGTGTGCATCCGTCCTTGTTGAGGATAATGGAGCTTAAATTTTGCATTATGGGTTCAATTGAATATAATATATTGGATAGAATATATAAATATATATGTGAAAAAGTATAAATATTAACGAACCATAATTTCAAAAGTACTATAAATGCTTTCCAAACTGTTGAGTTCGACGGAAACTGCGGAAAAGATAGGAGAAGAGCACCACACCAACTTCTCAACTTCGTTATCGCACGATCAATTCAAGCTTTCCTCTTAAAACTCAAACTGACATTTTCAACTATTAATTGTTGGATCATAATCTCTTAGAGAGGCTTAATTAAGAAGTAATTTGTGGCACAGTACGTATACATCATTACCTATATATGGCATTATGTACTTAAAATAATGAGTTTAACCCAATTAAACAATGCCTTGATATACTAAAAATGCTACTTAGCAGCCAAGTGACTGCGTGTCCATCCGATGAGTCATTGGGGCATCTTTCTTTACTTATTCTATTGCACTGATCAAAACACTAATGAGCTCTACATTTTAATAGACATCATAATATCAACCAAAACACAAGTGTAAGGTACGTATTAAAAGGAATTCTGTTGTCACTCAAAAGGCAGCATGATATACATACGAATAAGCTCTAAAGAAAATCTAAAGACACTCGGGATGTGCTTGGTACGAAAGAAAATATTTTACATGAAAAATATTTTTCATGGAGAATGTTTTACTAGAAAATGAGTAGTTTTATCACTTATTTTTCCTTGATTGATTGGTTAGTGAAAAACTTTGTCCGGAAAATATTTTTTAGTATTTGGTTAAAGAGTAAGAAAATATTTTTTTAGAAAATACTCATTTTGTTGAAATGAAAAAGAAAGTACTCTATCTACAACATGAAAAGAAAATACTCTTAATAATATTTCTATCTAGGATAGAGGGTGGAGCAATGGCGAAGCTAGAAATATTTTCAAAGGTGTTTAGACTTGAAAGAAGTAAAAAAATTTCCCGATAAAGGGAGTTCAATATATGTTATATACATCTAAAATTTAATATTTTGATTATATAAACACTGAATTTTTTCATAATATTTCGGCGAGTAAAAGGTGGCTTCGCCCCTGAGGTAAGGGTGTGGTGGGTGTGATAAGGAGTGGGGGTGGGGTGGGATGGGGTGTGGTGTGTGTATGGGGGGGGGGTTGGTAGGTGTTAGGGGACTGACTCTTTGACATCGGCCGTGGAGCGTCTGTGGCAAGGATTGGGCGTGATGGCCTTGCCATTGGCCTATGTGCGCCCAAAACGATCACGTGGGCAATAAATAAGATATTGTCACGTGGGCTGTTGTGAACAAGTCTTGGCCAAGGCCTTGGGGCAGGCAAGGCATGCTTGACAAAGGCTTGACAAGGCAGTATGGGCAAAGTTGGAGCGGCATGGCACGATATGCGCGCCAAAGTCAGTGGCACAGACACTTCGAGTTCTGGCAGCGCCAAGTGCTGGCTAAGCTAAAGCACGATAGTGCAGGATGATGGCAAAGGCTTTCAATAGCTAAGGCAAGGCTATGTGAAGGAAAATACAAGCAATGGCACGGGTGAAACAAGGATTGACATGGGCAAGGCAGAAACTCGGACAAGGCATGTGCGGGCGGCAGTAGCGTCGGGCGTTTGCGGCAAAATCATGGGCTGCCGGTTGCAGGCAAGGCATTGGTGCAGAGCAATGTCAAAATAAGCCAAGGCTGAACGCAATGCCAGCCTTGGGCGTGCAACAACTCACCAAGTCAAAGGGCACATGCAGTGCACATGCCAAAGTAGTTGGCAGTTACCTTTTTGTAATCACTTGTGCCCGTCTCTGATTTACGCTTGTATCCACTATCATTTCATGTAGAACATGGCCTATGTAGTTGGGGACGTCAAGTACAAGATAGGAACAAACGTAGTCTTAGCTCGACAAGTGGCAAAAGCTGTAGACAACAAGTGTCCAAATGTTGTCAAGTGTCAAAGGCTGCCTATATGCTATAAATAGGTGCCTTTGGACTTAGTCAAATTTAGTGTGGAATTTCATGTGAAGTTCAAGTGGAAAAGAAGAGTGAAATGTGAGAGTTTCTAAGTGTTTCAAAAGGGACTAAGGCTAGGCATTGGGCAAGTCTTAGTGTTGCCTGAAGAACGATTGTGTTCTTTGTCAAAAGTGGGGTTGTAGTCAACTTGTGATCATAGTCAAGTGAGAGTTCCTTTGTAAGTTTTCGAAATTAATACAAAGGTTGGGATTTTCTCGTATTTGATTGTGTTATTTTTAATTTGCTGCCAAAATTCGTTTAAGCCAAACTTGCTGAAAATTTGGCTAAGTGTTGGGAAAGGTTGAGTCAAGTGCACATCTTGACTGCCACGTGGGTGTGACTTTGGACTGACCAAAAATGCCCCTGTGACAGTAGGGATGGGGAATGTTGTAAAAGAGTTTTGGAATATATTTTCTCTTCTCTTGATAGGGAAAATATTTTCCTCTAATTGGGGGAAAATATTTTCCTCTATTTGGAGGAAAATGAGTTCATGAGGAAAATATTTTCCAAAACATATAAACCAACCAAACACGAGAAAATTGAAAAATATTTTCCGAAAAATATTTTCATTCATACCAAACACACCCTCGAAATGTACCTAAAATATATATACGTCTTGAAAGCCCTGACCGTAGTGTACTCTGAAGTGCAATTAATATTTGAAACTAAAATTTACCTTTTAAAAAGGTAAAAGTACAAGCACATTTGTGGTATATGCCCTTACACACCCATACATAATAATAGTTTGGGAGAATTACATCCTTTGTCATTTGACCCAACAACCCATCAGAAAATATTTCATATTTGAAATCTTTACCCAATATAGCCGATGTTGTACATAACCTGAAAATTACTTTTCACTAGTTAGCCCCTTTTTTCTTCCTTCCAGTTACATCCCTTGTCACTCCCCTTTTTTCTTCGTTCCAGGTAGCCCACCTTCTTCTTCTTCTTCTCAAGTAAGCCTTTGCACCACAATTTTTTTTACTATTGTTATTCTTCTTCAATTCTTTTCCGGATTCCAATAGTTAATTAAGGATTTGAACAATAAAAGTCACCATTACAGGTGGTTTGAAGATTCGATTTTAGAAATTGAGTTTTCCGATTTGTTAGTTGTTTGGAATGGGTGTTGTCTCAATTGATTGAAATCATCAAAATGAGTTCAAAACTTAAATTTCAAGTGATTTGGAGTAGATTTAGGCTATATTTGAGTTAAATTTCAGAAATTGAGTTTTCCGATATGTTAGTTATTTGGAATGGGTATCAAGATGAGTTCAAAACTTAAATTTCAAGTGATTTTATTGTAGCTTTAGGTTATATTTGAGTTAAATTTCAGAGGATGTCCAAGGAAGAAGAAGAACACGTGAAGCTCCATCGATAGGATTCATTTGTATAATAATGTATAATATTATATAAATAATATATAATAGTATATAAACACAACTTATACACTATTATATCCAAGGTTGGTACATTATTTACAGGTATTTGGTGAATTTTTCGCATTTTCTTCTTCCTCTTCCTCCTCCTCCTCCTCCTCTTCTTCTTCTTCTTCTCATTCTTATTCTTCTTATACATCTATATACATAGTGTATCAAGAATATTTTTACTCTGTGATTATACACTTTTATACAACTATATACATACTGTACCTCTTTGTATAAAAGTGTATAAGCATCGCTGATGAAATTTTTGTACGATTTTCACTTGCAATTCTTGTATAAAACTAGTTCAAATCTCCAGCAAATAACTTCAAACTTTGTATACAACCTACTTAGACTATTTCTAATAAGTTCAAACAATACCCACTCCAAATTTCTCATAAAATCATAATCGAAATTTAACAAGATTAGCATTAAAGGAGATGAGATTTTAGGTTTCTCGCGTCTGTTTTTGCATTTTGCAGTTGTGATAGGTATGTATAAACCTGAAGATATACAAAATTTTAAAAAAAAACGGAGAAGTATTGGTTATGGAAGAAGGCACGAATGAGTGTTGACTGAATGAGGAACTAATTTTCTTTTCAGTTTTGTTTGCATATGATTCTTTTTCATTAATTAAATTATATATTTATGGGTGAAAAATGAGGAGAGAGCTACAATAGGGGTAAGTAGGAATTAATGAGGTTGTTATAATTAGAGTGAATTGGAAAAGAAAAGATCTTATTGATATTTGGCTACATATTTGCAAATTTGTAACTGGGCTAAAATAGTGCAAGGTTAACTTATGGAGTGCATTATTCTGTAACTAGTTTTAAGGTACGCGCTTTGCGCGTGTTTCCCATATCAATGAATAAATATTTTTTTAAAATTACTTAAATTAATATTATTAAATAATAGAATTGAGTTCTAAAATAAAAATAAATTACATAACTTCCTAAAAATATAAATGTTAATTCTATTTAGCAGGCAAAATATAGGATGGAAGTCTTCAAAGAATGATAAGAATAACTTATAAACTTATTGTTAACTTTTTTCCTAATATAGAAACAAACAAGTAAAAAGATATTTTTATTACGATAAATTTTCAAATAATACAAATTGATAAGTGTCATTATAAACTTAAAAGATGATTGATATTTAATTAATAATTTATAACAAATAACATAATATAGGGAGCTATCATTTGTAGGAATATTTATGGGGAAAAAAAGAAAATTAATTAATGACAGCTCATTTAGATATATTCTTATCTTTTACTATTTCATTCTTATTGCTTCAAGTCTGCAAATATTAATAGAAAAATAATTATTGCGTGTATGATATTCTGTCATTATTGAGTAAATTATACTCATTTAGAATGCATTTTACTTTATAATTCTGCAAGTTGAAATAATTACTGAGCGTAATTTTTAAATATTATACAAAAATTTAATAAATAAAATTTAAGTGAATTTTGAAGTTCGAATATTAAGATTAGCATGCAATGTGTTATAGTTATATTGCATAGTCCAAATACGGAAAGAATTTATTTAAGGTAAAAATTTTATTGATTTAAACTTTTAGTTATTAGATTTTTCTACATAATTCAAATAAAAAAAATTTAAGAATCAAAATTTTAATGATTTAAAATTCTACAAATTTTAATATTACAGTAATTGTTTCCAATGACTATGTTTATATTGTTTCCAAACCATACAGAGCTATATATTTATGTTTTTATTACTTTTTCATATATTTCGCATGAATAGTTTTTAAGTTTTTCATGGTATTCATAACTTTTAGATGATCACAATGAGTTAAAGATTAGTAGATAGTCAAAATATAGGCTACACTTTAATGACATAAGTATATTTTTCAGGAAAATAATTATATAGAATATACTTTAATTTGGAAAAAAAAGTATGCATTTTATGGAACCATAAAATGTTTGATAAAATCTGATACTATGTACGTTTCTAATTAGTTTTTATAAATAATCTGTTCAATTTGATTTATTTTGATGTCATAGATATTAGGATTCCCTATATAGTAGTTTAAATAAGGAAAACTTTAATAAGCAAAATTTTAGTTGCTTAAAAGTGCTAAATATTAGGGGAATAATTAAATGACTATATTATCTAGTGTAATCTCTATTTTTAAAGGGTAAAAAAGGCGAACGACATTTTGCTAAGGGACTTCGTGCTTTTAGTATAGTATATAGATATAGATTTTGTCTAATATTAAATATCTAAATGGGCTTTCTAACAGGTAAAATTCAAGGACATCGACATTAATTTTAATCTATAAATTCATAATATATGCTTGTAAATTAACTTTGATCATATACGTGTAATCATAAATAAGTTTCATGTATATTTTCACCTTATTTTATCATATTATAATCATAATAATTTGCTGTAAAATCGCGTAAGGGGTAAGTATAAAATTCTGTTTCTTAACAGTTGCCTTTGAAGGGGAACTCCGAAAAGGAGAGGAGAAAACTGAAGACCAACAACTTTTCAGCTTTCATTGTATCACTGTCGAGTCAAACTTTTTCCTCTTAAAATCCAACATGATATCTTCAGATAATCGCTGGATCGTAATCTTTTACAAAAGCATAGGTTATTAATTAGTGCCATAATACACATCATTACCTATATATGGCATTATTTACTTAAACTAATGACTTAGAGCCAATTAAACAATGTCCTAAATTACTAGAAATGCTACTTGACTGCGAAGGTTGACCACGTGTCCATCCTATGACTCATTAGCGCGTCCCTTTTCATATATTCTAATGCGCCATTATCCCTAATCGGAATCCCCAGAAGCTTCGATCTCTTCTGCTTAAAATATTAAGCTAGAGCTATTAGTACTTAATTATGTTTAAAGTATACGGCCGAGGCTTACGCACATCAACATCTGTTACATAAACATTGGTCAATAAGCCATTTTCAAGGGGACATGCCAACAACCAAGCACTAAGTTCAAAATTTTCACGGCTTAATCCGACGTCATTATTTCATGATTAAGACTTTAATTTTTATGAGGTCACAAAGATTTTATTTTATTAACAATCAGATCATCAAAAAAATAACTATAAATAATCATCTATAATAAGTATGATTAGTAACCTGAAAATGAAAGCAAATTAAATGACCTATTACAACATGTTAAAATACGTATTTTTTACACTATCAGTAAATGTACGTTAAATCTCTTGATTAACCATAGGATTAAGCATGCGTTTAAATTCTGTTACGGAATTGCTAGTGCTAAATCTAAATATTTGTTAAGGAATATTTGTCTTTACCTTTGTTGGTATATGGTTCCTAATAAGATTTCCAAGGCACACTTGGTTTATAGTAATTGGTTAAGGATCAAGTCGGGTGCAACATAGGATAACACATGGCAGATATTATGAGGTGGGAAGGAATGATTTCGTAATAAAGAAGCAGAAACTGAGTTACTTTAACGTTAGTGAGATCAGATTAATGCATTAAAAAGGACGTTACAAGGTGATGAGGCCTGAGGGTATATATATGGTAGACGAGCCTATGATAAATTCTGTCATACAAAAAGGAGACAACATATTTACTTAGTAATCAAGAAGATTTAGTGAAAGGTACTCAGCAATTATATTCATTAAACAAACCATGGTTGGAATGATGGGTTGGGGAGCAAACTCAGATCAACAAGGATGGAGGAAAGGACCGTGGACTCCTGAAGAGGATAAGCTGCTCTCTGAGTACGTTAACTTGCATGGTGAGGGAAGATGGAGTTCTGTATCTCGTTGTGCAGGTATGAATTAAGCATAAATTATGAGGCGTACGCAAGAAATTAATGATACTTCTTTATCTTTTGAGATGTTGTTTCTAGCAAAATGTTTTTCTTTCTTTTTTCTTCAAGATTTTACCTCTGGCTATGTAGAGACAAACTTAGAGCTAGCGCTCAGAGCAAGTTCGACTAAACTCATTATTTTCAGGGCATAGGCCAATGATATATATTTGAAAAGTACAATAATATCAAGTTTTGAATCCATAGTTACGAAGGAACTCGGAATCTTGAATCTATTTAGTATAAATATTGAATCCGTCTCAGAATTTAGGATTTGGTTTTAAGTTTTTTAAATATTTATTTTGAAAATTTAGTTGTTGTTGAAGCAGGATTGAATAGGACTGGGAAGAGTTGCAGGCTAAGGTGGGTGAACTACTTGAGGCCTGGACTTAAAAGAGGTCACATAACACCTCAGGAGGAAGGCATTATTATTGAATTGCATGCCTTGTGGGGCAACAAGTAAATTCTTCCCTCTCAATTTCTAGGTCATTCCTTCTTTAAATTGGTCTTTAATTTATCGCTCTTGATTATTTACTTGCTATTCTAATGTGTAGATGGTCAACTATAGCACGTTACTTGCCAGGAAGGACAGACAATGAAATAAAAAATTACTGGAGGACACATTTCAAAAAGAAACAAAAAGCTTCTGCAAAACAAGACAGCAAGAGAAAAATTCAAAGGCAAAGAAACCAACAGCAACAAAATTGCACCATAGCTAACAAGTTTTCACCTAAAGCAGAAGAAGCCATCATGCAAAAGAGCGATGAAAAAATTGATAACGAAGACCAAGACGCGGTAACGTTCACAAATTATCATCAGAGTATGGATCCGATTGTGGACTTGGCACCAGTGATGACTTCTTCAGACATATCGTATGCATGGACGGACACTATTCCGATGGATGGATTATGGGGAGGATTATGGAACTTAGATGTAGATGACAAATGCAAGGTGGCCATCCAAAATGAACCTACTACTGCTAATTATTCTTACTCAACTGATTATGCAGTCAACTTATATAATGGAGGTTTTATTTTCTGAGAAATTAAATAGTGGTGCTAATGGAATTAACTAGTCAGATTTTGTTATTTCTACTATGTCATTTGAAGAAGGGAAAATAGATCTGATATTGTGTATGATGATTTGTACTTAACGTGATTATTTTGATGAATATCCAAAATAAAGATGGATATGGTTTAATTACAAAAATTGATGATGCTTGTCTCTTAATTCTCTGTGGTCCAAGTCCAATATTTAAATGTAGGTGAATGAGCTAATGAATTAGAATACAGACGAATCCAGGCTTTGATAAATGGGGAGGAAAAGAGAAAGGGAGAAATTCTAATGAGTACTGTACATGAAGCCCACTCATATTTAGTTCAAAGGAAGTGGTCATTATTGTGATGAAACCATTACAGAGAATCATATATAGGGGAATTG
The DNA here is from genome assembly GCF_000393655.2 of Nicotiana sylvestris. NCBI lineage: Eukaryota > Viridiplantae > Streptophyta > Magnoliopsida > Solanales > Solanaceae > Nicotiana > Nicotiana sylvestris. The sequence goes on from NC_091058.1 coordinate 12,563,778, forward strand.
TTTCTCTTTATATAGATTATCAATGTCCATGAGCAATTATATACGTAACGATATATATAACTGAGTTATGTTTCAACTCTCTCGTTTCATAAAAAGGGGGTATATATATGTTAGCAGCTAATTATTTCCGAGCAAATTTTTTTAGCACAACAGTAGTCAAATAGTCGTAATCACTACTATTTCAACTCAATATATATTTGCCAATAGAAGGTCAAGATTCCTGGCATGCACGATCGATTAAAAATGTTCCTACCATTACAAGAGGAATTATAATGGTTGACGAAATGCAATATATAACGTAAAATTTTAAAAATCTTAAAATAAGTAATGTATAACACCAGTTTGTTATATACGCAGTATTATAGTAAAGTATGAAGCTCATTTTATATATAGTTCTTTGTGTGTCATGGGGATTTTGGAGGAAAACAAATTAAGAACTATATATGTACTACTAGGGGTATACATGGACTGGGTTGGTTCGGTTTTTATTAAAACCGAACCAAACCAACTATATCAGGTTGGATTGGTTCGGTTTTGTCGGTTTTTTCGGGTTTTTCGATTTTTTTTTAATATGAATATTTTTTCAATCTCACTTTATTAAATTTTTTATAAGTAAATGTATTTAGTAAAAATTTAAAAAATTGACGAACATATGATCTTTTGAAATATTTTTATGGGAGAATATTGTTAATAACGCATGATAGTTACTTTTTAATCGCCCGACACAGTAACGTACGCAGAATTTTTCGTAAGCGGTGTCACTATTTTAAGAAGAGAGCAAATAAATAAATTATTGTAGCAATATCATATTTAAAAAAGTAATAAAATTCGAATCATATTAATAATATACAATGCAAGTATATCATTGAACTCCTTATGATGAGCTTTCACTTTTTGAAATGTATTCAAATTAACATTAGAAATAATACTAAATTTTGTAAAAATATTTTTATTGAAGGCATTAAAAATTCATTATTTATTTGATTTCGTAAATCATTCTTAACTTCATAACGGATAAAAGAGATGAACAAGAAAGAAAAAAGTTCAGCAACTTATTGAAATGGATGAAAAGAAGCATAGCATTCTCACATCTATATTATTATAAAAATACGAATAATTTATGCTAAATGTTGAACGACTAAAATATCCCTCACATATTAATTGATTTTTATGCCCTTAAATATTTATATAATTTAAGGATATAATAGTAAATTAGCTAATGATGAAATTCTTTTTCGATTTAAACTACACATGCCCTACAAAATTGGTCCTACTTCGATTAGAAAGGCACATCCATAATTTTCTTTTATAATTTTCTTTTAAAAGAAAATTGTTGTTCCAATTACAAACAACTATGCAATTGGGTGAGACTAGCATAATTACGTTGTGTTCGAGTTATACTTGGAAAAAGGGATAGTTAAATATTTTTATACCATTAAAATATTTGTAGTCTTTAGCACTCTATCTAATAGTAATTAGGATTTCAAATCAACAAATTTCTTAATTTTGAATTGGTAAATCACTACTACCGCAGATATTGTCAAGTTTGTAAAGGACTCTAACCTAAAGATCAATGTCCATCATGAAAAGTTGAATATCACCATATGTAATTATTTGATTTCGAGAGATGCTTTTGAAGTATTCGATATATTGTATCAATAATACTCTTCATGGCACTCTAAGTATCTTCGAATGCCCTAATTTCACCGTCAGCTTAACGCAAATTCAGCTTTTCTTTTTATTTTTGCTATAAACTTTTTAATTTCGTACTATCACAAAATAGAATATTTTGTGGTGAAAGATAGAAACTTTAACTGTCTGCCTTCTGTAGTTAAAAGATAAAATAGTCAAAGATAGAAACCTCACTTTGCATAAGTCACACATTATATTAATTCTTAATTATTGACATATTGCATCGTGCTTGTATGCAGATAAAGATACAAATTTGCAGTGATCTATTTATTATTGCTTCTTTCAACCTTCTCTTAAAGTGTGGGAAGTTAGAACCTTGAAAAGGGAGCTGTATCGGTTGCTTACTATTCAAAAGGTTTTTTTGTCTTTTAAATATAATTTTATAATGGATAAAATTGCTCGGTCTCTTATTCTTCAAGAATATTTTATGCATGAAAATACAATACGATATACAGATAAAATTGTAATAGTTAAAAATTTTCTATTGTTAAGTTTAATGGAATTCTAATCCCAATCAAGTTTTAGTTTTTCAGATTTTATGCCCTACTTATTCTTGATCTAAAGTGACAACAATTCTATATGGACAAATTTTTTATTTGAACCACGTATTACCAATAATTAACGGTGGCATTGCTTATACAGCTCTAAAACTATTAGTTTGCCACTGAGAATAGGGGCTGGCGAATAAGCTTTATTGAAGTCTTTGGGTCATTACTTTTGTTCGAAATGAACATGAAGAGCAAGCTATTTGCATTTGTGAGATTTTTTTAAGCGAGCAAAAGCCAACAATGCTATCAAGTACTTTGACAAATTCTGTATCCATAGTACTCAAATTACTTTTGAAGTATGTTGTTTCTGTTATTGTTTTTGTCGGTTACATTTTAGGTTATTTTTCGGGGCAATATTAAAATAAAATAATTCTTAAAATATTTGTTTGTGTTGTGAGTCAATTGTTACAAATTACAGATAGTGAATAATAGTGTACCCTAAGATTCCTCTTTTGTATACTTACAAAAGCCTGTACATATTTCTCTATATTTGTTATATACCATCACCTTAATCTTTCTTTTATAAGATCTTACATCTCGAATAGCATAGATAACATGTTTGGGGACATGAGGCATCACGTACGGGTTAATTTGTTTGTTTTATTTAATGTTGACAACGCGCAGAGACCAGTAAAAATACAAAAGGCGCAAAACTTATAAAGCATGGAAATGAAGCTACGGAGATTCGAGCCTTGGTTTTTCCTAGAAAAAACAACACGCTTGACCAAGAGAGCTACCTAGCTCTTTTATTCCAAGTGGTGTCACTGTATTATATTTATTCGTGTTTTATTTTTGTATTTTAATTATATATACTTAATTTTCCGACAAAGCGGTATCACGTAACACCGTTTGATCTAAAGTAAATTCGCCCCCCGATAATAATTTTTTGTTGATCTATACTTTCAAGGTTAAACGAATTTAATAATTAAAAATAAAAATTAATATGATACCTAATTAATGATATGTTCTATTTAATTTTATATTATCGAAATACCACTTCAAATTCAAAAAAGATATAAGAATTTAATAAATCTTGACATATGAACATGGAAGAACAAAGAGATTGACGCATTTCCGTAATACTTGATAAGAAAGTGATCATATAACCCATTATTTAAGGTTAATAAAAATAAAATATTTCATATTCTATTAAATATTACATCCCATAAGAGGATCTCAAATATTTCTAGAATTTTTGTAAAGAAAATTTTATATAAAGTCTTAAAAGTATATATAAAAATTATATATTTATATGTCGGTTTGGTTCGGGTTTTTTTATTCAATACCAAACCAAATCAAACCAAACCTAGTCGGATTTTTTAATCGATTTAGTTTGACTTTTCGATTTGCTGCGATTTTTCGGTTCGGTTTGTACACCCCTATATACTACTATAAAACTACTACAAACTCGTAATATCATTACTACTTAATATAATATATAGTACTACTCTTTTGACAACAATAAAAGAACTAGTATATGCAAGCTCTTCATTCTTTTTTATATATGGGAGGGAGGTAAGACATAACGACTCTTTTTTCTTCGAGTATTTTTACCTTTTAGATGTCTTTCTCAATATTATTTGGTTTTCTAGATTTCACTTAGATTTTTTACTCTTTTTTGTTTGTTTGTTATAGCAGTTTTGTGCAATAGAAACCAGTACAAGCACCAAGGATTTTTATTTGAAGAAGAACTAACACGTGTACATCATTGATATGGAATTTAAATGGAGACTCAGGTCCCGAGCTCTCGAGATTATAATCTGAGTGCCATTTGGTTAATTTGGAGATGAGAGATCATATGGTTGTTCCTAATTTATGATGACTAATCAAAATCTTTTAACAGAAAAAATGGCATCACTTTCCTAGAAAGCTCATCAATCAAATCCGAAAACAGAGATGACCGAATATATATATATATATAAACAACGATTTTGAACTGAAAACATTTTATACGCTCAGTAATTCTGTGTAACTTTAACACGAACAAGACTGAAATTTCGAATTATAAACGACATGATAGTGTGGTGATTTTTCTCTTCTAAAAAAATGAAGCACTGCCTCAATTGTAAGATGGGTCTGGATTTTGTGGATTCGAGTGATTTTGACTATGACTACATCGTGTGCTAATAGCAAACCTTTTCCTGTCCATTTTCCATATCAAATCTAATTATGCCAGTCGTGGATAAAGTTATAGGTTCATTGAACAAACTAAGAGATATGTGGATGAGTATGCTTTTTGTTAATTGGTTACCAGAATGAGCCAAAGCTACATGCTCACTTAGGGTGTGTTTGGGTACGACGAAAAATGTTTTCTTAGAAAATGTTTTCATGGAAAATAAGTGGTTTATTACTTATTTTCTCTTATTTGGTTGGTGAGTGGAAAATTTTTTCCTAAAAATATCTTCTAGTATTTGGTTAGAGAGTAGAAAATATTTTTTTATACTACTCTTCTCACCTTCCCCCAAGTCCCTATGTTTCCTTGCTTCCCCCCTCCCCCCAAATAGCCAACATTTTCATGACTCTATTTTCTTTAAAAATTTAAATATTCTTCTAAATATTCACACAAACCCAAAACGTTAAAATTTGTGCTCCATAACTAAAAAGAAAATACTCTTTTGTTTAGTTGAAAAAGAAAGTATTCTTTCTACAACATAAAGATAAAGTACTCATTTTATTTAAATAAAAGAAAATATTTTTTTACATCATAAAAAAAAAAAATGAAATGAAAGAAAATAATTTTTCTACATGAAAAGAAAGAATTTTTTTGTTAAAATGAAAAAAATATTTTTTAATATCATGAAAAAAAATATTCATTTGTTGAAATGAAAAAAAATCTATCTATAACATGAAAAGAAAGTACTATTAATGATATTTTTATTTAGGGTGGGGTGGGACGAGGGTTGGGGTGGGTAGATTGGTGGGGATGGGAAGGCGGGGGTTCGTGGGGATGGGGAATAGGGTGGGGAATGTTGAGAAGGAGTTTTGAAAAATATTTTCCCTTCTCTTGATAGAGAAAGCATTTCCTTCAATTGGAGAAAAGTGAGTTCATGAGGAAAATGTTTTTAAAACATTTAAGCCAACCAAACAAGGAAAAATTGAAAAATATTTTCCGAAAAATATTTTCCGAAAAATATTTTCCTTCATACCAAACACACCCTTAATCTAAAATATTTTATCTTGGGGTCTCCTGTTAAAAAGGTGATTAGCAAGATTAAAAAGTCGATGCATCCGTAATTTATGACTATTGTCCTCAAATTTATGAGCTATCTGGATTGCCAATCAATCCTTGATAAATTTATTAATTGTGATATTGAATGCTCAGTGTGTATTTTAAGGACTAAAATCACCATCTTCTTAAAAGAATAGTTCAAAATTTGAGGTCAACACATTTAGTATTATGTATAAATTTAAACATTGACTTTGATCTTTAAATAAAATCGATATGTTAAAAAGTTATATAAGAAGTATTATTATTTAAATATAATATTCTAAAAGCCGTAATGACAGAAAAAGTGAAATTACTCTAAGCACCTGTATCATGTGACTTAGTTGTGATTTGTACGAATACAACTCGTATATTTCAAAACCAAACGAAAATCCAACAAATATAAAATTTACCAATATACTTCAAAAATAAACATAAAACTGTCCTTTATAATGAACTTAAGCAAATATTGTACCGATAAATCTTATCCTCGTTTTTTAAAGAGCAATGGTGAAAACCTAAGTTGCTTGGACACGGGTGCGGACGTCCGATAGGGGTGCGGATCTAAAGGTCGGATCCTTCGAAATTTAAATTCTAAGATTCGGGGATACGGATCCTAGCATGAATACGGGTACGAGAATCCGGATAAAAATAATTTAAAAAGAAAAAATATAAAATTATTTCTAAATTATGAGAAATTTTGTAGAATACTTACGTATAGTTTGTAAGTGTGAATTTCTTCTTTATTCTCAAGTTATAGATAAGTAAAGGGTTGATTTCCTAGATAAGATATGTTATTTTCTTCAAATTTACTCTAGTTTTGGTCCTGATTTCGAGAATCGAATTGTATTGTCAAATTTTTCCATCCGTCCTGGTCAAAGTACCCAATATTGTTTGATCAGATTCGGTACGGATCTCATATCCACACCTACACTAATGTCGTGTCGATATGTGTACGACACCTAAACTGCTGTGTCAGAGCAACTTAGGTGAAAGCGGAAGAGTATTTTTATAATTGTGGTGGTAAAGAAAGTGTCAACATTATCATTTAGTTAAGCATATCTTTTTGAGCTCCTATCACACTATCAGCCTATCACATGCATCATTCCTATCATAGAGGTCGTTGTTATGAAATATAACCCAAAGTAGCAATATGGAACAAGGAAATAAAAGCAATTTAGTAAAACATGAACAAGAAATTGAGATAGAGAGAAGGAAGAGATTTTCTTCTTCAATTATGTGTATTTTCCTATCTATTACAAGGCTTTTATATAGGCATAAAAAGTGAAGAAATTATGTCAATGAATATGTCATTAAACATTTGACATGAAGATCATGGAGTAAGAGTAGACATCCACCATAATATGATATTTATCATCACACTCTCCCTTGGATGTCCATAAATAATGTGTCTCGTTAAAACCTTATTAGGAAAAAACCCTATGGGAAAAAAAAATCCTAATGAAGGAAAAAGAGTACACATATTTAGAAATACTCCTTTTGGTTGCCTCGTTAAAAACCTTCAAAGGAAAACCCGGTGGGACAAAACCTTGTAAGGGGAAAAGAGTACACCGGTATTAACTCCCCCGGATGAGAGCATCAGTTCACATCCTTCAGCCTTCGCATCCCAATCTTGTACACCGGTTTCTTGAAGGTTGACGTCAGTAGAGGATTTGGTGAACAAATCAACCATATTATCACTTGAACGAATCTGTTGCACATTGATATCACCATTCTTTTGAAGATCATGTGTGAAAAATAACTTTGGTGAAATGTGTTTTGTCTTATCTCCTTTTATGAATCATCCCTTCAATTGGGCTATGCATGCTGCATTGTCTTCATACAAAATTATGGGTAGTTTGTCACACTTCAAACCACATTTGTCTCGGATAAGATATATTATAGACCTCAACCAAATACATTCTCGATTGCTTCATGAATAGAAATTATCTCAGCATGATTAGAAGAAGTAGCCATGATTGATTGCTTAGTCGATCGCCAAGATATGACAGTGCCTTCACATGTAAACACATAGCATGTTTGAGATCAAGCCTTGTATGTGTCAGATAAATACTCTACATCGGCATAACCAACAAGATCGGGATTGCAATCATTGCCATAAAATAAGCCCACATTGGTAGTCCCTTTTAGATAACACAAAATGTGTTTGATTTCACTCCAATGTCTCCTTGTAGGAGCAGAACTATATCTTGTTAAGACATTAACTGAAAATATTATGTCACGCCTTTTAGTGTTAGCAAGATACATTAGTCCATCAATTGCAATAAGATATGGTACTTCAGGACCAACAAGTTATTCATTATTTTCATGAGGTCAGAATGGATCTTTATTTATATCGAGTGATGTCACAATCATCAGGGTACTAAATGGATGTGCTTTATCCATATAAAATTGCTTTAAAATTTTTTCAGTGTATGCTGATTGATTGATAAAAATTTCATCTTTCATATACTCAATTTGTAGACCAAGACAAAATTTTGTCTTTCCAAGATCTTTCATTTCAAATGCTTTCTTTAAACAGTTTACTGCTTTAGGAAGCTGCCTGGGAGTTGTAATCATATTTGAATCAACAACATACACAAAGATTATAACAAATTCAAATCCAGATTTTTTTTATAAAGATACAAGGACAAATTGAATTATTCTTGTACCCTTCTTTCAATAGGTACTCATACAGGCGATTATACCACATGCGCCTTGATTGTTTCAATCCGTATAAGGATTTTTGAAACTTTATTTAATAAAATTTCTTGGAAACATTAATATGCCTCAGAACAATTTTAATCTTTCAATGATTTCCATTATATGCATATCAAGTTTTCATGTATTGCCAGATTAAAACCTGAAATAATTATATCCACCATAAGAGAACATGTCTCTATATAATCAATGTGAGGATATTTACTAATTTTCTTGTGTCACAAGTCGTTTTTATGTCTATCGACATGAACTTTTTGCACAAGAACACATTTATACCTCCATTGGCTTTATACTTTCAGGTGTTGGGACTATTCGCCCAACTTCACATTTTTTGAAGTGAAGTCAATTTTCATTGCGTATTTTTCATTTGGCCAATCATTTATCTGTCCAAATTTCATGATAGATTTGAGCTCAATATCCTCGTCAATATTAATAATATTGAGCGCTACATTATGTTAACAATATCGTCGACGATCATTTTATATCGGTTCAATTATTACACAATAAAGACATAACTTATTGAGATCTCTTTATCTCATTATTTTCAGGTACCTGAGCCTCTCACATGAGGTCTTACGAAGTGTTATGTCGTGGTGCTCCTCTAGAGCACTTGCCCCCTTATTATGATGTAACGACCCGACCGGTCGCTTTGAGCTTTTGCATTTTCGCCCGCCAGTTCTCGGGCATGACTTGCCCCGTGTGGTGTATTATAACTTATATAAATCGTTGGTGTTGGGTTTCAGGTTAATCAGAATGAATTTGGAAGAACAAGTTTCAGTTGAAAGCTTAAAATCTGAAAGGTTTGACCAAAATTTGACTTATGTGTATTTGATCTCGGATGAGAATTTTTATGATTTGGTTAGCTCCGTTAGGTGATTTGGTACATAGGAGCGTGATCGGAATGCATTTTAGAAGTCCGTGGAAGATTTAGGCTTGGATTGGCGAAATTGAGATTTCGACGATTTTCGGTTGATAGGTGAGATTTTGATATAAAGGTCGGAATGAAATTTCGAGAGTTGCAGTAGCTTCGTTGTATCATTTGGGATGTGTGTACAAAATTTTAAGTCATTCAAACGAGATTTGATAGACTTTTTGAGCAAAAGCATAATTTAAGAGTTCTTGGAGTTCTTGGAGTTCTTAGGCTTGAATCCTATGTTAAATTGGTGATTTGATGTTGTTGTGAGCGTTCCGAAGTTTTGAGCAAGTTTGAACGATGTCATGGGATGTGTTGGTACAATTGGTTTAAAGTTCCGGGTAGGTTCCGGGATGTTTTAGTGCGAAAATCATAGTCGTGCTATGCGGACCGCACAAAAATAAGTGCGCCCGCGGTGAGTGCTATGCGGACCGCACAAAAGCGGCCGCGGCCGCGGTAGGTGGCGCGCGGACCGCACAAAAGCGGCCGCGGCCGCGGTGAAGAACCTTCTCGCTGGTCCAACTTCGGAAGCTCATATCTTTTGATCTACAAGGAATTTTGAGGTGATTCAAAAACGAAAGTTGTAGTCCTTTGTGTCTAGTGTCCAAAAATGTAAAGATATCACAATTTGGACATCTTTAGAGAAAGGTATTGCCAAAATACTAAAGCTTGTCACTGTAGAGGAAGGCATGTGCGACCGCGGTTGTTTTTGCGCGGACCGCACTGGCTTGTGCAGCCCGCGGTCGATTTGGTGCGGCCCGCGGAGGCTGACATCTGAGGGTTACTTTATAAATACGAGGTTTTGGGTTTTATTTGATATTTTGACCTAGAGAGCTCGGATTTTGGCGATTTTTCAAATGTTTTTCAAGAAATTCATCAGGTAAGTGATTCTAACTCAGATTTTGGCTAGAGTACATGAATCTATCATTGAATTCATCATTTAATTCATGATTTAGGATGGAATTTGGGAAGAAATTGTAAGATCTTTCAAAAATGTAAAATGATGATTTGAAGGACCAAATGGTATCGGAATTGGATAATTTTCATATTGTTAGACTCGTGAAAGTATAAGGATTCTAGTTTTGTGAATTTTGTCAAATACCGAGATGTGGGCCCGGGGTCAGGTTTGACCAATTTCGGGAATTTTGTGGTAATTGACTATTTTCGAGTGGGCTTTATTCCCTTAGCACATTTTGATGGTTTTGTACTGATTTCGGCTAGATTTGGAGCATTCAAAGTCCGATTCGAGGGGCAAAGGCGTCACGAGCTAGAGGATTAGCCAGTTCGAGGTGAGTAATGATTGTAAATGATGTCCTGAGGGTTTGAAACCCCCGATTTGCATATCGTAGTGCTATATTGAGGTGAGACACGCATTGGATGATGAGCGCGAGGTCTTTTACTACTGGGGATTGTGACTTGGTCCATCCCGATTGATGATTTTACCACATATTTGATTGAAACTTATTTGTTATCATCATGATTTTGGGCTGATTGCCATACTTGGGCTTCGTGCCAATTATTTGAATCCTTCGAGAAATTTTATCACTATTTTCTCACTGTTTTGACTTATATTTAAACTCAGTCCTGTTGATAATTATTGTTTTACAAACTCAGCCGCTTTTATGCAGATTTGAAAACTCAAATGATATTTCTAAATGATATTTTGGGCTGAGAACTACTGTTTTACAAATGCCCGAGGGGCTTATGATGATTTCCGGACTGGCCGAGGGCCATATGTGAGGATATGCTGAGTGGTATGAGGCCTAGGGCCTGAGATACTATTTATGCCACGCGGTGGTTTGAGTGATGTGAGGCCGAGTGATATGAGGCCGAGGGCCTAAGATACTTTATATGCCACGCGGTGGCTTGAGTGATGTGAGGATATGCTAAGTGATGATGCTACGAGGTGGCTTGATATAGCGCTTGGGCCGTAAGAGGTCCCTCCGGAGTCTGCACACCCATAGTGAGCGCGGGTACCCATTGTTCTGAGTGATTGATACTATGCTCGAGGGGCTGATATAAGTGATTGTGAGGTAACCCGAGAGGCTGATACTATTCTGAGAGTGAGCCCGATGGGCTGTTACTGATCTGATATTGAGCCCAAGGGGCTGTTACTGTTCTGATATTGAGCCCAAGGGGCTGGCACTATTCTGATATTGAGCCCGAGGGGCTGGTTCTGTTGATATTATGCCCGAAGGGCGGTTTGTTGTACATGTTTTGCCCGAGGGGCTGTTTATATTTCTATCATTTTTGTTACTCACTTGTAAACTACTTGCTTTACTTTTTGGAAAAAGGGATTTTCACTTGATTTCTCACTATTTTACTGTTTAAAGTGATTTTACTACTTCAGTGTGGAATGCCTTGTGTTTTTGCATGATTTCTTGCCTTCAGTCTTTATTTATTATTATTACTCACTGAGTCAGAGTACTCACATTACTCCATGCACCTTGTGTGCAGATTCAGGTATGTTTTGGCTGATCGAAGGCAGAGTTATCAGAGTTTAGCAAGGTAGTTATCGGCGTTCACAACACTGCTTTTCTCTCTCCTCATTTAATTAGTCTATATTTGTACACTCCAGGCTTTCAGTTGTATTTATACCCTAGTAGATGCTCGTGACTTGTGACACCCCAGTTAGGGCTGTGTCGGGCTGGATTTCCGCATTTCTTATTCATACTTTCCGCTATTTGGTACTATTAAACCATGTTTATAATATATTTGTGTTAAATTACTATTTTAAAGGACGAGTTGGGTTAGACTAGTTAGCCTTGTCTTCATGAGAGGTGCCATCATGATCAGGATCGGGATTTGGGTCGTGACAAGTTGGTATCAGAGCCTAGGTTACATAGGTCTCACGAGTCATGAGCAGGTTTAGTAGAGTCTCGCGGATCGGTACAAAGACGTCTGTATTTATCCTCGAGAGGCTGCAGAACCTTTAGAAAAACTTCACATTCTTGAATTCTTATCATGCGTTCTTGATTCAGCTTGAAAAATAACTCTTGAAATTCCTTCCACGCGTTCATATGCGCGCATGAGCGCTCAGTATCAGATGTACATCGATGGCTTGTGATTCCCTGATTGATGGGCGAGATGTGATCTCTATGTGTTGATGTTGGGCCAGTTTGGAGGACTTGAGGCCGGATTTTTGCCTATTACTTGAGCACCGAGGTGCTGATTGTGTGAGCAATTATTTTTGAACTTATATGTTCGGTAGTGTCCCTATTAGTGAGAGTGATGGCTGGATAACTATGTGATGAGTATGTTAGTACTGTGAGATGTATCCATCTTGATTTGAGGTATAGCCCCGAGTTATGGGTGTGCAAAGAGTCTTTTCAGGTGTCCTAGTTGGGAGTGAAGTAAATTTCATGTTGTGGTATGAGTTCAGACTCAGGAAGACTAAGTGACTGCATAATGGTTATGACGGTGGAAGGTATACATAAATGTTAGTTTAAGGCGAAGAAGGTGGGTTATCTCCTGCGAAGTATTCTGATGTTGTATGATCCTTATGTGTCTGTTAGATTTGCGAGTGAAGGATATGTGTTCAACTTAAATTGGGTTGCTTAGTGAGTGGGTGTAACTGTTGCGAGAGTGGAATGCGAGATTTGCAGAAGAGTTAAAATTCTAGATGATCTGTGCTTTTACAATCTTATAAAAGATTTGAGTTTAATCTCATTATGGTATCATGGCATCAATAGAGTATAATCATTATGAGTTATTGAACATGTGTTGATATATGGCTTCGAGCCAAGTGGGGGAGTCCGCTATTGAATAGTTGATTGCACGGTTATGTGCTTTAATGGTTCCAGTTCGAGACGTATTTGTAAATCAGTTGTGGATCGAGTAAAGGAAATTTCAATAAAGGCTATGTTATGATTTATGGGTGTACGAGAATCGAGGAATGACTTGAGTTGTGGTTGGTAACGAATGCTCGGTGCATAGAGCAGGAAATTGCTTGGTTATATTGGAATGAGGTCACATTCTGCAGTGTCGGAGTGCAAATGAAGCACAGGTTGTTCGGTTCGTTTAATCAATCTAACTGCGGTTTGAGTAGAGTGGATGCCTCTAGAGAATAGTCCTATGGTGTTCAAAATTTTACGTGCAATAAATGGAGGTTTTCAAGTTGTACTTATGGATAGAAACTGAGTTTTCCTTGGAAGATGTCGAGACTTGTGGTGTTTTCCATATTAATTGTGGGATTCTATGTATCAGTATTAGGAGGTAACGGATTTAGATCCGCAGGAAGTTCTTCAGAGTGAAGTATTTCGAATGTGGTGCTTTTGGGAATATTTAAGAGAGTATTTAGCGACTTATGAGTCTTAAACAGTATGGTTTTATGCTTGGGTCTCGTGTGGTGAGCCTGGGTTGAGGAATTTTGGTGCTACAGTAAGAGAGAATATCAAGATGAATCAGAAGGAAATTTAGATAGATGGGGTAGCTTGACAGTAGACCGAATCGGTGTGGTAAGGATATGATTAATTCCTGGTATGTGTTCGAGGTAATAAGTTCTTTTAGGTATTTTGCGGCGATGCTTTTAGGTTTTGATGGCTTGCTTAGCTTGATTGAGTTAGAAGGATTCAGTCATGACAGGTCTGATTTGTGCAAAGGGAACTCGGAGAGTTCTTGATGGTTTTACCGTGGTTTGGAGATGTATATTTTCTATGGGCATGCGTAGCATGAGATGTATAGTGATTTTCTTCTAGATGGGACCAATGGAAAGTTCTTGACTAGTTGAGTACGTATTGTGGCTCGGAAGGGATATGAATTTCTCGCGGTTATCCTAGAGTGGTACGGTTTATATGGTATGTTGGGTAAGACTGAAATTTGCATGTGTAAGGTCACGGTTCAGATTTGAATGGAAGGTCATAAATTCTTAGGCAGCGCGGGCAGTTTCAGATAATTAGAGAAATGAACTTCAGATGATTTGAGAAGGGATCTCCAGATGATTAAGGAAATGGTAATGCTAATTGAGGTGATTTGACGAGGGTATATGTTCCAGAAAGAGTCAATGTGATTGAGTTGATGGTACTTCGGTAGTATTGCAGCACTTCTCGTCAGGTTAACTACTAATTTCGGGTTTGCTTGGAAATACCCGAAGAATCTTAGAGTATCTCCCATGGGGTGATTGGGTACTAGAGGTGAGTTATATATGAGAGTGTCGGAATTGGGATCAGATATGGTAATTCATGTATTTTATGGACTTGGAGACTAGGAGTTCTCAAATACATGTTAGCTTGTGGTTGTGGATGGAAAAATGTGGGTAAGTTAGTCAGATATTAGTATGTACTATGATTCAGTCATTGTGGACCTTTGAAGGATTATTTATCTGTTGTGTGTAACTGAAGTTGATGTATGGTCCATTGGTAGACCTATATGGGATATGTGCCCGGCATCGGGACAGTTTTGTTGACTTTGAGTTGTTGTTGACGAAGAATGTGTTGCTTCGGTTGTTTTGAGCTATTAGCAATTAGGGGGATCTATGTGTTACCTTTAAGTGAGAAAGGATGTAATGACCCGACCGGTCTCTTTGAGCTTTTGCATTTTCGCCCGCCAGTTCTTAGGCATGACTTGCCCCGTGTGGTGTATTATGACTTATGTAAATCGTTGGTGTTGGGTTTCAGGTTAATCAGAATGAATTTGGAAGAACAGTCTCAGTTGAAAGCTTAAATTTTGAAAGGTTTGACCAAAATTTGATTTATGAGTATTTGATCTCGGATGGGAATTTTTATGATTTGGTTAGCTCCGTTAGGTGATTTGGGACTTAGGAGCGTGATCGGAATGCATTTTGAAAGTCCGTGGAAGGTTTAGGCTTGGATTGGCGAAAATGAGATTTCGGCGATTTCCGGTTGATAAATGAGATTTTGATATAAAGGTTGGAATGAAATTCCGAGAGTTGCAGTAGCTTCGTTGTATCATTTGGATGTGTGTGCAAAATTTCAGGTCATTCGGACGAGATTTGATAGACTTTTTGAGTGAAAGCATAATTTAAGAGTTCTTGGAGTTCATTGGCTTGAATCTTATGTTAAATTGGTGATTTGATGTTGTTGTGAGCGTTCCAAAGTTTTGAGCAAGTTTGAGCGATGTCATGGGATGTGTTGGTACAATTGGTTTGAAATTCCGAGAGTTCCGGGTAGGTTCCGGGATGTTTTAGTGCGAAAATCATAGTCATAGCAGGTTCAGAAGGGTTGCAGGCCCCGGAACTCATCCACGCGGTCCGCACAAAAATAAGTGTTCCCGCAGTGAGTGTTATGCGGACCGCACAAAAGTGGCCGCGGCTGCGGCCGCGGTAGGTGTCGCGCAGACCGCACAAAAGCGGTCGCGGTCGCGGTGAAGAACCTTCCCGTTGGTCCAACTTCGGAAGCTCATATGTTTTGATTTACAAGGAATTTTGAGGTGATTCAAAAACAAAAGTTGTATCCCTTCGTGTCTAGTTTTCTGAAATCTAAAGATATCACAATTTGGACATTTGTAGCGAAAGTTATAGCCAAAATACTAAAGCTTGTCACTGCAGAGGAAGGCCTGTGCGGTCGCGGTTGTTTTTGCAAGGACCGCACTGGCTTGTGCAGACCGCGGTCGATTTGATGCGGCCCACGGAGGTTGACATCTGAGGGGTACTCTATAAATACGAGGTTTTGGGTTTTATTTGATATTTTGACCTAGAGAGCTCGGATTTTGGCAATTTTTCGGAGGTTTTTCAAGAAATTCATCGGGTAAGTGATTCTAACTCAGTTTTTTGGCTAGAGTACATGAATCTATCATTGAATTCATCATTTAATTCGTGATTTGGGATGGAATTTTGGAAGAAATTGTAAAATCTTTAAAAAAAGTAAAATGATGATTTGAAGAACCAAATGGTATCGGAATTGGATAATTTTCATATGGTTAGACTCGTGAAAGTATAAGGA
Organism: Nicotiana sylvestris; assembly: GCF_000393655.2. NCBI lineage: Eukaryota > Viridiplantae > Streptophyta > Magnoliopsida > Solanales > Solanaceae > Nicotiana > Nicotiana sylvestris. The sequence goes on from NC_091058.1 coordinate 12,579,756, forward strand.
TTCTAGTTTTGTGAATTTTGTCAAATTCCGAGTTGTGGGCCCAGGGATCGGGTTTGACCAATTTTGGGAATTTTGTGGTAATTGATTATTTTCGAGTGGGCTTTGTTCCTTTAGCACATTTTGATGGTTTTGTACTGATTTCGGCTAGATTTGGAGCATTCGGAGGACGATTCGAGGGGCAAAGGCGTTGCGAGCTAGAGGATTAGCCGGTTTGAGGTGAGTAATGATTGTAAATGATGTCTTGAGGGTTTGAAACCCCGAATTTGCACATCGTAGTGCTATATTGAGGTGAGACACGCGATGGATGATGAACGCGGGGTCTTTTACTACTGGGGATTGTGACTTGGTCCATCCCGATTGATGATTTTACCGCATATTTCATTGAAACTTATTTGTTATCATCATAATTTTAGGCTGATTGCCATACTTGGGCTTCGTGACGATTATTTGAATCCTTCGGGAATTTTTATCACTATTTCCTCACTATTTTGACTTATATTTAAACTCAGTCCTGTTGATAATTATTGTTTTACAAACTCAGCCGCTTTTATGTAGATTTGAAAACTCTAATGATATTTCTAAATGATATTTTGGGCTGAGAACTACTGTTTTACAAATGCCTGAGGGGTTTATGATGATTTCCGGACTGAGTGAGGCTGAGGGCCATATGTGAGGATATGCTGAGTGGTATGAGGCCAAGGGCCTGAGATACTATTTATGCCACACGGTGGCTTGAGTGATGTGAGGCCGAGTGATATGAGTCCGAGGGCCTGAGATACTTCATATGCCACGTGGTGGCTTGAGTGATGTGAGGGTATGCTGAGTGATGATGCCACGATGTGGATTGATATAGCGCTTGGTCCGTAAGGAGCCCCTCCGGAGTCTGCACACCCACAGTGAGTGCGGGTACCCATTGTTCTGAGTGATTGATACTATGCTCGAGGGGCTGATATGAGTGATTGTGAGGTAGCCCGAGGGGCTGATACTATTCTGAGAGTGAGCCCGAGGGGTTGTTACTAATCTGATAGTGAGCCTGGGGGGCTGTTACTGTTCTGAGAGTGAGCCCGAGGGGCTGTTACTGTTTAGATATTGAGCCCGAGGGGCTGGCACTATTCTGATATTGAGCTCGAGGGGCTGGTTCTGTTAATATTATGCCCGAGGGGCGGTTTGTTGTACATGTTTTGCCCGAGGGACTGTTTACATTTCTATCATTTTTGTTACTTACTTGTAAACTACTTGCTTTACTTTTTGGAAAAAGGGATTTTCACTTGATTTCTCACTGCTTTACTGTTTAAAGTGATTTTACTGCTTCAGTATGGAATGCCTTGTATTTTTGCGTGATTTCTTGCCTTCAGTCTTTATTTATTATTATTACTCACTGAGTCGAGTACTCACATTACTCCCTGCACCTTGTGTGCAGATTCAGGTATGTTTTGGCTGATCGGAGGCAGAGTCATCAGAGTTTAGCAAAGTTGCTGTCGGCGTTCGCTGCACTGCTTTTCTCTCTCCTCATTTAATTAGTCTATATTTGTACACTCTTGGCTTTCAGTTGTATTTATACCCTAGTAGATGCTCGTGACTTGTGATACCCTGGTTAGGGCTGTGTCGGGCTGGATTTCCGCATTTCTTATTGATACTTTCCGCTATTTGGTACTATTAAACCATGTTTATACTATATTTGTGTTAAATTACTATTTTAAAGGACGAGCTGGGTTAGACTGGCTGACCTTGTCTTCACGAGAGGCGCCATCACGATCAGAGTCGGGATTTGGGTCGTGACATATGACCATCTTGAACATTTGCCCCTCTCCTTCTTCAAGGAGTTTTATCTTTGGAACTGATTGGTCTGTTACGCTTCATGCGTGCCATAGACTCTATCCCTCATGGACTTTATTCTATTTGAAGCATTAACAGCTGAAATATGACATTTAGCTTTGGGTCAGCAAAATGCGTCTGGCAATAATTTATAAATTAATTATCATTTGAACTTCAAGTTCATATTTTCTTGTACGAGTATCTATATGTATTCATAATAATTCATTTCACGTATCACTTTTTCAGCTATCCATTTTCTCCCCCTAATGTTGGGATCACCACATTTCCCAACCTTCTTTGGGAACCCATCTTTGTGCATTATGGTGGCATAATTAAATCATATAGCACATTCATATTTCTATATAGAAATTATTTGGTTCCTGACTCTGAACAGATTGTGATAGGGAGAAATTTTCATAACTTGGCTAGATGCGTACAAGTGCTGGTGTATATTAAATAATACATCTCATACCAAATTTTATTTTTGGGAGTTTTGTTCTCATAACCAATGATTTAGCTATAATTGGAGGCATACAATTTACGCTAAACCAACTTGGATTTAAACCAGTATTATCAAGATAAATCATCATAATTTATATTCTGAAACTGTACTCTAATAATTTGAGCAAGCAATCTTGCAAAAGTCAAATTGCAAGTTGATAACAAATGCACATGTAACCATAAAATAGATGCATCTATTAAAATCATATAATAGTAAACGGTCCACATGGCAGGTGACTGGGCCCATATATTTATCACCTTTTATTCGTTCCAGAAATCAAGGGATTCAATCCCAACCTTAACTGGTATATCATGGGAATAAGCAGCACAAGAGAATTCTTGAAGAATCTTCTATTCTTCAATATATGTTAATGTAATTCTTAATTAATTTTTTGCATCATAATTGAACTGGGATGGTCAACCGGTCATGCCAACTAATATTTATTTTAGTAAACCTCTAGTTTACTCGTGACATATAATTCCAGCATCATGCTTATATCTGTGTAGTACAAATAGAAAGAAAACCGGGTAATCTTTCATATTTACCCGATATGATTATAGAAATATGAAGATATTCAATCTTCCTTTCATTTACAGTCTCAATATGCCAATCACTTTGACTTATACATTTGAAATTCAAAAAGTTTCTTTTGAGACTTTACAATATCAATGTCATGAATAATTTTATTCATCCGGATAGTAACAAATTAGTTTTTCCGGAGCTCTTAACAACTTTTGTACTATAAGATCTTTTATCATACCATTCATATGGTAAATGTCTCCTTCACTGAGAAAATTATATCATAATAAATTGTCATGGTCAAAATTATCATAAGCAAAATCATTTCTTGCTTTAATTTTGCCTTTAATAATTTTTCTATAAGGCATGCCAAAATATTTTGGTGTATCACATGTACGAGACCAATGACATATTCATGTAACCACACAATAATATTTATTCTCTTTATTTCACTCAAACCTCCCTTAAAGGTGAGTTATGTGCTATTCATCCAATCATGCCTTGCATGTCTTTATTCATTACTTTTATCATATATTACCACATTCACCTTTAGGAATGAGTCAGCATTCTCAATGCTTATCACAAGTCACATTCACTTCAAGGAATGGATCATAATGAGCGACGTGCTTCATACCAATTTGATGGTAAACATTGCCTTCACATTTTGAAGGACTATTTTGAGAACTATTATTGTTCTCCTTTTATAATTATTGTGATGATTATTATTATTTGGAATGCTCACGTTCATTGTTCAACCACTTGTCTTTATTTAGACTTATTATGCACTGCTACCACATTCACTTCAAGAATAGAGCTAATCAACTGGGACAATCTTCATGCCTTTTCATGAAAAATATATTATTTTCTTTAGTCATCATTATATCATCAATATGGTGCATTGGGACTCAAACCCAATGTCTTATCAATATAAAGGCATGTTAGGCCATAATAAATTGGGACTCAAACCCAACTCTTATCATTATGGAGCATTAGGACTTGATCCCGATGTCTTACCCTCAATCAATAGCATAATAGGCTAAACAATATTGAGATTCATTCTCAAGCCTTAATTTTAATCACAATAAAGTTGTACACAACTAATTTGCAACTTAACAAATCAAATTTGTTTTCTTAAATAAGTGTACAAATCTGAAATCAGCGTAAAGCTTTATCAATTAATTGTAGCATCTATATGAAATACAACCATCTGTAGTCAGAATATTTCTTCTAAATTCTATTAGAGTTTAGTTGGATCATAAAATCATTATCATAATATTTATTGAGCCTCTCTCGAAAATATTGTTGTTTTAGGGGTATACCTTACCTATTGGATTTGATTTAATGTCATGACTTTCCTTCACTCAATTCAACCAAGCAATTAGTGAATAAATTTATCAAAAGTACAACATATAGGTAACAACACATATATAGTACTAATATACAAATTCAGCATTTATATTACCTGAAAAGTGACATTATAGGTAACAACTTACCAGTTGTAGCTTATGCATCATTCATATAAAATACTTGAAAATGGTAAGTCAGTAGCAAGCATCAAGTAGATCATGGATACTCGAAAATACCTCTTCTAATAGTCATACTAATCACTGCTTGCTTTCAAATGATATGACCATAAATTATGAAGTATATTTTCTCAGTAGCTGATTTGTTTTCCAAATTTCAAAGAAATAATTAATCAACCTAGATAAAGATGTGAAGTATTTCTTGTTTTCTTCAAAGATGATTTATGCTTCTAATCAGTATGACATTTTTTTTTTATTCTCCCTCCCTTTTTTTGGTACTATATGCAAGTGTAAAAATCCAAAAGGAAAAAATATTCATCCAAGTAAAAGAAAATGTTAAAAGCGGTAGGACAGATTTAAGATAGTTAATACATAAATATGCATAAGACAACTTATATAACATATCTGCGGTTACCATGACATGATTCATATCAACAATTAACTGCTACTATGATTTTCACATATAGAACTTCGAAAATTTTATTCCATTCATGTGATATGAAAGATGTAATATTAATATGTGCTTATGTAATACATGTATGGTATGAAGTTGTGTGCATACGAGACATTAGAGGAATGACAAGTATAAGATAATCATACCTTCTTATGTTTCATTACTTACCATATGTAGTTTCTCTTTACTTTCAACCATGAAATGATATGTATGGCTTCTGATTGCAATCTTTCCGGATATAGGACAAGTTTGTAGATATATATAGAATTGGTTAGAGACTCGTGTTGATAACGTGTTATGAAATATAACCCAAAGTAGCAATATGGAACAAGGAAATAAAAGCAATTTAGTAAAACATGAACAAGAAATGGAGATAGAGAGAAGGAAGAGATTTTCTTCTTCAATTATGTGTATTTTTCTATCTATTACAAGGCTTTTATATAGGCATAAAAAGTGAAGAAAATATGTCAATGAATATGTCATTAAGCATAAGAAAATATGTTAGTGAATATGTCATTAAGCATTTGACATGAAGATTATTGAGGAAGAGTAGACATCCACCATAATATGATATTTATCATAACAGTCGCAAATTAATTCTTTTTTTTTGGTTCATTTGAGGCTTGTGCGGCTGACTATGTTCTTCTTTTTATCATCTACTATTTATCTCATTCTCTGAAATTTACTAAGAACATGTTTGAGACAAAACGAAATGGCGTTATATGATAGTATTCGATTTTAAAAAAAAGTAAACCAAAGATTACAAGAATAGTAAAAAAAAAAAAACAGGAATCTACAAGTCACAAAACCACATATTCAATTGACAACTTGACATATAGGGTGTGTTTGGTATAAAGGAAAATGTTTTCCAAAAAAGTGTTTTCTTGGAAAACAAGTAGTAATCTTATTCATTTTCTGATGTTTGGTGCAAATCAAAGAAAATATTTTCTCAAAGGTATTCATAAATAATTTTGATACAATAAACATGAAGCTATAAACTTTCGAAACAAAAACCTTCCAAACCCACAAATTTCATAAACTTCTGAACCGCAAAACTTTCGAAATTGCGAAATTTCGAACCCGTAAACTTTATAATTTCTAAACCCGTAAACTTCGAAACACATAAACCTCCGAACTCATAACTTTAGAACTTGTAAAATTTTGAACTTGTAAACCGAAAGATGAAAAAAATAAAATTTATATAAAAAAAAAATTCGGAGGGTGGGGGTGAATTGCAACTCTTCACAGAAAAAAAAACAGAAATTTGAAAATAAAAAAAAGTAAATTTTTTTTGCAGGGTGGGGGTGGGGGTGGGGTGGTTTCAGAGCAGGGTGAGTGGTGACGAAAAAAAACCTTTTTGAAGAGAGGGCATGTGGTGGGGTTAGGTGGGTTGGTGAGGGTAAAGAATAGGGTGGGAAGCTTGAGAAGGAGTTTTGGAAAATATTTTCCCTTCTCTTGGTAGAGGAAATTCCAAAACATTTAAGCTAATCAAACATGAGAAAATTGAAAAACATTTTCCAGAAAATATTTTCCGACATACCAAACACACCCATATACTCATATAATTTCTTGTGCTAAAAATATAATTAAATAATTTAAAGTTATTCTCTCTAAGAGATATCAAAGTTACAACTTTTATGTAGTATCAGAACTTACAAATCTTACATGGCGTTAGAATATAGAAAACTCTTTAATATATTTTATTCTTTAAATAAGATATAGGACCTTAAAGTCTTATAAAGCTAAATATCTTTAGTTGAACTACAATTAATCCACACTTAATAAGCTCATCATCTTTGCTTAACTTGCAGTTGATATAACTTTTATAATATCACCTTGAGAAAAACATCATGAAAAGGTCATGCTATGAACTTCTTTTTAGCAAAGCTAGTAACCAGCAGTCCACCATAAGGGTGGCAAGTGGGCCGTTAGGCCCGGGCCCGCGAGCCCATATGAATAGTGGGCTTAAACGGGCCTACCCATTTAAGTCCGGGACCAAGGGCTTAGGTCCAAGTGGGCCGATTCATTAAAGAAACCCGTTAGGACCGGGACCGTTTGGGCTCGGGTCCTAAGTGGGCTGGTTTAATCGGTCCTAAACGGGCCCAATGGCTACTTTTTTTTAAAAAAATAATCCAATTTTATTTTTGGCCGTTGTAACATTTAAAAAATGGCCGTTGGCCTACAAAAATAGCCGTTTGGGCTTTCTAAAATAGCCATTTAACCCCTCCTCCCTTCCCCAACTTTGTTTTAACCCCAAACTTTTTATAATTACACTTTTTTCTTATTTTCAATTATAAATACTCCCTCATTCTTTCATTTTTCTCACAAAATCATCAATCTCTCTCATTTCTCAAACTCAAATTGAAGTATTCAAGTTTTCAAATCTTCACTCATCTTTCATTTCTCAAACTCAAATTCTTAATTCAAGTTAAATCATGCCCGATGATTCTAGATTGCGCCCATTTATTTTGGAACACTTTAATGTAGTAGAAGAAAATGAAGAAGTTTACATAATAAAGTGCTAGAACTATGATCGAGTCTACACTCATTGTCCAAAGTTGGAGGGCACACGCTATTTAAGGAGGCATATAAAGAGTTGTCTTGTGCGTTCTCCAAATATTCGTATTTAAGATTTTAAGTTGATTTGAGACAATTTGTGTTATTTTAAAATTATTAGACGTATTATGCTTAATGTTTTAGTTTGTTAGATTAATTTGAAGTATTATGTTGAAGGCATTGAACTTTAATTTGAAGTACTAAATGTAAACTTTAATTTGCAACTTTGATACCGAGTTCATCTTAATATATATATATATATATATATATATATATATATATATATATATATATACGTCTTAATATAGCTAATGTTATATCGAAATTCGAATATAACTTATTATTATACACTTATTTTATCTATAATACTATACTACTATATATACAATCTTATATAAGGCAATATACTATATAAGACAATTTTTTTGTAAATTATTTAAATTATATAGTGTGTGTGTGTATATATATATATTTATATATATAAGCTATATAATTTACAAGAAATTATCTTAGATAAAATAAATTAAAAAAAATAGCCCCCTATATATATATATATATATATAGAAATAGATATAGTATATATAATATATATAGGCTATATAATGTATAAGAAAATGCCTTAGATAAAACATTTAAACAAATAAATAGGCCCGCTTTGGCCCACACATATATATATATATATATATAGATTATATATAATATTATATATATGCTATATAATTTACAAGAAATTGTCTTAGATAAAAAAAATTTAAAAATAGTCAAGGCCCACTTAGTGTGATGACCCAAAATGTCATCTTTAAATTAAATAATCATCTCGGTATTTTAAGACCTTGAAAAGTAGTATCAATAATTTCTCGACTTGCGTGCGCAGTTCGTATAATTATCCGGAAGGTTATTATGCGAAGAAAATGGATTAAATTGTGAACTAGAGCTTTAAAACTCAATTGAGTTAACTTCGGTCAACATTTTGAGCACGAACCCAGATAAAAGTTTTGACCATTTCGATAGTTCCGTATCGTGAATTGGGACTTGGTCATATGCTCGAGAGAGAATTTGGATGTCCCTAGATCAAATTATCGTCATTTAACGGAATCTAGAAATCTAAGGCTAAAGATTTCTTAAGTTTAACCGGAGATTTGACTTTTGAGAAAAAGACCCCGGAAGGGAATTTTGATGATTCCAATAGTTTCATATGGTGATTTTGGACTTATGAGGATGTTCGGATTTGGATTTGGAAGTCCGTAGGACAATTCAACGTATTTTGGCGAAAGTTGGAAAATAGTAGATTTTTGGAAAAATTTGACCGAGAGTTGACTTTTTGATATCAGGGTCGAAATCTGGTTATGAAAATTTTCGGAGCTTCATTATGTCATTTATGACTTGTGTGCAAAATTTGAAGTCAATCGGACTTGATTTGATAGGTTTTTGCATCGAATATAGAAGTTGAATGTTCTTAGTTTCATTAGACTTGAATTGGGGTGTGATTCACGGTTTTTGGCATTATTTGATGCGATTTGAGATTTCGACTAAGTCTATATTATGTTTTAGGACTTGTTGGTGTATTTTGTTGAGGTCCCGAGGGCCTCGGGTGGATTTCGGAAGGTTAACGGATATACAAAGGCTGCTGAATTTTCTTTTACAGTCTTGTACAGTACCTCGTGAACAATCTTGAACAGTAAAAACGCGTGAACAGTACTCCGAATTCTGGACAGAACGTTTATTTCCATTTTTGTCGAATTAGAGCTCGGGAAGAGGCTATTTTTGGGAGATTTTCAGAGAAAACAACGGGGTAAGTGTTTTAACTTAATTTTGGTTAGATTACTCGAATCTATTACTAGTTTTGGCATTTAATTGGTGATTTTAGTTGAGAAAATCTTGAAAACCCCCTTGGTTTAATTTGAAGATTTGAGGGTCGAGTTGATGTCGGATTTTAGTAAAATTGGTATGGTTGAACTCGTGGTTGGATGAGGTTTCATATTCCGTAATTTTTGTCGGGTTTCGAAATGTGGGCCCCACGAGAGAATATTTAGTGCAATTTCGGATTTTTAATGGAAAATATAGAATTTCATATGGAATTAATTTCTATAATTTTTATTGACTGAATCGAATTGTTTATGACTAGATTTGAGAATTCGAGCACGAATTCGCGAGGCAAAGGCTTGTTGGAATTTCTAATTGGTTGCAAAGCGAGGTAAGTGTTTGGTCTAACCTTAGCTTGAGAGATTAGGAGTTGTGTCCTATTTTCTATGTGTTAATTGTTGAGTACGACGTATAAGCATGGTGAAGAGTATCTATACATTGGTGTCAAGCATGCCCGTGAGTCTTGTACTATGATTAATGTGATTCTGTTTTATATTGTTTATGCTCTATATGATAATTTCTATAGAGGAATATAACTTGTGGAAGTATTATGGTTAATTGTTGAACATGGTAGAGCATTGGCTCAAGTTAAGAATTGAATTGTTGAACATGGTAGAGCATTTGCTCAAGTTAAGAATAGAATTGTTGAACATTATAGAGCATTGGCTCAAGTTGTGAAGTAAATGTGAAAAAGAGAAGAGGTTGATGATATTCTCTCCCTTGCCGGGATATTGTTGCTTTGATATTCTCTCCCTTGCCGGGACGTTATTATTCATGATATTGTTTTCCTTGCCGGGGTTTTTTGTGATATTTTTGATTTTCCCTTGCCCAAATTGCTTTGTGATTGTTGCTTGGGTGAGGAAGAGTGATAAAACACGAAGGTGATGCCGTGCACATCTATATTATTCATTTGGTGAGGAAAGAGTGATAAAGCATGAAGGGTGATGCCGTGCCGCATGATGTACAATTCCGTGCCAATTACATTGATTTTACAGCGAGGATGAGAGTAAAATCATGAAGGGTGATGCCATGCCGCACGATGTACAATTCCGTGCCAAATTACATTGATTTTACAGTGAGGATGAGAGTAAAAGCACAAAGGGTGATGCCGTGCAGTTTATATTGATCCTTATGGTGAGGACGAGAGTAAAATCACAAAGAGTGATGTCGTGCACTTGTCCTTGATTTTTCCTGATTCTAATTGAGTTATGTTGTCCTTTGCGTTTATTTATTGATTTTCTGTTGTTACTTGATTTTATTTCGATGTTATAGATTCTCTTGCCCTATTTGCCTTGTGTTTGTTGCTTGGGTGAGAAAGAGTGTAAAGCACGAAGGGTGATGTCGTGTATTGTTTTGGTGAGAGGGTGTTAAAGCACGAAGGGTGATGCCGTGTATTATTTTAGTGAGAGAGTGTTAAAGCACGAAGGGTGATGCCGTGCACTTTCTATTTGCTGTGTTTACCTGTTATTAACAATTCAAGTGTATTAACTGTTTAGATCCCTTTATTGTTGTGATCCTATGTGTTGGAATCCATAGTGTTTACAGTATTTCACCTTTTTTTTATATGTTCAATACTTCAAATTTCAACAATTGTACAGTTTTTTTTAACTCAATTAATTTCTCAACTAAAGTTTCCATAAACCGTTTGAGGTCATACTTTACTTAAAAAGGAATTTCTACTATGTTTTAATTTATTGATTTCTCGTATTAAATGTAATGACTCATTCGATATTGTAATTTAATTGAAAAGGGTATTTTCTTTATCAAATGATTTCAAAGAAAACTTCTTCTTTTCTTGTTGATTTCCTAATTGGGTTGGAGGTTGTACTCTACTTTATGTTAAGTGAATGAGGCGTCACAATGTGATATTTACTCGAAAGAATTATATTCAAAAGATGCTTATTGGAAAGATATTTATTGAAAGGAAATATATTCGCAATATATTTATTGAAAATCATATTATCTTAGAGATTATTACTTGAAGGGTTTATAGGCGAAAGAGTTATATTTGAAAGACTTGATTAATTGATTGCACTTGTATTTATTATTTATTGAGAAACATTTATGTTGTTCTTGTTGCCTGCTATTTATAGCATTGGTTGATCATTGTTGCCACCATTGTTATCTGCTTCCTATTATTTTTGTACGCTCTATTACACATGTTTATTTGGTAGTCTGGTCCTAGCCTCGTCACTACTTCGCCGAGGTTAGGCTAGGCACTTACCAACACATGGGGTCGGTTGGGCTGATACTATACTTCTGTACATTTTTGTGTACAGATCCAGGTATTTGATCGATAGTAGTTGTTCGTTGCGGTGGAGACTCAAGGTAAACCTGTTGCAGCTTTCGCAGTCCTTGGAGTCACCTTCAATTGAGCTTATTTCCATATGTTCCCTTGTTTCGGAATAGTGATGTATTTATGTTGTATGACTACTTTTAGAAAGGCTTATGACTTGTACTACCGGTTTTGAAAATTGTATTTTGTTCTGAGTAATTTAATTTAAAGTTATTAAATACTTATATTATTACAGTAAATGTTAGGCTTACCTAGTTTAGAGACTAGGTGCCATTACGACTTCTTTGGAGGGATTTTTGGGTCGTGACAAGTTGGTATCAGAGCTCTAGGTTCATAGGTGCTACAAGTCATACGCGAGTTTAGTAGAGTCTTGCGGATCGGTACGGAGACGTCTGTACTTATCTTCGAGAGGCTACAGAACTAGTAGAAAAATTTTCACTTCATTCATTCCTTATTGTGCGACATTTGTTTAGCTTGAAGCATATATCTTGTGTTCTTTTGCATCCACTCATGTATGGAATTGCGCAGTACACCAATGGTTTGTGATACCGTAAAAAGGGTCATAAGAGAGCCAGGGTTGCTCAACCATTGCTCATGTGTCGTTCAGAATCGAGGATATGGAAGTGCAGAGAGATCTTTCAGTTGTGCGCATGGGGGTGCATCAGATTTTGACATCTGGTGGATAAGTAAAATCTTAAGAAGGTTTAATTGGTTGCCTAATCATCACAGGTGGATGTAGATCTGAAAATAGTTGGTCGTATTAGAGACTATGTATTTGGTATGAGATTTCTATTTAGCGAATAGTATTTACTAGCAAGCCGAGACACTGGAGGAAGTGAGTTTAACTGTTATGAGGATGACAAGTGCCAAGTAAATGTCTTGAGGTGTCTCATGACTGGTATCATATGAGCTGTGAATGTTAGTATTGTGGATCATCGGGAATGTGTCTTATGATTTCGCACCAAGTGAGGGAAATCCACTATCAACGATCAGACTGCGTGGGTCATGTGTTAGACCAATTTCGGCTTGAGATGTATTTATGTGGTATTGAAAATTTTCCAAACTTGTATATGATCAAGAGCTGAAATTTGAATGGGATAATGATGAGACTTGAGATATTCCCGCGTCCTTAATAATCATACATTTCAATATCAGCGGGGTCATGGAAACATATTCAGTATACTCGTAGTGCTTAAGTTAATCACAACACTCGCGTGGGGAAGTCCTCTTTTAATGTACCGGTGGCATGGAATTTCCTGCAATGGTTATTTAAGTTATCCGGTACAGACTCAGTATGAACAATCAAACTGCGGATGGGTTGTTATGAAAATGGTGATAGTAGGAACATCCTGAGAAATTGTCATAGACTTGGGAGAAATCTGTTCCATCAGAGCACACGTGCCAGGTACTCCATTACAGTTACTACTCTACTTACACTACCAATTAGGGGTGGAGGAAAAGCGGGTAGATGGCACCTAAGAGGTGGAGGCCCGACCCATTGATATATTTGCTATGGTATAGCTGAGGTCGCTACACTAGATGGAGTTGTTACAAGTACGAACTCGAGTTATCATAAAGGAACAATTTCCTTAACTTGATTCGATTTTGAGTATCGAGGAAAGTTCTCATATTGTGCTCCACTTATGAGTGAGCTTCGTAATTTTTAAATTTACTTATATGAATACTCCTATTGGGAGATTATATGGAGATAGTTATATCTATCACTATGTGTTAGTCACTAAAAATAGTTGTGATGTGGGTTTTGATGCGATTTCAGGAAAATTAATTTAAATTGCGAATTTTATTCCCTATCGGTGTGAGGGTTCTTTATATGCTGTGATTTTGTTTAACGGAAATTATTTAGAAGAAAGAAAGGAAATGGAAAATTTTAGTTGGCACAATGTGCAAAATACTTGTGATTCAGAGTTGAGGATGAGATCCTCACATTTTTATATAATATGAAATATTTAAACCGGGCTACAAGCTGCGGTTGATGTTATATAAGGACAAGGTCCTGGTGGTGAAAAATTTATGGATTTAAATTCTCTTTTTGTGAAATTAAATTTGTGCTATAGAACTTATAGGAAGTCATGCCTATTAGGCTTATTTGAAAATTCTTGTATGAATATTTCTATGCATAATTTGCCAAAATTGTATTGTAACTATTGAGTTTTCGCCTACAAGGTGAGAGCCCAGGTGGCGTTAAATTGTGACTCGTTACTTCGGGTAAGTAATTATAAGATCTTCATGCCTCGTTGTTAGAAAATGGAGGTTTGAAATGAGATTTGTTGGCATGAGGTTAATTGACAATTTTGTAATCGATTATGTACCTCTATTAAAACCAGAGATGTGGTTAAGGTCATACATATGATGTGTTTCATGTCGAAATATCTTTATGATAGTGTCACTCTTGTAATACGGAGATTGGTATTATTGATAAATACATTGTGGTGATTTGTTGAGGTGTGGATGTGTTATTAGGAGTTGTTTTGGTGTTACTCTGGCAGGTGGATAGGCCCAATTACAGGGGAGACTCTAGAAATCTAAGGCTAAAGATTTCTTAAGTTTAACTCGAGATTTGACTTTTGAGAAAAAGACCCCGGAAGGGAATTTTGATGCTTCCAATAAATTCATATGGTGATTTTGGACTTATGAGGATGTTCGGATTTGTATTTGGAAGTCCGTAGGACAATTCAGCGCATTTTGGCGAAAGTTGGAAAATAGTAGATTTTTGGAAAAATTTGACCGAGAGTTGACTTTTTGATATCGGGGTCGGAATCCAGTTCTGAAAATTTTCGGAGCTTCATAATGTCATTTATGACTTGTGTGCAAAATTTGAAGTCAATCGGACTTGATTTGATAGGTTTTTGCATCGAATATAGAAGTTGAATGTTCTTAGTTTCATTAAGCTTGAATTGGGGTGTGATTCACAGTTTTAGCATTATTTGATGCGATTTGAGATTTCGACTAAGTCTGTATTATGTTTTAGGACTTATTGGTGTATTTTGTTGAGGTTCCGAGGGCCTCAGGTGAATTTCGGAAGGTTAACGGATATAAAAAGGCTGCTGAATTTTCTTTTACAGTATGTGAACAGTACCCCGTGAACAGTACCGTGTACAGTACCCCCGTGAACAGCCGTGAACAGTAAAAACGCGTGAACAGTACTCCGAATTCTGGACAGAACATTTATTTCTGAAAATGGGACTTTGTCCCATTTTCCATTTTTGTCGAATTAGAGCTCGGGAAGAGGCTATTTTTGGGAGATTTTCAGAGAAAACAATGGGGGAAGTGTTCTTAACTTAATTTTGATTAGATTACCCGAATCTATTACTAGTTTTGGCATTTAATTGGTGATTTTAGTTGAGAAAATCTTGAAAACCCCCTTGGTTTAATTTGAAGATTTGAGGGTCGAGTTGATGTCGGATTTTAGTAAAATTGGTATGGTTGAACTCGTGGTTGGATGAGGTTTCATATTCCGTAATTTTTGTCGGGTTTCGAAATGTGGGCCCCACGAGAGAATATTTAGTGCAATTTCGGATTTTTAATGGAAAATATAGAATTTCATATGGAATTAATTTCTATAATTTTTATTGACTGAATCGAATTGTTTATGACTAGATTTGAGAATTCGAGCACGAATTCGCGAGGCAAAGGCTTGTTGGAATTTCTAATTGGTTGCAAAGCGAGGTAAGTGTTTGGTCTAACCTTAGCTTGAGGGATTAGGAGTTGTGTCCTATTTTCTATGTGTTAATTGTTGAGTACGACGTATAGGCATGGTGACGAGCATCTATACGCTGGTGTCAAGCATGCCCGTGAGTCTTATACTATGATTAATATGATTCCGTTTCGTATTGTTTATGCTCTATATGATAATTTCTATTGAGGAATATAACTTGTGGAAGTATTATGGTTAATTGTTGAACATGGTAGAGCATTGACTCAAGTTAAGAATTGAATTGTTGAACATGGTAGAGCATTTGCTCAAGCTAAGAATAGAATTGTTGAACATTATAGAGCATTGGCTCAAGTTGTGAATCGAGTTGTGAAGTAAATGTGAAAAAGAGAAGAGGTTGATGATATTATCTCCCTTGCCGGGATATTGTTGCGTTGATATTCTCTCCCTTGCCGGGACGTTATTATTCATGATATTGTTTCCCTTTCCGGGGTTTCATTGTGATATTTTTGATTTTCCCTTGCCCAAATTACTTTGTGATTGTTGCTTGGGTGAGGAAGAGTGATAAAGCACGAAGGGTAATGCCGTGCACATTTATATTATTCATATGGTGAGGAAGAGTGATAAAGCACGAAGGGTGATGTCGTGCTACAATGTACAATTCCGTGCCAATTACATTGATTTTACAGTGAGGATGAGAGTAAAAGCACGAAGGGTGATGCCGTGCCGCACGATGTACAATTCCGTGACAAATTACATTGATTTTACAGTGAGGATGAGAGTAAAAACACGAAGGGTGATGCCGTGCAGTTTATATTGATCCTTATGGTGAGGACGAGAGTAAAAGCACGAAGGGTGATGTCGTGCACTTGTCCTTGATTTTTCCTGATTCTAATTGAGTTATGTTGTCCTTTACGTTTATTTACTGATTTTCTGTTGTTACTTGATTTTATTTCGATGTTATAAATTCTCTTGCCCTATTTGCCTTGTGTTTGTTGCTTGGGTGAGGAAGAGTGTAAAACACGAAGGTTGATGCCGTGTATTATTTTGGTGAGAGAGTGTTAAAGCACGAAGGGTGATGCCGTGTATTATTTTGGTGAGAGAGTGTTAAAGCACGAAGGGTGATGCCGTGCACTTTCTATTTGCTGTGTTTACCTGCTATTAACAATTCAAGTGTATTAACTATTTAGATCCCTTTACTGTTGTGATCCTATGTGTTGGAATCTATAGTGATTACAGTATTTCACCTTATTTTTTTATATGTTCAATACTTCAAAATTCAACAATTGTACAGTTTTTTTTTTAACTCAATTAATTTCTCAACTAAAGTTTTCATAAACCGTTTGAGGTCGTACTTTACTTAAAAAGGAATTTCTACTATGTTTTGATTTATTAATTTCTCGCATTAAAGGTAATGACTCATTCGATATTGTAATTTAATTGAAAAGAGTATTTTCTTTATCAAATGATTTCAAAGAAAACTTCATATTTTCTTGTTGATTTCCTAATTGGGTTGGAAGTTGTACTCTACTTTATGTTAAGTGAATGAGGCGTCACAATGTGACCTTTACTCAAAAGAATTTTATTCGAAAGATACTTATTGGAAAGATATTTATTGAAAGGAAATATATTCACAATATATTTATTGAAAAGCATATTATCTTAGAGATTATTACTTGAAGGGTTTATAGGCGAAAGAGTTATATTTGAAAAACTTGATTAATTAATTGCACTTGTATTTATTATTTGTTGAGAAACATTTATGTTGTTCTTGTTGCCTGCTATTTATATCATTGGTTGATCATTATTGCCACCATTATTATCTGCTTCCTATTATTTTTGTACGCTATATTACACAGGTTTATTTGGTAGTCTGGTCCTAGTCTCGTCACTACTTCGCCGAGGTTAGGCTAGGCACTTACCAGCACATGGGATCGGTTGTGCTGATACTACACTTCTGTACATTTTTGTGTACAGATCCAGGTATTTGATCGATAGTAGTTGTTCATTGCGGTGGAGACTCATTGTAAACCTGCTGCAACGTTCGCAGTCCTTGGAGTCACCTTCAATTGAGCTTATTTCCATATGTTCCATTGTTTCGGAATAGTGATGTATTTATGTTGTATGACCACTCCTAGAAAGGCTTATGACTTGTACTACCGGTTTTTGGAATTGTATTTTGTTCAGAGTAATTTAATTTAAAGTTAGTAAATACATATATTATTACGGTAAATGTTAGGCTTACCTACTTTAGAGACTAGGTGCCATCACGACTTCTTTGGAGAGATTTTTGGGTCGTGACACTTAGGCCCGTTTAGGATCATGCCCGGCCCACATAGCCCGGGACCATTAGTTCGTGGTCTCGAGCTGGTTACACCTAATAGCCCACGAAGCCCGGAACCATTTAAATTCGACCCACGAAGCCATGGCCCACTTAGAAACGGACCGTTTAGGCCTGGCCCGCGAGGCCCGTTTAGAACCGGGCCCGGATCGTTTGCCATCCTTAGTCCACCAACATAGAGCCCGTTTGGATTAGCTGGAAAAAAGTAGTTTTTAAAAGCAATTTTTAAGTGTTAGAGCTTGTTTTATAAACAAGCAGTTACCTGTTTGGATATAAGTGCTGAAACTTAAAAAAAGTTGTTGAAATGTTTGGTAAACAAGTGTTGGTAAGCACTTTTTTGCTGTTAAAATGACAAAAATATCCTTAAAGCTGTTAACATTATAAAGGAGCTGATTACTGCAATATATTTAATTCTGAATTAATGCAAATAAAAAATAATTTATATTTTAATTTAATTGATTACTTTAGATAATTTTATAAATATAATTCTTGAATGCTCATTTTTCACCACTTTCAATCAAATAAATTTTCATAAAAGTCTCAACCTTTTTAAAATATCAAATTATTTTGTTGAATTCTTCTTTCCCTTTTTGTCCATTTACTCTTGATAGATTAAAGATGCGGTTACATCCATTGAAAATAGAAGGAAGCTCATTATGGCATTAGCTCCTCTTTTTGGAAGCCAGTAGAAGTCGATCCAGTATGCAACCTTAATTCCATTATAATTGTATGTTTGCTAGAATAACATGTTGTAATGCTCCTTTCTTTTTATGCCATTTTTTTTGCAGGAAAGCGACTTTTCTATCTTCCTCTAGGTATTTACTTTTCTGGTATGGTAACCATTGACTTATATGCGGACAAATACACAGAAAAAATTTCTCTCTTGATGTGAAACTTGAAAGAATCTTGTTTTTGGATATGAATTGCCCTTTTATATCATTGTGCACCTTACAAAAATGCAAAAATAATAAAAACATTTCAATAAATTTAACAAATGTCTAAGCAAAATAACCTTTTAAAGCGTGTTGCTGATCATAACCAGCTAGTGTTTTTACTCTACAATTACAAGTATCAAGCTTCATAAATTTCATTAGCAATCAAATCACGAAGACCTATCCAAACGAGATCACTTTGCTCTTCCACAATTTTTGTATTTATATTGTTATTAGTTCTCGGAGATGTACCAACATCAGGATCAACAGATGGAACATATCTCTCATTCTCAGCTACTCGGAATATATCATCCATATTGCATTTCTTTCTAATATAGTTATGAATGGCCATAGTAGCAAGTACGATGTCTGTTTGAGTGTCAATGTGATAGAAAGACATGTCTTGCAAAATATATCATCTTGCTTTCCAGACCCCAAATATGCGCTCTACAATATTTCTAG
The DNA here is from genome assembly GCF_000393655.2 of Nicotiana sylvestris. Lineage (NCBI taxonomy): Eukaryota > Viridiplantae > Streptophyta > Magnoliopsida > Solanales > Solanaceae > Nicotiana > Nicotiana sylvestris. The sequence continues at coordinate 12,598,692 of NC_091058.1, forward strand.
AAGAAGAATGCAAATAGTTAAAATTTTCAATTCGCCCTCTTGGTTCTTGCAATTATCTTGTTGCACTGATCATAATTGTGCTAGGTAGTATCTCACATTATCTCCTTTGTATGGAGCCATATATCCCTTCATGTGCGGATATCCTACATCAACTTGATAATACTTATTTCCAATTGGACGTGGAAAGTTGAGTTCTGGTCTACGAAAGGCCTCACCAAATATACGATTAACGTGATCTGCTGCTTCCCACCCAGCCCATGCAAATATAAAACACATTAAAATCTACGACATCAAGAATTTTTTGAGTCGGATAACCTTTACGTCCAAAATATGATATATCTTGATCTTGCGGTAATCTTGCTTTAACATGTGTGCCATCAAGTGCTACAATACAACCCTATATACATATACAAGTATAATATAACTTAAGTTAGTAATACTTATAAAAGTTAAGTTATAAGTTTAATAAAAAAAATTATGTAAAATTATTACTTACTCTAAAGAAAGGGAGATATATGGCTTGTAAGCTCCTGCACCATCATTATAATTTGGATGTGGTCTTATAATATCTCTTGCAAGCTCACAAATGACCTTTAAAACACTATGAAAATGTCTATGAATTGTTTCTCCCGAATGTTGAAAGATTTTCAGTATCAATCGATTTCCAGCTCCATGTACACATGTCATCAAGAACATGCCTAACATTTGTATAAATATTCCGCGTGTGGGTTTAAGCTCATGCTTTTCAGTTAAGTTATTCATAGATCAACAAATACTGACTTCCTCAATCGAAATTTTTATAACGAGTCTCATTTCCTCTTAATATCTCTTGAATAAATGCATTTTCGGAGCAACTAAATGTATGACAAGGTTCCTTGCGTAAGTATTTTTTTGTAATATATCAAAATCAATTTACCTACTATTTGACATAAAGCCATCCATTCCTTCTCATCTCGCTTGTCGCACCCCTTTTCTACCCCTCAAAATAATAATAATAATATGTATATGGGCCAAAGAGTTTTTCCAATTAAAGTGACAAAATATGAATAGGGATTATTTTATTGTTCAGAGTCACCACTTAAAATTGATTTTTTTGGTGTTCCAAGTCACCATTTATTTGGATCCCAAGGAAGGTTTGACTCTATTTTAATCGGTTCGCAAAAATAAAGTTTGGGTAAGGAATTCTGTTGACCGGGGAGAAGGTATAAGACATTCCCCGAGTCCCGTGGTTCTAGCACGGTCGCTTTATTGACTTAATTTTGGCTTGAATTAATTTTGGACAAACTGTAATTTAATTATTTTCATGTTTTACCTATCTTCTTTTATCTCTTGATTATTAGAAAAAATTAAAGAATATTTTTGAATAATAAAATGTCATAACCACACTACGCAAGCGAATGCGTGATCGACAAAATTTATTATTTATTCATAACGGCGCTATGCAAGCGAATCCGCAGTCATGACAGACGATTGTTAACACGTTATTTACTTTTGAAAAATTGCTGCAATTGTGTTGGAGGAAACATTAACCCTCTTTTTTTCAGAAAATTTATTAAATGTCACTACCATGCTACGCAAGAGAATTCGTGATTATGACAAAAGATTTATAAATTAATTAAAACTATTGAATATGACATGAAATTGATGAATTAACTTATTAAAAGTTAAGCGTCATGCTACACAAGTGAGTCCGTGAAGTTAAAGCGCACCTACTATTTGCCTAACGTTTAAATTAATTAAAGGGAAACTAGTTAATTAAAATAGTAGAAAAATCTGATATTATTATTATTATTATTTTTTCGAGCTATATAGTTGGAAAAAATTATGCAAATAAATGTTGGACCAACTTTATCTATTTCAAAAGAAATGAGCCAACTTCTTGTTAAAAAAAATGGGCCAGCTTGTATGGAGCTTTTAGGCTGCTGGAATTTATTATTAAAATGGGCCAAAATGAACTTCAATTGGCCCAATGCTATATAGAAGAAAAGGGGTAATTTTGTTGTTTAAAGGTAAATGAGTCAACTTTTATCTTTGATTCAATAAGGCCCAAAGTTGATACAATCTTAGCTCTTTACTTAGTTTGAGTTCATGACCATTAACTACATAGTCACAATTATATAAACGCCCACTTTACAAAAATAGCCATTTTTGCAAATCCGGCCATTTCTACAAGCATATGTTGGCTGTGAAATTTCAGCAACTAAAACGAACTCATGCTATATGTTATAAACCTAAAGTCATTCATGACATACTTAGCATTATTACTCGGATATAATAGCGTGAAAACATGCTTTAAAAAAATCCATAAACGACTTACATATCCCATTCAAAAATTTACAACTCAATATTCAAGTATTATGAAGGACTATATTCACATTATCACATGCTTGATACATAACAATAACATACAAGCTCTTTTGTTGTCAAACTATTCATCACATCAAACACATTTAAATGGTGCAGCATGTTCAAGTTGTTCCCATTGCTAAAAATACGTACATTACGAGTCTTAAAGGATTACCTGGTAGAAAAAGAATAAACAATAGTTCAGCAACTAAAGCAGCATAAAACCAGCAGCAAAACCAGCAGCAAATCCGTGTTAAAACAACCCGAAAACTTAGAGAGGGAACCCAGAAACGAACTCTAAAGAGGACTTGTACTTTTTTAAAAGTTTGCACTCTAAGATTCACTCCCAAAGCTCACCATTTCAGCTTACTTTTCATGTGTTCAACTGCTATTTTGTTTTTGTTTTTGTGACAAACAATTTAAAAAAAATCCCCCTCTATATATCAAAATAACCAGCTATTTCAAAAAATTAAAAATCAATTTTTTGACAGATTTTTCTACAAAATCTACTCTTAAATTCAAAAAACCAGACTTTCTAGTTCAAATCTTGTCAAGTATTTCAAACAAAATCTGCTCTCCACTATTCAAAGATAGACTTTATTCAAATAATGTCCAAAGGTCTACATTTTCTTACCAAACAATTTGACTTTTGAGTGTTGTACTCAAAGAGTCTTGAAGCAGTAAACAAACAACCAAACAAGTACCATATACTCTTAAGTATTTTTCATTACCTCACTTTTATCAATACAAAACTATTTTACTACTTCAACAAGTGCAAAAACAGAAAATTTAACATTTCAAACTTCAAAAACTAATGCTAAAATAATTAATAATAGACAAAAATAAAATCTGAAAATTAAAAATAAAAATAAAAAATCAGCCATGAAAAAGAATAATATTTTACCATTTTACACATCAAAAGGCCGAAAAATGGTGGTATGCTAAAGAGGGTGTTCCGGGAGGTCGCCGGAATTAGGTCGGTATTTGGTCGCCGGATTTTTGGGGTAGAATTGACATCAATAGCTAGGTCTTGAGGAGCTCTATCCATTGATGTAGGTATTTTGGGGTGGTAGTGGTTGGAGCTTCAAGAATTTGGGCAAATAAGTGACGGGAAAGTTTCCTAGATCTAAGATTCAAAGAGTTTGAAGGATTTTTTTAGGATTTGGTTTGGAGATATGGAAAGAGGAGGTGTTGGAGATTATATGGTAAAATTTTAGGGCGGATTGGAGGTCGGACGCCACCGGTCTTGGGAGAGAGAGAAGAGAGAGTGATGAGAGGGAAAGAAGAGAGAGGAAATAATGGGGAAATGAGGCAAATTTGGGGATTTTAGGCTTTAAATATCTAGGATGAAGATCAAACTAGGACCGTTGGATTAAATCAAGATGGGTGGATGAGATTGAATCTTGTCACTTAACCAAAACGACGTAGTTTCAAGACAAAACTACGCCGTTTTAAGCTCTTCTTGGCAGCCCTCTTTTGGACCGGGTTTGGGCTCTTTGGGCTCAAATTTTGGGCCAATTTTGGCATAATTTTAATTAAATTACACTAGCCCAAACCCTACCCCATTTATCAAACCATTACTCAACTCTTAAAACCTATACATACACAAATAAGAACAAACACACACACACATACATATTATATATATATATATAAGGCAAAAATTAGGCATTTAAAGAGTTTTCGTGCAAAGATAAATAAATGACATGGATAGTATTTTGCTCACATTCACTCTAGTGGAAGCATTTTGAAAAAGGTGGTGACCGAACCTTGCTTCTGAGGTTGCCTATATATCCTTGGTTATAAAGGAATTAGGTCAGTGTAGTTCTGGGAAAATTTGGTAGGTGGGACTACCAGACACTGGAGTTAAGACTGATGTTGCTGTTGTTGTTACTCTTACCGTTACTGCTTCTTACATCAAAAGAAAAAGAGAAGAGCACTACATTTGTCTGCAAACTAAGAGTACAAAAATTCCTATCCACGTTCCTTCTAGAGTCAAATCTTGATTCTTGACCTGCTCGCTTGAGTTGACCTTAGATTGGATCTTAATTCTTTTGAAGAAAAAATTATGACTCAATCTCGATGGCTTGCTTTCTAGATCAGAATTTGAGAAGATGAATCTTGAGAAGCTGGGCTGCTGACATATTATCAAAGTTAAACTCCAATTATCTTATGATCGAAGGATTTCTTTCTTCTGATGAGAAACTGAAACTGCAAGCTTTAATCGTTACTTGTGCTATACGGCAGAGCCTGCAAAGCCATCAAAGACAAACAAAAATGAACAAAATTTTTCTGCCCTAGTCTGGCACTAGGAAAATTCTATGAGTTATTAGAGAAATCTGCAAATTATCTAATTTATTGAAAAGGCAGATAGAAACAGTAGTATAAACTAGCTGAAAGAGATAAAATTTGGTAACGAAGGATAGTTTAACCAGGGATCGGTACCTTGTGCAACTGAAAGGAAATGTAATCATAGGCTGGTACCCTCTCTTACTGAAAGGAAATAGAATCGGGTGTTAGCACCATGTATTATCGAGAAAGTGTTGAATCCCTCTAGGCGAAACAGTTCGATCTGAGTTAAACTGTATTTAAACAACTTGAGCGAAGATTACTTCTACCCGGAACTACGAACTAGATCCCCCTAGGCGAAACGATTCTACCTGGGTTAAGCTACGTAAAACACCCTGAGCGAAGAGTACTTCTACCCGAAAACTATGAGCTAGATCCCCCTAGTCGAAACGGTTCTACCTGGGTTAAGCTACGTAAAACACCCTGAGCGAAGAGTACTTCTACCCGGAAACTATGAGCTAGATCCCCCTAGGAGAAACGGTTCTACCTGGGTTAAGCTACGTAAAACACCTTGAGCGAAGAGTACTTCTACCCGGAAATTATGAGCTAGATCCCCCTAGGAAAAACGGTTCTACCTGGGTTAAGCTACGTAAAACAGCCTGAGCGAAGAGTACTTCTACCCGGAAACTATGAGCTAGATCCCCCCTAGGCGAAATGGTTCTACCTAGGTTAAGCTACGTAAAACACCCTAAGCGAAGAGTAATTCTACCCGGAAACTATGAGCTGAATCCCCATAGGAGAAATGGTTCTACCTTGGTTAAGCTACGTAAAACACCCTGAGTGAAGAGTACTTCTACCTGAAAACTATGAGCTAGATCCCCCTAGGCAAAACGGTTCTACCTGGGTTAAGCTACGTAAAACACCTTGAGCGAATAGTACTTCTACTCGGAATATATGAGCTGGATCCCCCTAGGCGAAACGATTCTACCTGGGTTAAGCTACATAAAACACCTTGAGCGAATAGTACTTCTACTCGGAATATGAGCTGGATCCCCCTAGGTAAAAAGGTTCTACCTGGGTTAAGCTATGTAAAACAACCTGAGCGAAGAGTACTCTACCCGGAACTATGAGCTAGATCCCCCTAGGCGAAAAGGTTCTACCTGGGTTAAGCTGCGTAAAAATAACCTGAGCGAAGAGTACTTCTACCCGGAAACTATGAGCTAGATCCCCCTAGGCGAAACGGTTCTACCTGGGTTAAGCTACGTAAAACACCTTGAGCGAATAGTACTTCTACTCGGAATATATGAGCTGGATCCCCCTAGGCGAAACGATTCTACCTGGGTTAAGCTACATAAAACACCTTGAGCGAATAGTACTTCTACTCGGAATATGAGCTGGATCCCCCTAGGTAAAAAGGTTCTACCTGGGTTAAGCTATGTAAAACAACCTGAGCGAAGAGTGCTTCTACCCGGAACTATGAGCTGGATCCCCCTAGCTGAAAAGGTTCTACCTGGGTTAAACTATGTAAAACAACCTGAGCGAAGAGTACTCTACCCGGAACTATGAGCTGGATCCCCCTAGGCGAAAAGGTTCTACCTGGGTTAAGCTGCGTAAAAATAACCTGATCGAAGAGTACTTCTACCCGGAACTACGAGCCGGATCCCCCTAGGTGAAACGGTTCTACCTGGGTTAAGCTACATAAATATAGGAGGTGTGAACAATAGTGATGTATGCCAAAAGTAAAAGAAAATGGAGATTTTAAGGAGCTTACGTTTGGTGACATTCCTTCTTTTAGAATCACCATTCTGCATGCTTTATTCCTGCTTCAAACAAAGAATGAGTTTTAAAGTGGTGGTTGGTTTTGTGGCCTTGATTGTTTTGATCATTTGATCTCAGCCCTTTCAACTGAAATTGGTTGCTTCCTGAATACCGATTGCCGTTCTGACTCTGGAGAAACTCTAGCTTATCTAGACTTTGTCATGATGATTGGTTGGTGGAACTCAACCTTTTCGACTTTATCTTGCCTTCGTAGGCCTTTTCCTTCTGATTTCTCTTTATTTTTTTTATTTTTTTATATTCTTTTTTTCATCATTTTTTTTTTCTTTTCTTCGGAGCATTGGGGAACTTTCGGCTCCTCAAACTTTGCTGCAACGGCCAGTCACGTGGGACTTAACCTTTTCCAATTTTATTTCGCCTTCGTTGGCCTTTCTTTTCTGGCTTCTTTCTCCCAACTTCAAATTCAGAGCATTTGGGATGCCTTGGCTTTTTTCAACTCTTTGCCGAGACGGTTAGCCACGTGGGACTCAACCTTTTCAACTTCATTTGCCTTTATAGACACTCCATTTGATTTTCTCTTTCCAACAGTTTTGATTTCGAAGCATCGGCCGACGTGGCTAGTCGGGGTCAATTTGATGCCCGTACGAGGCTGGGTGCCTTTCTGCACATTAGCTCGCGCCAAATGAGAACCCTATAAATCAGTCTTGCCATCCTTTCTTTGTCTTAGTTTTGGAACAATGTTAGACCGAAATGGATTCAAAGAAAACAAACAATGGAATGGAGAATGAGTTTAAAACAAGAAGTGTCCCTTTCGGAGAAAGGAAAGAAGGACTTATCTGGAGTACATGCGGACTTCAATGAACATGACATGCCTTTTGGACTGGATGCCTGATCTGTGTAAACCGTCCGACTCTCAGAAATTCATCACAATTTTTTCCTCAAAATCGAGAAACCTTGACAGGACTCTGTCGGTGCCGATGGCTGTGAGGATCCTCTTTTCAATCAGGGGCGCCCTTTGCGGGTTTTCTCGAGCTGACCTCTCTCATTTTTCTTCTCGCCTTATAGTGCTCTTTACGATTTTTCACTAACAATACTCTCTTATTTTTCATTTCTCTTCTTACCATCGCCTCATGGTGCCCGTGTGAGTTTTTACCAATAAGACTCTCTCATTTTATTTCTCTCATTTTTATTGCATCGGATCCAAGTAGTTGTATTCTCTCTTCCTTGAACATTCTCACCGATTGATCGGAATGACTTGAAAGGATTTGGGTAAAAATGATTTGGATCAAATTACAACTTTGAAACCATTCAGGCGGGATCATCGTCGGACCATTACAACATTTGCCCCAGTTTCACTTTTGGGGGAATTTGGATTTTTATTTTGGTGTGACTGAACCCCAGAGAGAGGTTGCCTACATATCCTTTCGGAATCAAGTCGAACATAGTTCAGGAAACTTTTTTTTCTTTCGTTTTTCTGTTTTGTTTTGTTTGCTCTTTCTTTTTCCTTTCCTTTTCCTCTTTTATTTTTCTTTTTCTTTGTCTTTTCTTCCTCTTTTTTTGTACATTTTTTTTTTTTTCATTTTATTTTTCAATAACACTTTCAGGTTCCAAAGAGGGTGTTCAAAGAATGGGAGCCGGCTCAAACGATTTGCAAAGGGTTGATAGTGTTTGGTTAGCGAGAATGAAAGCCTTCGTCATCCCAATTGGAGAATATTAGCACTATATGGAGGATCCAACATAGTACCTTTTGACTACATTTGCATTGACAGTTATTTTAGGGACATTTCCTTCGATGTATCCCCAGTGCGACGCACTCTTTTGGTAGTACTCTTGTTGTAATGTACAGACCTTTCCAATCCGGGAACCAATTTTCCTTCAGTTGTTCCAACTCTTTATTTTATTTCCTTAAACTTTATCTTCATTGCGATCTAATCCTTGATTCATTATTTCGAGGCCTGACAGCTTTTAGGATCTGGGCATGAAGTCCGCAAGCATGTCATGTTATTGAAATCTGCATTTAACAGAACTAAAAAGAGAATAAGAAAGAAAAATGACAAGATTAAGAAAAGAGACATTCCTGGAAAAAAAAATATTAATTTCATTTGATTTTTGATTTTTTTTTATTTGATTTTTTTTTTCAATTTTTTGAAGATAGAAGGGTTTGCATCAGAATGTAAGACAATAAGGCAAAAAATTCGGATCACACCCTGAGATAATCCGGATGCAGAAAGGATAGCAAGACTGGCCACTAAGACTCCCGTTTGATGGGGAACTTTCATGCTTGGCGACCATTTTTGGCTTTTCTTCTATCTCGGCAAAGGCTGCAACGGCCTTCGGTGCCGGATCAAATTCCTCAGCTTCACAAATCATTCTGACCATTGGCCCAATGTTGTGGGCAGGCAACAGATTGTTCATCACATCAGAAGCTTCTTCATCCCGAAAAACGATTCTTTCAGTTTCAATCAAATCTTCAACTACCCTTTTGAGGGTCCAACGGTCCTCTGTACTGTGTCCCACTGCTCTAAAGTGGTATTCACATCTAACATCAGCTCGGTGCGAGGGGGACTCAGGGTTCGGCCATTTCGGGGCCACTGGCTGCAATAGATCTAGCCTGATTAGCTTTTGGAACAAGCTTGAATACGATTCACCAATAGGGGTGAACTGATTCTTTCTGAAAGACTCTCTTGGGCGAGGATTGTATCGGAGATCATTTGGTTGGGGATTATATGGAGCTGGGTAAGGATGTGCATTTCAGGGAGGTGGAGCTCGGTTTTGTGTATAATGTTGTGGCCACGTGCAAGGTTGCGCGTTCATCACTGCATACCAACAAAACCAACCACCTGAACAGAACCTGACTAATTTGCTCACACCACAACCTCGTTGGTTTTGAGACATTTAACACATAGGAAATCGCACGTTGGGGATGCAATGCACCAAAGAGTTAAACATTTCTACCATGTGTTTGAACGGTTGCATGTTTCATCCCGGCCTTAACTAACCCTTTAAGTATGCACCTCTTTTATTTTATTTCTACCTCTATTTAATCACTCTTGATTTTTTTCGTCTCTGTCGCTTTTTATTTTTTGGCATTCTCCTTTTTTTTTGGTCACTCTTTTTTTAGTTTATTTTTTCCTCAGTTAATTCTATGGTTATGATCGAATTCGATGGGGATTGCCTACGTATCATGACGCCGCATGAATCAGATTATTAGGTAGTTCAGAAAAAATCAGGAATAAAGTACACAAACTAACTCTCATTTTTTACTCATATACAAATAACTCCACGAAAGCTCCTACAAGGAAAATGATTTTGGATTTTTTTTTGGTAGAAAGAAAGGATTCAAAAGAAGAAAGAATTTATTATTATTTTTAGATTCAATTTTTTATTGAATTGTTGAAAGTGAGACTTCTAAAGAAGAGCGATTTTTTTTTTCATTTTGTTTTTGGAATTGTTGAAAGAAAGAATTAAAAAAAAAAAAACACTTCTAAAGAAGAAATAAAATATTTTTCAATTTCAAATATTTGTTTTCAATTTTTGAAAGAAAAACTTCTGAAGCAGAAAAAAAATATTTTGGAATTCAACAATTGTTTTTGGATTTTTCGATTTTTTCTTTCATTTATTTATTTTTTTGTGATTTTTGAAGGAAAAAAAAATCTGATTTTGATTTTTTTTTTTGTGGAAGAAAGACTTATAAAAGAAAAAAGAAGAAAATATTTTTGAATTTTTTTTTGATTTTTTTTAAAATTGGGGTCTCTAAGAAATTATTTTCTAAAGAAGGAAGTAAAGGGAAATATATTTGAGTTTTTTTTTTTGAAAATTGGGGGCCGGAACCGATGAGGTTTGCCTACGTATCTCACATCCGATGAGAATCAGACCCGCGTAGTTCGGTAAAAACTGGATACTTTTCCCTTATATATATATATATATATTTAATGAAAAATAATCTTTACAACTCACACCACACTTTTTTTTAAAGGTTTATTTGCACTAAACGAGGAGAATTATTCTTTTTTTTTCTTTTTTCATTTTCAATAATTACACTAACTAATTGTTTTTAACCGGTCGACAATACAAGTAAGCCTTCCAAATGATGTATCAAGTAGCACATACGTGAACATGATGGTCTCAAAGAGGATATCTGTCTTATACGAACCCGACCCCTATGCCGAGTTTCGCTAAGTCAAATGCACGTGATGCAAATACAACGAACCTACTAGGGATATCCGACATGAGGTTTGTTCTTCTAGGTTTAAATCCTATTGAAGAAGGTATCTAGACTAGCTTACTCGAGCGGAAAACTCGAGCCGAGGAGGGTCAGTGTACCGGTAGCATTGCTTTCCGGCTTAACTGGTGATGCTCCCCGCCTAAAACATGTGTGACTAAAATCCTTCACCAGGTGACAAGCACCTCTGCTATCTCAAAGAAAGCGGGCTATGTCAAGCAAATGCCCAATTTTTAATTTCAAGAAGACTCAGAGGGGTGCGTGAGAAGACAGTTTATATGTACAGTTCAACAATATCGACGCAGTATAAAGCGAACATGTAGCACATTAGGCACATATAAATCACAATATATACAAAATTAATAAAGCCAAATAAAAGTCAAAATGTACAAGCTCGAATTCTGGTGTAAGTCCCCAACAGAGTCGCCAGAGCTGTCACACCCCTTTTCTACCCCTCAAAATAATAATAATATGTGTATGGGCCAAAGAGTTTTTCCAATTTAAGTGATAAAATATGAATAAGGATTATTTTATTGTTCAGAGTCGCCACTTAGAATTGATTTTTTTGGTGTTCCAAGTCACCATTTATTTGGATCCCTAGTCAAAGGAAGGTTTGACTCTATTTTAATCGGTCCGCGAAAAAAAAATTCGGGTAAGGAATTTTGTTGACCGGGGAGAAGGTATAAGGCATTCTCCGAGTCCCGTGGTTCTAGCACGGTCGCTTTATTGACTTAATTTTGGCTTGAATTAATTTTGGACAAACTGTGATTTATATTATTTTTATGTTTTACCTATCCTCTTTTATCTCTTGATTATTAGAAAAAATTAAAGAATATTTTTGAATAATAAGTTGTCATAACCACACTACGCAAGTGAATGCGTGATCGACGATGATAAGAAGTTAATCCTATTGGTCTTAAATGATACAAATGTGTATAAGGGTGGTTAACAAGTATAAGAAGTTAAACGAATCAAGGATGTTGTTAGCCGTATTTTTGGGTAAACCTAGAGGTGCTTAATACACTCAAGAGGTCGTATTTTAAGGTATTTGAATCATATAATATTTGTATCATAAGTCTTGAAGCCAAACGAGTTATGAAACAAAAGTCGACAAAAGTTGTCGCAACTTAGGTTCATAATTTTACTTAAACGTTAGGTCAAATGTTACTAAGCTTTTCTCCCAATTTAGATGGAATTACGGGGTGATCTACCCACCAAATCAAATATCTATGAGTCTAGTTTCCAACGCATTAAACTGTTTGTCAATACAATCTTAGCGTATAGATATATTTATATTTTCGTGAGCCTGCGCAGATTGGTAGGTGACAAGTAGGTGCATCACCTACTTGCCAAAATGAGAGGACAAAATTAAAAGCCCCAAAGTCGGCCAAGAGGGGACTTTTAAGGGATTATCAACTCAGTTATTTCACCCATATTTCAGACCTTCAAAACCAAATTGAACCCCTGCAACTCCTCCCCAAAAATCCCACACAAACCCTAATCGATTTTCCCTCTCTTTTAAGTTCTAATTGGGGGTAAAACTTAGAGTTTGAAGAACCAAGGGAAGGGCTGAGTAATCCAACAAGTAAGGTAATTTTACTGCTCTCTTTCATACATTTTTTCTGCTGTTAATTCATGGAAATTTGTTCTATACATGTAAGAACTCACGTGACGGTGATCGGAAGCCGTGAGTTCGCGTAATTCACTTGTAGCGGACTGCTAGTGAACTGTTTTGTGTTGCTGTTGGGCTGCATATTTTACTACTGTTTTGTGGAGTTTCGGAGGAGGAAGGGTTTGGAAAAACACCATATAGATTTAGGGTTGTGGGCTGGTAGTTCTTCGTAACATTTCCGGGTCGTTTGACACGACTACGGTGGTCGTCGTATGTATGAAGTGAGTAGGTTGTGCATGGACTGTTTTGGGAGGGTCAATATGATTATTATTGATGTTGTTTGGGATTTTTGGTGATTGTTTTGAATTGTGTGAAGTCATATATATAGGGGAGGTGTTGTCCGTTTCATCGTAAAATAGGTTGTGGTCGATACATAATAGTTATGACGCTTAAATGATAATGATAGTATCGTTTCTCTTATTGTAGACTAAGGAGTCGTAACAATTGCATAGCTTGAGATTGGGGTAGTATATACAAGGTATGTGAGGCTATCCCTTTCCTTCTTTTCCACAACTCCGATCGTACATAATGTAATGAACGAGCTTCCAAAGATACAGACTCTTAGAAGCTAGCAGTACTTACATTGTTTCCCCTCTTATGCAACGATTGATGTTGATGTTGCTTCTCTTATTCTTATGTTATCAATATTGTTGGTACTTTCTGATTCTTATAAGGTTCATAGTGAAGAGTTAGTCCTAATAACGTGTATAGAGGATACCAACCTTATATCACTCCGAAAGGTTTAGAACGTGATTCTATGAGTCGAGCATAAATTATATATATGTATCTATTTTACTCTACCGAGCCACGCTATAGTCGGCCGGGTACGACACCTATTATGCAATCACTGATCAGTTGGGATTTACTGAGATCCACATGGCCGGGTACAATACTACCGAGCCTTATGATGGTCGGGTACGTTTTTTACCGAGCCTATTACGGCCGGGTACGATATGATGATAATGATGCCCACAGAGGCGTATGTTTTAGAAGTTTATGTATATATACATATGTGTTATGCATTTCATGTCAGTAGCCCTCAGAGGTACACAAATGTTACAAGTTGTATATTCTCTATCCCTGCTTACATTACTGTTCGTACTTATGGTTCCCTGCCTTACATACTCAGTACTTTATTCGTACTGACATTCTTTTATATGTGGACGCTGCATGTCATGCTACAGGTCGTGATAGACAGGCAGGTGCAGCTCCCCCACCACAGTAGGCTGTCTAGTTCAACGGTGATTGGCGAGATCCCTTCTCCGGACTTGCCGTGGCCTTGGTATGCATTTTTGTTATAAACATTATGGGTATGTCGGGGCCCTGTTCTGGCTATGTTGGAGCATTTATTTTCCTTTAGAGGCTCATAGACAGGTGTCGACTCATGTATAGTTTGGTATGCCTTGTCGGCTATTTTTTGTTGTATAGTCTTTTATGGTAGCGTGGTAGCCCGTACCTTATGTATAGTTTCTTGATTGTCTGGTCATCCCATGTTATGTATGTTCATGCCATCATATTTTATTGTTGGTTGTCCATGATCCATGTCTACCATTTATATTGATCTCGTCAGCCCTAAAAGATAATAAAGAAGGTTAAATAAAATGTACGTTGCTGCTCGGCAAGTATGGTCGGGTGCTAGTCATGGCCCTCCAGTTTGGGTTGTGACAACTACCAAATAAACCTGTGCAGTTATATCATATACGGAAAATAATGATAATAGAAACTAGCAGTTAAAGATGGGAAGGGGGAACATGCTGCGGGGAATATCAACTACTAACAGAATTTCAGTTGAGAAGCATAAAGAACACCATAATTTCATATCAGCAAGAATAAGGAAAACAGTAACAAGTGCACGACATCACCCTTCGTGCTTTTACTCTCGTTCTTACCATAAGAATCAATATTCACTTTTATTATTTCTTGTTGCGGCGTGCAACCCGATCCCAATCATATAATATTGTTGCAGCGTGCAACCCGATCCCAATCATATAATGATGTTGCGGCATGCAACCTAACCCCACATATCCACCCTTATTGCTCCTTATTGCGGCGTACAACCCGATCCCATATAATATTGTTGCGGCGTGCAACTCGATCCTAATCTACAAATCAACACCAATCACAAAGAATCTCGGCAAGGGAAATAATATCATAAGTAATAACATCCAAGCAAGGGAAATAATATCATAAACGATAACATCCCGGCAAGGAAAACAATATCATAAACATCCCGGCAAGGGAATCAACAATATATCTCATCTCGTTTCCACCATCCCTTCACAACATAAGTCTTAACTTGAGCCATTGCTCAACAATGGTCAATTACCAAGAATACTTTCATAAGTCTTGTTCAACATTTATAATCATCATATTAAGCACGGACAATACATAATAGAGTCACAACAATTCTAGTATAAGACTCACGAGCATGCTTGACACCAATGTATAGATACTCGTCAATACACCTATACGTCATACTCAATACTTAACACTTAAAAAATAATACCTCAACACATGAAAAATGGGTGAAAGTCTCGTTTATACATACCCCTCTCAGATCCTCACCACTGACCGCAGAAAAAGAATCGCGGCTGCAGAGCTCCACCGCGGATCACGAAATAACGAGTGCGGCCGCAGACGTTTGGCCTTGCCCACCGCTGACCACGAAAACACCACCGCGGCAGCGAAGTCCCCAGCGCGACCGCGAAGCTTCACCGCGGGCCATGATGCTAAGTTCAGAGACCTGCAACTTCACTGAACCTACAACAACTATTTTTCTAAGTCTAAGTTCACTCCGTGGCCTATCCAAAACTCACCCGAGCCTTCGGGGCTCCAAACCAATCATGCACGGAAGTCTAAAAATATCATATGGCCTTGCTCGTGCGATCAAATCATCAAAATAACATCAAGAACTATGAATTAAACCTCGAATTCATGAAATTATCCAAGAACATTGAAATTTCTATTTTCTCAACTATAGGTCCTTTTTATACCAAACCATTTCCGATTCATATCAAATTGCACAGATTCAACTTAACTATTATTTTAAGCTTATACCGGGCTCTGGAACCAAGATACGGGCCTGATACCATCAAGAGAATGCATCAATTCACTTCTAAAAGCCTTTTTATTTTCCAACAAATAATTTTCTTTAAAAATAATTTCTCGGGCTTGGGACCTCGGAATTCGATTCCGGGCATACGCCCAAGTCTCATATTTTACTATGGACCCTACGAGACTGTCTGATCACGGGTCCGAGTCCGTCTACCAAGAATGTTGACCAAAGTCAACTTTAATCAATTTTAAAGGCCAATTTCCTTATTTTACTTAGATTTCACATAAAAGCTTTCCGAAAATGCACCCAGACTGCGCACGCAAATTATGGTGTGACAAAAAGAGGTTTTTAAGGCCTCAAAACACAGAATTCACTTTCAAAACGAGTGATGACCTTTTAGGTCATCACATTTTGTATGTCATGACTGGTCCCCTTTGTTTCATTGTTCATTCTATTAAGATTGTATTTTAGCTTTACATACTAGTACTATTGACAATACTAACGTCCCTTTTACCGGGGACGCTATATCTTTAAATGGATGTAGGTGGTTCCATAGTAGACAATGTTGATCGCAGCTAGTGGTACATCATCATCATCTTCCCAACAGACTTGGTGAGCCCCATTTCATCCCGCGGTCATGTAGTGTACCTTTGTTCATATGTTTACCACGTTTTGAGGTATAGCCGGGGCCTTATTGTCGGCACTTTTGTAGTACTCTTTTATATCCATTTAGAAGCTCCGTATACATAGTGTGGGATATATGTATATGGGTGATAGGAAAGACAAACGAATCATGTTAGGATTGGATTATGTATTCCACTTCTTACTATGTAATGGTGTGTATTTGAAACATTAACTATTGAAGTAACTAAAGGAAATGACTTGGAACTGTACTCATGATCTCCTTAATATTTAATTAGTGGAAATGTGTTTTCTCTTGATCATAAACGAGTTGGGTAGAAAGTGTCTGTCATGCTTGCTCGACCGGGTCGTGCTCCCCGAGGTTGGGGCGTGGCAGTCGGACGATTGTTCTTGATTTGCTACACGTGCTCTTTCTCCTGTGGCAACAACATCAGCAAACAGTGCGTCATAGCGAAACTATATAAGCGAAAGATCTTTGTTCCTAAATTTTTTATATCGAGCATTATCCTGCAATATATTCAAAGCTACTTTAAGCTAAAAGAGAAATTTAGCAATGAAAAAAAAAAGAACGACACATATAGCAATTTGAGAGATGTACCTTAATTTTTCACTCCACCAATCATCATCTGCTATAATTGTATTTTTTGTGGCATCCCATCCTAGACCCGTCTCTCCTCTCATCAACTGCTTACAAAGTATCCATTCAGCTTTCATGTAATTCCAATGGTTATTCAATTATTTTTTATTATACACTCTTCCTGTCTTCTTTTCGAATTCATCAATTATT
Source organism: Nicotiana sylvestris (assembly GCF_000393655.2). Taxonomy (NCBI): domain Eukaryota; kingdom Viridiplantae; phylum Streptophyta; class Magnoliopsida; order Solanales; family Solanaceae; genus Nicotiana; species Nicotiana sylvestris. The sequence goes on from NC_091058.1 coordinate 12,615,481, forward strand.
TTTTTTCACCCATCTTTAGATAAGTAAGTGTTTGATCTATTTTTCTTTCTAATCTCTTGCTCACACAACTCAATAAATGTAATATGAACCTCATCATCCCACTTAGCATTATATTCCGTCATGATTGAAGGTAAATAATATGAAGAAAGGAGAAACAAATATCTAATTAAAGTAAAAGAAAGTTCCTCATCAGTTGGAGTGACTAATGAAATATCCAATATATTCAGTAGGCTCTATTAAAGGGCATTTCATTCTAATACTACTAGTTTTCTCGTCATGGTAATTTAAGGATAATTTTCATTTTAGTAGCTCTTAGATTGATTTCAGTGGAAACATAGTTCCATCAACTTGAGAACTATTTAATTCAAAAAATTCTTGGTAATCCCTGATTCTTCAACACTAGGATTTCCGTTTTTCACAATCTGAGACAAGTTTCCTTCATGTATGCTTCCTTCAGTAGTTGCATTCACTACTAAAGAATGGTGAGAAGCTTTAGAACTAAAACTCACACTAATAGTACTAACAATTGTAGACATGTGATTTTTGACCTGCATATTAGAATCACCTTTAAGAGTTCTAGTATTTTTAGGATATTTAACTGAGTTATTTCTATAGGATTTCACTTTATTTTTAATTATAGTTTTATTTTTTAAGGCACAAAAACTGAAAATACAATATATATACATATTTTTTCATGTTTTATCTTGTTTCTATTTAGTTTAGGTTATTAATATTTTTATATCCATATATTTTTATTTTACTATAATTTTCAGTCTTATTTTTAATTTATAAAAAAAATGATATATATATATATATGGTTTCATATTATGATATAGTTATTTAATTAGTTGGAATTAATTTTATTTCTTAATAGTTTAAAAGATTGAGTTTCTTATTTAATGGACTTTAATAATTGAAGAGGTACAAATTTGAAGGGATTTTTACCTATCTATACCATATATCAAATCTTATTACCAAAAATGTTCATAATTTGTTATTTACTCATGTAGTCCACACTTTTACTACAAATTATATACCAATCCAAAAATAGGTAGATTTTGCCATTAAAAAAGCCCTAAAATGAAGGCACCAAATCTGATGTGATTCTGTCAAGGATTTTATTCGAATTTTGAAACTGAAGGAGATCTCTCTTCCTGATGAAGGCACCAGTTGCGTAATTCTCTCCTTCCTCAACAGAAAGAGATCTCTGTTGATATCAGCTACAACAAAAAACGCAATCAAATTGTACAATTACTGAAGAGAGACTATATCTGTTCTTCGTCTCAAATTGTACAAAATTGCTCTTCGTCGATATCAGTACTCAAATTGTAGAAACTATATCTGTTCTTCGTCTTTTTTCCTATCAACTACACGAAATCATGTCAAAAATCCCAATAATGCTGAAATCGAATGGTAATTGGGATAACTATGGCAGATTTAGAGATTTTGAAGTTGATGCCATTGTGGTAGATGATAATGCAAACTACGGAATTCTCAGTTCTACAATTGCAGAACAATTATCGATTGATACATCGGATAAAATTATAGAAATCAAATACATTGTGAACGAGAATTGTCCTCCAATGGAGATTAGGAATGATATGGGGGTTCGTGCTTACATGGAAACCAAAAAGGAGAATAAAAACTTAGGTTCGTATCCTTTATGTATAAGCGTAAGAGATTTCAATATGGAATTGGCAATCAACAATGAAAGCACCAGTGCAGGTATGTTTGATTCGACATTGCAGAGAGTTATGGTGTTACTATGTTATCTACAATATTACTACAATTACCTACAATTAAACTACAAAGCTCACATAGTACTGAAAAGGATAAAGCAATGTTGCTTTCAAAATTATCTACATAGAAACTACATTTATGAATTTATTGTTTGCAGGTTCGTCTGGATCCCTAAACTTACTTGAATTTCCATCCTCACCAGCTATAGAGGAATATCAAAGTGAAATAATAACTGAATCTACGCAAACATATATTGAAGAAGGACAAGTTTATCAGGACAAGCAAACAGTAGTTACTGCAATGAAGAATTATTCAGTGATGCACAAGTTCCAGTTCAGAGTAAAAAGATCTAGTCATAGAAGGTATGTAGTTATTTGTGGATAATATATCAGCAAAATCAATGTATGATTGAAGATAGGTGGGTTTTATAAATTGTAGTTAAATTGTAGTCAGTTTGTAGTTAATTGTAGTTTTTTCATAAATTTGTGTAAATATTGTATTTCTTTTGTAGCTACTGGCTTATATGTGTTGCTGAAAGCTGTAAATGGCATTTCAAGGCAACGTCAATTAATGATTCGGCAATGTTCAAGATAAGAAGTTTCAGCCGTCAACACACATGCTGCCTAATGGACGAAACATTCATACAGCGCAAACGTACTGCAGCAGTACTTGGTAGCATGGTCGTTCCAAAGTATTGTGATCCTAAGACTGTTTACACACCAAAGGACATACAAACTGACATGTTATCCGAACATGGACTGAACCTAAGCTACATGCAAGCATGGAGAGCAAAGGAAAAAGCTTTACAGTTTTTGAGAGGGAATCCGTGTGACTCCTACAACAAATTACCCAAATATTTTTATATTCTTGAGAAGAATTATCCTTGTTCTGTTGTTAAATTGAAGAAGGCAGCAGATGATTGCTTCTTATACGCATTTGTTGCTCTTTGTACATCAATAAATGGTTGGCAACATTGTAGGCCGGTAGTAGTGGTTGATGGGACATTCTTAAAGTCAGCCTACAGGGGGATTATGCTGACAGCAAGCACCATGGATGCAGCAGGTAAATAATGGAATAATTTTGTACTTATTTTGTAGACAGTCTTTAAAATGCAGTTAAATTGTAGTTATGTTGTAGTTATTTTGTAGTTATATAAAAGAATGTAGTTAACATGTCTATATTTCTCAATATATATTGTAGTTGTTATTTAATCATATTTTATGTCTTAAAAATGTAGGTACTATTTTTCCCTTGGCATATGCTGTGGTTGATTCTGAAAACGACGCGTCTTGGAAGTGGTTCTTTGAGCAATTCAAGGAGGCATATGGTGAAAGACCTTCAATGTGTGTTGTTTCAGATAGGCATGAGAGTATACTGAAGGCAACATCAGTTGTCTATCCGGGATTGGCACACTACTCTTGCATGTGGCATATATGGACAAATATAAGGTCAAAATTCAAGAAGGGACATCTACAATTACATGAATTGTACTTTGCTACAGCACGGTCATACACTATGGATGAATTTAATGAAAGGATGTTGAAGATTGAAGAGGTAGACCTGCGTGTAAAGTCTTACCTATATGATATTGGCTATCATAGATGGTCAAGAGTACATGCAACGGTGAATAGAACTTTTACTATGACGTCAAACATTGCCGAGTCATTGAATGCTGTAACAAAAGATGCAAGAGAGCTTCCAATATTTGATCTATTTGAGTATATGAGGACTCTTCTTGAACGTTGGACAAAAGAAAAGTTATCGAAGGCAAATGGTACTTTCACATACCTTGGTCATAAATACAACAAAGAATTGGAAGACAACAGTACATTATCTCAGAAACTAAGGGTAAGATATTTTTTTTGGTGCAGTAGAATCAAAAAAGTACTAGCTGCAGTTTTTCCAGATTGTAGTTAAACTGTAGTCAAATTGTCGGTAATAATAGTTTGTAGATGAGCTGTAATATATTTGTTGCTGATTTGTAGGTAAATTGTTGATAATCCATTTTAATGATTGATGTATTATTATTTCTGTTTGGTCTTCAATTGTAGGTGAGGGCTTCAACAGATCATATACATACTGTGTTAGATGGTGTGAAGCGGTACATTGTGTGTCTAGAAAACAAGAAATGTAGCTATGGACAATTCCAACTTGATGAACTTCCATGTGCGCATGCTTTGGCAGCATTAAGGCATAGGAATGAAACATACGAAAACTATTGCTCTCCGTATTACACAAGGAAGAGCCTTCTGCTTACCTATGAAATGCCAGTAAATCCTCTTCCTGATGAAGGCAAATGGGATGTGCCACAACATATTTTGGATGAGGTAGTAAAGCCACCGGCGGGAGATAAAAGGCAGCCAGGGAGACCTCACAAGGAAAGATATAAAACATTTGATGAAATAAAGTCAAAGAAATACAAGGTGTCATGTGGCAATTGTGGAGGTGAAGGGCATAACAAAAGAACTTGCAAGAATGCGCCGAAAAAGAAATGAATATCATGTAGTTAGAATAGTTATTCAAAATAAATGTTAGTGAGCTCAAATTATCGGATTTTCTTGTGTAATTGTTTAAGTTTTTGAAGATGAATAAGAAGTATAAACATCAATTTGTGTATCTGCACTATTTATGTTTTTATGTATTCTGTCAAGCATCTAAAGTTGTCTTTTTTTTATAGAATAGTTAAACTTTAATATTTACTGTATACAAAAAAACTGATATTAATAAAGAATGCATTCAACGTAAATTGTATCCAGATTGTAGTGAATATGTAGTTTAACTGTGTTAGAACTGTAGTCCTGTTATTCATATGTAGAGGAGTTGTAGTTAAAATGTAGTTTGACGTAGTTTAAATGTAGATAAATTGAATTTTTTTGATAAACCTTGTTGATAAAAGATGGCTAAATTATTTATATGATTCCTGTATTTATTTTATCTTTCTGTTGTGTAACAAATGACAGTTATATACAGATATTACTTGGCACTTGAAGGTATTTATAAAAATAACTTGAAGATTAAAGTCAAATTGTAAGACAAAGCTGTTGCTGTAAAAATGTAATCAGAGTACTCGAGTATAATGTAATCAACAAAAAGTGTTGTAGAAAACCAAAACGACATATTTCCTACATTGTTTTCCAATTCAACTACCAAATTTCACAGACCAAACTAGGAACACAATAGTCTATTTCTTCTTTCGTTGCACTCTAGTCCTCTCGTTTTTTGCCGGAGCACCCTTCCTCCTTGCTAGCCTGCCAGTAACCTCACTCTCACTGATTGACCCATCTTCTTGCTTCTTTGTTGCATAGTCCCACAGTAGAGCTCCATAGCGTCTACGGTGTTGGTCAATATCAGAAAGATCTTCCTTTGGGATTGCCAAATCTCCAAGGCTAACATACTCCGCAAATGCAGCCACAAATACACCACAATCGCTGCATAAGATGAGAATTTTTCATTATATAACAAATGATTAAAATAAAAAAATTAAACATATAGAAAGGGAGATTATTTTTTTACACTAAGCCTTCCTTTTGTTGTGGAATCTCAGCAACCATCTGTCACACCTCCTTTTTACCGCCCCCGAGAGGGTACAAGGGAGTTTTTTCCAATTAAAGGACAATCGAAACGGGATTTGTTTATTTATTTCAGAGTCGCCACTTGGGAGATTTAGGGTGTCCCAAGTCACCAATTTAATCCCGAATCGAGGAAAAGAATGACTCTGTATTACAGTCCGCGAACCAGAAATCTGGATAAGGAATTCTGTTAACCCGGGAGAAGGTGTTAGGCATTCCCGAGTTCCGTGGTTCTAGCACGGTCGCTCAACTGTCATATTTGGCTTAAATATCTGATTTTTATACAATTATGAGCTCATGTGCAAATTTTATCTTTTTACCGCTTTTATTATTGTTATTATTGGGTTGCATGGACAGTACGCAGCAGTGAAGCATCTGAAGCAGACGCAGCTTGACGCCGAAATAGGACCAGTGAAGCGAAGCGCCGTGTCCATGGCTGGAGCTCGGGAGCTCGACCACCCAACTCGAAGTCGACGAAATGAAGAAGATGAAGCAGAAAGATCGATCAGGGGGCAGCTGCGGGCAGCATGGAGGAGCTGGAAGGAGGGGTCGTTTACAATGGGGTTTCCACCATGGGAGGGCAGCTATGGCGATGGGGAGGCAGCCATAGTCGAGCAAGCTTTGAGCTTGACGAAAGAGATGAAACTATGGTAGCGACGGTGTTATGGTGGGTCGTTGGAGATCGAGGGACTTGTGTCGTTTGGTCGAGGAAGAAGAAGGCGGAAGCAGCTGGTTGAGGGCAGCCATTGATGGAGCTTGGAGCTTTTGGGAAGATGAAGAAAAGAAGAAGAAGAATGATAGGGGGCGGGTAGTTTAGTGTTTAGGTTAGGTTTTTTTGATTTTGTCTTTTTCTTTTTATTTTTGTTTTATTTTTGAAATGCAAGATATGGGGTGTTGGGTTATGGATTGGGTCGACCTTTCAAAATTATCAACAATAGGTTAATCATGAATAAGTAGCTAAATTTAGTTAAGGCATGAATTTGAATTAATTTTTGAAAATTAGGCATTAAGGCATTTGAGTTCAGGCAAGATTTGAAACTTCGTTTAAGGTCTAAAAGACTTTCTAAAATTTTTAGTAATTATGGTTAAAATCTAGTTTCAAATGGTTGTGAATAATTAATCTCAATTGTTTTTTTTATAACAATGCTGAGTTTTAATCTAGCTGTATTTGATTCGTTTGAATATTAGTTGTCAAATTTTTATTTTATTTATAATTTTGAATTTTTTTTAATAAAATTCTTTTTCATCAATATTTGTATTAATCTAGCAATTAGTATGTCATGCTTTCTTAAATAAATAAAATAAAAGCTAGTGATTAATTAGGATTTTCTTTCTTTATTTTAGAGACTAATTTTCATAGAAAAATATAGTCGCTTTAAGATTTGTCTATTTAAAATAAATGAGATGAGCCTCGCTTAATAAAATGTATAGATTGCGGGGCCCTCAATAAATGTACATTTAATTGCTTAGAATTCGGGGGGAGCCGTTTAGCAAATTTCTCGGCCCTACCCAAAATAATGATACGCTAGTCGCTTTAGGCGCGTATTTAATAATATTATCTTCTTAAACTCGGGTGCGTATTTCATGCAACCCAAATCCAAATCCCAAAACATTGAATAAAAATGTGTTCCGGATTGCGGGAGCATTTCATGTGACGTAATCCAAAGACATGTTTTAAACAATGTTCACATTCTTGTAAAAATAATAATAACAATAATAAAAGCGGTAAAAAGATAAAATTTGCACATGAGCTCATAATTGTATAAAAATCAGATATTTAAGCCAAATATGACAGTTGAGCGACCGTGCTAGAACCACGGAACTCGGGAATGCCTAACACCTTCTCCCGGGTTAACAGAATTCCTTATCCAGATTTCTGGTTCGCGGACTGTAATACAGAGTCATTCTTTTCCTCGATTCGGGATTAAATTGGTGACTTGGGACACCAATCAGATGGGGAATTGTCAATTGAAGGTCTTGAAAGACGATTGACGGCGGGGGATAGGCCACATGTGCATTTCATGACCATTAGAGTCGGTATCTGCATTTGATAAGTTTTTATGTATAGTTTCTTTTGTTAAAGAGTCATCTTTTTCCTTTGTCTTTTATTCTGTTCCCTTTTATCTTTCTCCTTTCATAGAAAATTCCCCAGTAGAGTCTGTTTGGTCAGAACCAAGGGGAAATGACTTCAAAATAGGCCATAAGCTTTCCAATCATGCAAGATGAGATCTGACTAGTACATCCAAGTGGTATAGTCAGGAAGGAACAAGCGCGAGGCCAGTGTCAAAAAAGATATCCCCAATAAAAGGATTGACAAGTGTCAAGAGGGATATCCTTGCCGAAATCAAAGGTTATTAAACCTCAAGACCAGAGCCCGTGGACAAATTAAGGAGAGCAATGAGCATGATTTGAGAAATTCATGCGAGACTAAAAGGTCGGGAAAATGCAAGTTTCCGAGCCATGCCACGAAAGAAGAGGGATATCCCCAGCAGAAAGGGATTATCCCCAACAAATAATATCATCCCCAACAAGTTTTGGAACGCAGAGCAGGGAAGGAGAAAGGGAAAAGCCACCCCAGTAGGAGTATCACAACCAACCACCGTGTTTTAAACTAACAAATTTTGTTTAGTTTGAAACAGGTAAAGGAAATGGCATTGATGACAGAAATGCATGCCATAAGGGAGACTGTCAAACTGGGGCAGAAAATTTTCCTTTCATTTGGAAAATTTTCTGGAAGTCAGATGCCCATTCGGGGAAGAATGAATATAGCACCAGTCTCAAGGGAAGTGGTCTTTGAACCAGGTTTACCCCCAGCATAACAAGTTTTAATAAAAGAAGTTGTATCCCCAGCAGACAGAACAAAGGGATGACATTTGTGCTCAGAAAAGCAAAAAGCCATTATCATCCCTAGCAGCTTCCAGAAGAATGAAGCATCGATTTGAAGGGATAAAACTCCCCAGCAGCGTTATCCTCAACAACGTTATCCCAAGAAGATAACACTTTTATCCCCAGCAGTGTTGAAAAAAACAAAAAAAAAATTTGAATTTGAAGGAGAGGAAGAAAGGAGACTCCCACAGTGGTATTATCCCCAGCAAGCAAGAACAAAACAGCGCAAAGGAAAAAGAAAAGAAAAGAAGAAATTACGAAGGTAAGTTTCTCAAATCATTGATCTTTACATTTTCCTCCTAGGATAAAAGTCCTAATCTGATGAATTTCCTTCCCGATACAATCTTGGTCCGATGAAATTTTTCTCCCAAGATAAGATATCAAATCTTAGTCCGATGAATTTTTCTCCTAAGATATCAAATCTTAGTCCGATGAATCTTTCTCCTAAGATAGAAATCTTAGTCCGATGAAATTTTCTCCTAAGATATCAAATCTTAGTCCGATGAATCTTTCTCCTAAGATCACAACAAAATGGACCTAGTTTGACGATTTATCTCCTAGAGTCACAATCTTGGTCCGATGGAATTTTTTCTCCCAAGATAAGATATCAAATCTTAGTCCGATGAAATTTTCTCCTAAGATATCAAATCTTAGTCCGATGAATCTTTCTCCTAAGATCACAACAAAATGGACCTAGTTTGACGATTTATCTCCTAGAGTCAAAATCTTGGTCCGATGGAATTTTTCTCCCAAGATAATATAATAAAATCTTAGTCGGATGAATCTTCTCCTAGGATCAAAATCTAGTCTGATGAATTTTCTCCTAGGATAATTTGAAAAAAGAAGAAGAAGTTTGAATTTGAAAAAAAAAGTTGTTGAAGTCAGGAGCCCCCCTGAAGAATAGAATGGCGATTTATTGGTTAAAGTCAGGAGCCCCCCTGGAGAACAGAATGGCGATGTATTGGTTGAAGTCAGGAGCCCCCTGGAGAACAGAATGGCGATGTATTGGTTGAAGTCAGGAGCCCCCTGAAGAACAGAATGGCGATTTATTGGTTGAAGTCAGGAGCCCCCCTGAAGAATAGAATGGCGATTTATTGGTTGAAGTCAGGAGCCCCCTGAAGAATAGAATGGCGATTTATTGGTTGAAGTCAGGAGCCCCCCTGAAGAACAGAATGGCGATTTATCGGTTGAAGTCAGGAGCCCCCTGAAGAATAGAATGGCGATTTATTGGTTGAAGTCAGGAACCCCCTGAAGAACAGAATGACGAGTTATTGGTTGAAGTCAGGAGCCCGCCTGAAGAAAGGAAAGGCGTTTTTAAAAAAGGGGTTGTTGAAGTCTCGCCATCCAAAGAAAGGAATGGCATTTTTTGAAAAGTTGTTGAAGTCAGGAGCCCCCTGAAGAATAGAATGGCGATTTGTTGTTGAAGTCAGGATCCCCCCTGAAGAACAGAATGACAATTTATTGGTTGAAGTCAGGAGCCCCCTGAAGAATAGAATGACGATTTATTGGTTGAAGTCAGGAGCCCCCCTGAAGAATAGAATAGCGATTTATTGGTTGAAGTCATGAGCCCCCCTGAAGAATAGAACGACGATTTATTAGTTGAAGTCAGGAGCCCGCCTGAAGAGAGGAATGACGATTATTTTCAAAGTTGTTGAAATCAGGAGCCCGCCTGAAGAGAGGAAAGGCATTTTATGTTAGAAGTTGTTGTTGAAGTCAGGAGCCCGCCTGAAGAGAGGAATGGCGTTTATTTTTAAAGTTGTTGAAGTTGGTAGCCCGCCCAGACACATCTCGCTGGTATGTCTGGGACGACATGGCACAAACATTTGTCAAACAGTTCCAATACAGCATCGACATTGCCCCAGACCACATTTCCCTTTCAAACCTGAAAAAGAAACCAAGTGAAAGTTTCAGGGAATATGCCATTAAATGGAGAGAACAAGCAGCTCGAGTTAAGCCACCCATGGATGACCACGAGCTAATAACTGTCTTCCTTCAAGCGCAAGAGCCAGATTACTTTGAGAACATGATGTCCGCAGTTGGCAAATCCTTCTCGGAAGCAATCAAAATGGGAGAAATAATAAAGAATGGTCTTAAGACAGGAAAAATTATAAGTCAAGCAGTTTTTAAAGCTGCAACTCACGATGTCCGAGTTGAGTCTGATAATTTTTGCGACACAAATGAGAAGATTAAAGAAATCATGATGACATCAGGGTCAAGAAGAGGTCCTAGGAGAACATCTCGAAGGTATGAGCAGCCTCCTCAAGTTTTCTATGAATCCCCTGAGCAATATTATCCCTCTCAGAACCCACATCATTCTATTGTTCCACCTCAGTATGTTGCCCGGCCACCAAAACACCCCAGAAGGCGAGCACGAGCGTCACAAAATCTCCAGAAGCCTCCACATAACTTTCAGGTGCCCTATAACCCACATCCAAGCCAGAAGTATAAAGGGGAACGAAGGTTGAAAGATAATTTTACACCAATAGGAGAGTCCTATGAAAGCTTATTTGAGAGGTTAAAGCATCACGACATGATTGCATCTATTCCTCCAAATCATGTGGACCCACGTGCAAGAAGCTTTGACCCTTCTAAAAGGTGTGAATACCATTCCAATGCCCAGGGGCACAATGTTGAAAGTTGTCGGGATTTGAAAAGAGAAATAGAAAGGATGATCCAGGAAAATCTGATTGTGATCCAAGGTAATGACACCCAGAATATCGCGCAGAATCCTTTACCTGCACATCATGATGCACACTTTATGGGGAGGATGCCTGGTGACATGGGATTTTAGAGTCATCCCGGGAAGCCGCTAACTGATGATAATGATATTGAAGTTGGTAACGGTTTTGGCAATGATGATGCAGAACTTAATGGCTAAAACACCGTGTTGGGCAATTGGAAAGGCGCTCCATCTCCTGGTCAGCCAGAGAGGAGTTTTGGTGGTTTATTTTGTTGTCATTTCTGTCGTCCGGATTATTTCAGGGTTGTAATCCGGATATTGTCTTGTGGTCAAACCCCCTTATCCTTTTATTTGTCTAGTACCTAATGTGGTGTTATCTGGTTTAGTTTTAGGGTTGTAACTGTTTATTTTGTCGTTTAAACGGTTCTACCTTTTGTCTAAAAGCAAATTCCGGTCTTTTTCATCTTCTTTGTTTAGTTTTCTTTACCCTTTTGTTTTTCTTTTGTTCAACGCCGATTCTAGTAACATGACATGCGCGCACAGTTTAAGCCTAATCTTAAAAGTTGACCGTAAAGCCATTTGGGGATGATCGGGTCCCCTTTGAAAATAAGAACAGTTTGAGATCATCTGAAGCCCAAACCATGAGAAATTGGGGCAAGTAAATGAGAGTGTTGTCCAACGATGTTATGTGTGGATATGGTTCTCTGATGCAATCAAAAGATGTTACCAATGTTTTCGGCGGTTTATTTAATTGTGTTGTTTGTACTTGGCGTGTTTTGGAGATTGGATGACGAAGGCATTTTGTTCTACTATCCAAACACTTTATCCTTCGTTACCAGTATTTTTATAATTTAGTTTTAGAAAAATAAAAGAAGAAAAAGAGCAAAAATACAAAGAAAAATCGGATTGGGCCATTTCTTCAAATTTCAACCCCAAGTCCAAACAATTGTCCAAACTAAATTCACGACCCGGTCCATTCAAACCGGGTTGACCCAATCCATAACCCAACACCCCCTATCTTGCATTTCAAAAATAAAACAAAAACAAAAAGAAAAAGACAAAATAAAAAAAACCTAACCTAAACACTAAACTACCCGCCGGTCAACTGGACCAAAATCCTAAACATGACCCAAAAGGTGGCTGTTTATGCAAAGTCAGCCTTCTGGCGTCCTTTTCGGGAACATTCGGCTATGTCTTGACAAAACAGCGTCACCCGACTTCTTTATGACAAAATTAAAATTTGACATATTTTTTGGTTATTTTTTAGCAAAAGGGGAGGCTAGACACCGTCCGACTTATTTATGACAAAATTAAAATTGTGACACGTTTTTTATTTATTTATTGGTTTTTGCCTATTTTAGCAAAAATGGGGGTTGGACCCGATGAGGGTTGCCTACGTATCTCACATCCGGTGAGAATCAAACCCGCGTAGTTCGGGCAAATTAACCGAACTATTTAGGCATTGGGTTTTTTTCAAAAAATAAACAATCAATTCCCTAACCGCTATTTCTTTTTTTTTTTTTCATTTTCAAAATATTATTCTTGATATTCAAAAGTCAGTCAACACACAAATTCGGATCAAATAAATGCGCAAGTAGCAGCAAGTAAGATGCATCAGGATGATCATTTTCATTTTTGGTACACCTGTCCTAGACAGACCCAACCCCTGTGTTGAGCCTCCAAAGTCAAATGCACGTGATGCAAACAAACGCTCATACTAGGGATCCGGCATGAAGCTGAGTTATTCTAAGTGAAAAAACCTGAAGCATATTGTTCTAGCCCTGGCTCACCCAAGTGGATAGCTTGAGCCGAAGTAGGGGCAACGTACCGGGAGCACGAAAGTCTGCCCGGCCGAAGTTGTTGTTGAAGTCAGGAGCCCACCTGAAGAGAGGAATGGCGTTTATTTTTAAAGTTGTTGAAGTTGGGAGCCCGCCCATAGAACAGAGGAATACATTTCAGTCTTTACATTTCAAGCATTGAAGTTGGGAGCCCGCCCAGATAACAGAGGCATACATTTCAGTCTTTATATTTCAAGCGTTGAAGTTGGGAGCCCGCCCAGATAACAGAGGCATACATTTCAGTCTTTAATTTTCAAGTATTGAAGTTGAGAGCCCGCCCAAACAACAGAGGCATACATTTTAAGATCAAGTCAGAGGACAATAAAACAGAGGGTTACAATAGGAATCCCCAGCAGGAAACAATAAAAATCCCCAGCACCGGGAAGCAGAAGGTTGCAACAAGAGGTCACAGCACAAACTCAAGTGCATGTGTCAAAAAGAAGAAAAGCACCGGAAAAAATGCAAGCAGACAAGAAAGCAAGGCAACAAGAAAAATTGCAGTCTAGCCTAGCTTCTTGTTTTCTTTTAAGCACGGTGTAACAAGGAGATCGGTAAGCAGTGGTAATAGCATGCAACAACAGTAACATTGCAGTCCCACGGTAGTCCCAGCTACCAAAACTTCCCGAACTACATTGACCTGATTCCTGTTTAGCCCAGGATATGTAGGAAACCTTTGAAGCAAAGGTTCGGTCAAATCTTTTTCAAAAAAATGCTTCACACGGAGTACTCGGATGGGCAAAAATCGCTCGCTTTATCTTTGCACGAAAACCCTTCGTGTCTTCGGGCAAAGAGGGGCAGCTGTAAGCACGTGATTTTTGCCCTATATGAGAATTACTCCCAAAAAATTCAAAAATAAAATGATTTTTCTTTGGTGTGCAATTTTGTGATATTTTGTGATATTTTTGAATAATTATTTGTATTTGTCTGTGCATGTTTATTTGTTAAATTATTAAAAATACAAAAATATGTCGCATTTTGCATGTAGGATTTAATTCTACAATTGTTAGTAATTAAATTTGTTTTACAAAAATTAAAAATTACAAAAATAGGCATCGTTTGCATTTTTAGCATTTAATGTCCAAATATACAATTTTATGCTTAATTATTACTTAATTGTGCGTTAATTGTTATTGGGAGTTAATTTGCGCTTTTATAACTTAATTTAGTTCTTAATAATAGTTTAAGTATTTTTATAATTTAGTTTTAGAAAAATAAAAGAAGAAAAGAGAGCGAAAATATAAAGAAAGTCGGAATTGGGCCTCTTCTTCAATTTCAAGCTTCTCATTTGTGTCGCAAATATTATCAGACTCAGCCCGGACAGCGTGAGTTGCAGCTTTAAAAACTGCTTGACTTATAATTTTTCCTGTCTTAAGACCATTCTCTATTATTTCTTCCATTTTGATTGCTTCCGAGAAGGATTTGCCAACTGCGGACATCATGTTCTCAAAGTAATCTGGCTCTTGCGCTTGAAGGAAGACAGTTATTAGCTCGTGGTCATCCATGGGTGGCTTAACTCGAGCTGCTTGTTCTCTCCATTTAATGGCATATTCCCTGAAACTTTCACTTGGTTTCTTTTTCAGGTTTGAAAGGGAAATGCGGTCTGGGGCAATGTCGATGCTGTATTGGAACTGTTTGACAAATGATTGTGCCATGTCGTCCCAGACATACCAGCGAGACGTGTCTTGATCCATAAACCATTCGGAAGCTACTCCCGTAAGGCTTTCCACAAAATAAGCCATCAACAATTCTTCATTTCTTCCCGCACCTCTCAGTTGATTGCAATACCTTTTCAGGTGGGCAATGGGATCTCCATGTCCATCGTACTTTTCAAATTTGGGAGTCTTGAAACCAGGCGGCAAGTGGACATCGGGGAACATACATAGATCTTTGAAGGCAACACTCTTTTGACCAGACAACCCTTGCCTGTTTTTCAACCATTGTTCTAAGTTTTTCACTCTTTGGGTCATTTCTTCTTGTACCATCTTTCGGGCAGGCTCTTCAATCTTTGCAGGAAGATCAAACGAGTACGGGTGGTACTTAGGAGAGTGGTACTGCTCTTGTTGTGTCGCAAATTGTGACTCATGACGAGGCTATCCTTGCCCACTGGCCCATGCTTGACACACTCCGGTTAGTTGCTATTTCAGTATTCTATTTTTTCCCGGCACAGTAGACTCTTGTTGAACCCTCTGAACAAACCGACCAACTCAACTTTCTTCACAATTCAAAACAAAACATGTTAGAATGGACTCAGTCGGTTCTTATTACTAGCAACATCTTTTTCCTTTTTTTTTTCAATTTTTTTCAATTTTTTTTTCATTTTTTTGTTGTGGTTGAATCTTATGGAGATTGCCTACGTATCATTACCCCACATGAATCAGACATTGCGTAGTTCGGACAATAGACTGGGTAAGAACAATGAAACATTTTTTCTTTGGAATTATCAATTTTCATAATAAAACAACTGGATTTCAAAGGTTTAAGGATGACCTACAAACTTGAAAATCAAACGACCCACATATTCTAATCAAAAGATTTATAACCTCAAAACAAAAAGGCCAGCTTCCTTTCCCCGTTTTGATAAATGCAACCAAACGGCTATTTTTGCAAATGTGGCCCCTTCCAAATCTCACATGAGTTTTGAGGCCGGGGAGGATTATTTTATGACACTTTACAAACTTGTCCGTTCTTTTACAAAAATAACTTTTCGACAACTGAAAGATACTCTAAAGCTATTTTGGCAAGAACGATTTAGGATGCGACCGAAGCTGGCTCGACTTATTTTGACTAAAAAAACAAATGGTATTCACCTGACCGTTGACTCTTTTTTTTTAAATTGCAATAAAAATCGGGTGTTGCAAACAGTTGAGCGAGAATAAGGAAGTATATTCTACATACTTAATGGAAAGTATGTTCTTACTAACTAAAAAATAGCAATCAGAGTCGGGAAGAAAGGAGCCCGCCCATAGAATAGAGACATACATTTCAGTCTTTTCATTTCAAGCGTTGAAGTTGGGAGCCCGCCCAGATAACAGAGGCATACATTTCAGTCTTTACATTTCAAGCGTTGAAGTTGGGAACCCCTACATAGAACAGAGGCATACATTCAGTCTTTTCATTTCAAGTGTTGAAGTTGGGAGCCCGCCCATAGAACAGAGACATACATTTAGTCTTTTCATTTCAAGCGTTGAAGTTGGGAGCCTGCCCATAGAACAGAGGAATTAAATGACTCAAACAACATTAATAATTTCTGAAAAATATATAACAACATGAAACAAATTGAAGAAATAATCAATTAAATTTCAATTTGAATCTAACAAACATTAAACTAACAAATATTTATCTAAACAATAATACAAACATGAAATAAACATGAAAAAAAAACAACTAATTAAACTTCCATTTGAAATCTGAAAATTAATTTAACAAAGCACATGAACATGAACAAAACCAAAAATCAAATATCTACCGATTTTAGATTCGAGAAATATCAAAACGAAACACGGACAAAAAATAAAACTCAAAACTAACTAACCGGAGATGAATCAACGACGAACTCGATTGTAAACAAAACTCGAACCAAGACTGACTGCTAACGATCTAGCGGATCTTGACTTCAACGACAAACCCATCTTCCTTTTTAATCTTGACGAACTCAAAACGACAAACAACGACCTTGACGGATTGATCTTGAAGAACGATGAGACAGCATCAGCATTTGGACGCCCCACTGTGTGTGTGTGTGTGTGTTGTCGTTCATGGTTGGAGGTCACAGACTAGGTAGTAGTCATGGACTGGCTTGTAGTAATGACAAAGAAAACGAAGACGAGGAAGCAGCAAGGATGGAGTGGGGCTCGACGCAGCAGCAATGGACTGGTTTGGGATCGTTCATGGTGGTTTTATGGAGGCGATGAAGCAGAAGCTCGCTGGAAGTCGACTGGGCAGTGTCGACGTTCATGGAACGAGCGAGAAGATGATGGGGGTTTGACAGTGGTGGGGGCAGTGGGGTTTCCGCCATTGGAGGGAAGCCATGGCGGCTTGGGACGAAGAGACGGAGCAGCAGCAATGCAGGAGCTAGACGTGAGGCTACTCCAGTGATCGTGAGGATGTGAGCGCTGCTCCAGTGGTCACTTGGTTTTGACGACGAGGCAGGGTTTTTAGTTGTCGAAGATGAAGCAGCGACGGGGTTGGAGAAGGTTGCTGGTTCGGTCGAGTTCGGAGGTCGTTTGGTTGAAACAGAAGCAGCAGCGACATGGACGTCGAGGACGGGAGTGGTCATCGACGAATAATGGGTTAGCCATGGAGGTGAAGGGTTGAGGGCAGCCATGGATGATGCTTTGGAGTTTTGGAGGAGAAGACGCAACAGTGGGGGGGGGGATGGCTTTTTTTTAGTTTTTAGGGTTTTTGTCTTGTTTTTCTTTTTTCTTTGTTTTGTGTTAAGACAAAAATGAAGAAGGGGTGTTGGGTTAATGGAGCGGGTCGACCCAGTTCGAAATGGACTGGGTCGTTTGGGAAGATTGGGCCATTTTTTGGGCCTGTGGCTTGAAATCGAAGAAGAGGCCCAATTCCGACTTTCTTTATATTTTCGCTCTCTTTTCTTCTTTTATTTCTCTAAAACTAAATTATAAAAATACTTAAACTATTATTAAGAACTAAATTAAGTTATAAAAGCGCAAATTAACTCCCAATAACAATTAACGCACAATTAAGTAATAATTAAGCATAAAATTGTATATTTGGACATTAAATGCTAAAAATGCAAACGATGCCTATTTTTGTAATTTTTAATTTTTGTAAAACAAATTTAATTACTAACAATTGTAGAATTAAATCCTACATGCAAAATGCGACATATTTTTGTATTTTTATTAATTTAACAAATAAACATGCACAGACAAATACAAATAATTATTCAAAAATATCACAAAATTGCACACCAAGGAAAATCATTTTATTTTTGAATTTTTTGGGAGTAATTCTCATATAGGGCAAAAATCACGTGCTTACAGCTGCCCCTCTTTGCCCGAAGACACGAAGGGTTTTCGTGCAAAGATAAAGCGAGCGATTTTTGCCCATCCGAGTACTCCGTGTGAAGCATTTTTTGAAAAAGATTTGACCGAACCTTTGCTTCAAAGGTTTCCTACATATCCTGGGCTAAACAGGAATCAGGTCAATGTAGTTCGGGAAGTTTTGGTAGCTGGGACTACCGTGGGACTGCAATGTTATTGTTGTTGCATGCTATTACCACTGCTTACCGATCTCCTTGTTACACCGTGCTTAAAAGAAAACAAGAAGCTAGGCTAGACTGCAATTTGTTCTTGTTGCCTTTCTTTCTTGTCTGCTTGCATTTTTTCCGGTGCTTTTCTTCCGATGCTTTTTCTTCCTTTTGACACATGCACTTGAGTTTGTGCTGAGACCTCTTGTTGCAACCTTCTGCTTCCCGGTGCTGGGGATTTTTATTGTTTCCTGCTGGGGATTCCTATTGTAACCCTCTGTTTTATTGTCTTCTGACTTGATCTTGAAATATATTCCTCTGTTGTATGGGCGGGCTCCCAACTACAGCGCTTGAAATAAAAAAACTGAATGTATTCCTCTGTTATATGGGCGGGCTCCCAACTTCAACTCTTGAAATGAAAAGTAAGAACAGTTACTAAACAGTCGAAACGGGATTTAGTTATTTATTTCAGAGTCGCCACTTGGGAGATTTAGGGTGTCCCAAGTCACCAATTTTCATCCCGAATCGAGGAAAAGAATGACTCTGTATTACAGTCCGCGAACCAGAAATCCGGATAAGGAATTCTGTTAACCCGGTAGAAGGTGTTAGGCATTCCCGAATTCCGTGGTTCTAGCATGGTCGCTCAACTGTTATATTTGGCTTGATTATTTGATATAATACGTATTATAAACTTATGTGCAAATTTTATCCTTTGGCTGCTTTTATTATTATATTTTTAAAGAATGTGAACATCGTTTAAAAACATGTCTTTGGATTGCGTCACATAAAATGCATCCACGATCCGGAACGTATTTTTATTCAATGTTTTGGGATTTGGATTTGGGTCGCATAAATGCGTACTCGTGTTTAAGAATGTATTATTATTATATCGCGCCTAAAGCGATTAGCGCTTTATTACTTTGGGGAAGGCCGTGAAATTTGCTAAACGGCCCATCCCGAAGTCTAAGTAATCAATTAAATTTTTATCGAGGGCCCCGCAATTTGTGTATTTTATTTGGCAAGGCTCGTCTCATTTATTTTAAAAGGATAATCTAAAGTGCCTACATTTTTCCTATTAAATTTGTCTCTACAAAAATAAAAGAGAAAATGTCTTAATTTATTTACATGTTATTACCTAGTTACATTATACTAGGCATGTTCTCAGTTTGTCAAATTAAAAACAAATATGGCAATCTACTTTTAATCCTAGACCATTTATGTGCTGAAATTAACCAATATTATTTAACTTAAACAATATTTCTGCCAAGTTCCTACTAGATGGCATATTCGTTTGATTTTTTACTTGACGGAGCTACTACACCATTTATTTATTTTTTGGCAATATATAGATAGTTCAATCGTTAAGCTATCGTCGAATGTTCCACTGTATGTATTAAATAGCTACACGATTCTGATTTTTTGCAAACTAAATAAATTATACATACAAATAAAATTCAGAATAGAATTAAAGCTAATTCAGAATTTCAACTCTTCATTTTTCGTATTCATGCTTCATATTCGGATTACAATAACCAGCGTGTCAGATGTGTACCTGATATTGGAAGCAAAAGAAAATGAAGATGAGAATCAACAGCAGTAATAACAGTACAACACAGCAACAACAGCCCAGCGACAGTAACAACCCAGTAACAGACCGGTGGAGTAGTAATCCCAAAACAAAATGCTTCCAACTTTTATGAAACAACAACAATTAATGCTGATTTCAAACAATGAAAGAAGGCCGAATATTTTTTTTTGTTTTTTTTTTTATTTTTGAAAGTTTAAATATATTTTTTTCGGAATTTTCTCTCTCTTAAATGTTCCGCCCTTTTTTCTCTCTCTTATTCTCTTTCTGTCAGATTTTTTCCTCTCTCTGTATTCTGTTCTTCTCTGTGTCTATTGTCTCTTGTCTTGTGTTCAAGACTTCCTATATATAATCCCAACCCATAAATCTTTTAATCAATTAAAATCAACCCATTTTCTCTACCCAACCCATTATCTTCCCACTCATCCCCATTACATTAAATAAATATATCACACCACCCCATTATATTTTATCCCTCATGCCTAACATAAACAAATACAAGATTCCCCCACACTAAAATTTGTCTTGTCCCCCCTTTATATTAAATAACTATATCACAACCCACCCCATTTCATTTTGTCCCCCATGCTTTATATAAACAATTACAAAATGTACAATTCCTAAACTACCCCTCCGACCTTATTGCAAATTACTATTTTACCCCCGAATGTACTACAAATTACCAAACTACCCCATCAACTATAACAATCAATTAATCAAACTTAACCAAAATATAGACAATATGATCAATTTCTAACAATGTTTAAACAACAAATCACATGAACATGATTTCTTCAATATTTCAACAACAAATCACATGAACATGATTTCTTCAACATTTCAACAACAAATCACATGAACACAAATTGAACAACAAAGAACAACTAAAATTTGATTGAACAATATTTTAGCAACAAACAATCCTATTTTCGGATTCAACAACAACAACAAACAAGTATATTTAGATTTCTAAATTCAATCATATTGAACTTAAAATTAACTCTAACAATATTACAACCAACAATTCCTATATTAAACTTAGACAAGATTATGAGACAAATTCAAGAAATAATCACAAATGATAAACAAGAAATCAAACTATACAAATTTCGGATTCAAGATCATCCAAACAAAGTATGAACATGAATGAATCTATTTTTTTAAAACAACAAACATGACGGATTTAAATGACTCAAACAACATTAATAATTTCTGGAAAATATATAACAACATGAAACAAATTGAAGAAATAATCAATTAAATTTCAATTTGAATCTAACAAACATTAAACTAACAAATATTTATCTAAACAATAATACAAACATGAAATAAACATGAAAAAAAACAAATAATTAAACTTCCATTTGAAATCTGAAAATTTATTTAACAAAGCACATGAACATGAACAAAACCAAAAATTAAATGTCTACCAATTTTAGATTCGAGAAATATCAAAACGAAACACGGACAAAAAATAAAACTCAAAACCAACTAACCGGAGATGAATCAACGACGAACTCGATTGTAAACAAAACTCGAACAAAGACTGACTGCTAACGATCTAGCGGATCTTGACTTCAACGACAAACCCATCTTCCTTTTTAATCTTGACGAACTCAAAACGACAAACGACGACCTTGACGGATTGATATTGAAGAACGATGAGACAGCAGCAGCATTTGGACGCCCCACTGTGTGTGTGTGTGTGTGTGTGTGTGTGTGTTGTCGTTCATGGTTGGAGGTCACAGACTAGGTAGTAGTCATGGACTGGCTTGGAGTAATGACAAAGAAAACGAAGACGAGGAAGCAGCAAGGATGGAGTGGGGCTCGACGCAGCAGCAATGGACTGGTTTGGGATCGTTCATGGTGGTTTTATGGAGGCGATGAAGCAGAAGCTCGCTGGAAGTCGACTGGGCAGTGTCGACGTTCATGGAACGAGGGAGAAGATGATGGGGGTTTGATAGTGGTGGGGGCAGTGGGGTTTCCGCCATTGGAGGGAAGCCATGGCGGCTTGGGACGAAGAGATGGAGCAGCAGCAATGACGGAGCTGGACGTGAGGCTGCTCCAGTGATCGTGAGGATGTGAGCGCTGCTCCAGTGGTCACTTGGTTTTGAAGACGAGGCGGGGTTGTTGCTAAAATATTGTTCAATCAAATTTTAGTTTTTCTTTGTTGTTCAATTTGTGTTCATGTGATTTGTTGTTGAAATGTTGAAGAAATCATGTTCATGTGATTTGTTGTTGAAATATTGAAGAAATCATGTTCATGTGATTTGTTGTTTAAACATTGTTAGAAATTGATCATATTGTCTATATTTTGGTTAAGTTTGATTAATTGATTGTTATAGCTGATGGGGTAGTTTGGTACGTTCGGGGGGGGTGTAAAATAGTAATTTGCAATAAGGTCGGAGGGGTAGTTTAGGAATTGTACATTTTGTAATTGTTTATATAAAGCATGGGGGACAAAATGAAATGGGGTGGGTTGTGATATAGTTATTTAATATAAAGGGGAGACAAAATAAATTTTAGTGTGGAGGAATCTTGTATTTGTTTATGTTAGGCATGAGGGACAAAATATAATGGGGTGGTGTGATATATTTATTTAATGTAATGGGGATGAGTGGGAAGATAATGGGTTGGGTAGAGAAAATGGGTTGATTTTAATTGATTAAAAGATTTATGGGTTGGGATTATATATAGGAAGTCTTGAACACAAGACAAGAGACAATAGACACAGAGAAGAACATAATACAGAGAGAGGAAAAAATCTGACAGAAAGAGAATAAGAGAGAGAAAAAAGGGCTGAACATTTAAGAGAGAGAAAATTCCGGAAAAAAAATATTTAAACTTTCAAAAATAAAAAAAAAACTAAAAAAAATATTCTGCCTTCTTTCATTGTTTGAAATCAGCATTAATTGTTGTTGTTTCATAAAAGTTGGAAGCATTTTGTTTTGGGATTACTACTCCACCGGTCTGTTACTGGGTTGTTACTGTCGCTGGGCTGTTGTTGCTGTGTTGTACTGTTATTACTGTTGCTGATTCTCATCTTCATTTTCTTTTGCTTCCAATATCAGGTACACATCTGACACGCTGGTTATTGTAATCCGAATATGAAGCATGAATACGAAAAATGAAGAGTTGAAATTCTGAATTAGCTTTAATTCTATTCTGAATTTTATTTGTATGTATAATTTATTTAGTTTGCAAAAAATCAGAATCGTGTAGCTATTTAATACATACAGTGGAACATCCGACGATAGCTTAACGATTGAACTATCTATATATATTGCCAAAAAATAAATAAATGATGTAGTAGCTCCGTCAAGTAAAAAATCAAACGAATACGCCATCTAGTAGGAACTTGGCAGAAATATTGTTTAAGTTAAATAATATTGGTTAATTTCAGCACATAAATGGTCTAGGATTAAAATTAGATTGCCATGTTTTTTTTTAATTTGACAAACTGAGAACATGCCTAGTATAATGTAACTAGGTAATAACATGTAAATAAATTAAGACATTTTCTCTTTTATTTTGTAGAGACAAATTTAATAGGAAAAATGTAGGCACTTTAGATTATCCTTTTAAAATAAATGAGACGAGCCTTGCCAAATAAAACACACAAATTGCGGGGCCCTCAATAAAAATTTAATTGATTACTTAGACTTCGGGATGGGCCGTTTAGCAAATTTCACGGCCTTCCCCAAAGTAATAAAGCGCTAATCGCTTTAGGCGCGATATAATAATAATACATTCTTAAATACGGGTACGCATTTATGCGACCCAAATCCAAATCCCAAAACATTGAATAAAAATACGTTCCGGATCGTGGATGCATTTTATGTGACGCAATCCAAATACATGTTTTTAAACGATGTTCACATTCTTTAAAAATATAATAATAAAAGCGGCCAAATGATAAAATTTGCACATAAGTTTATAATACGTATTATATCAAAAAATCAAGCCAAATATAACAGTTGAGCGACCATGCTAGAACCACGAAATTCGGGAATGCCTAACACCTTCTACCGGGTTAACAGAATTCCTTATCGCGGACTGTAATACAGAGTCATTCTTTTCCTCGATTCGGGATTAAAATTGGTGACTTGGGACACCCTAAATCTCCCAAGTGGTGACTCTGAAATAAATAACTAAATCCCGTTTCGACTGTCCTTTAATTGGAAAAACTCCCTACGCCTCCCGCGGGGGCGGAAAAAGGAGGCGTGACAGCTCTGGCGACTCTGCTGGGGACAAATAACCCAGAACCACTGGTTCAGGGTTCAAGAATTCGAGCTTAAAATAATTGTTATAGTTGGCTTTATTTATTATCTGATTTTTACATGATATATGCCTAATGTGCTAAATGATGCTTTTACCGCTTTAATATTATCTGAATTGTGTATATACAACTGCTACGAAACCCTTCTTCTTTCTGAGTCTTCTGAACTTATGGTGTACACGTGCGCGTGGCCCACCTTTCTGTTAGAAGTCATACCAAATAAGACGAAGTTGGGACAAGTAACTAGGCCGGGCAGACTTTCGTGCTCCCGGTACGTTGCCCCCACTTCGGCTCAAGCTGTCCACTTGGGTGAGCCAGGGCTAGAACAATATGCCTCAGGTTTTTTCACTTAGAATAACTCAGCTTCATGCCGGATCCCTAGTAGGAGCGATTGTTTGCATCACGTGCATTTGACTTTGGAGGCTCAACACAGGGGTTGAGTCTGTCTAGGACAGGTGTACCAAAAAAAATGAAAATGACCATCCTGATGCATCTTACTTGCTGCTACTTGCGCATTTATTTGATCCGGATTTGTGTGTTGACTGACTTTTGAATATCAGGAATAATATTTTGAAATTGAAAAAAAAAAGAGGAAATAGCGGTTAGGGAATTGATTGTTTATTTTTGTAAAAAACCAATGCCCAAATACTGTTAAAACTCTGCCGAAATTTTGAAAAAAAATGTGTCTTATTAGTTTGTTTTATTAAAAGCAAAGAAAAAATAGAAAGAAAAAAAAAGTCGTTGTTCTGTCTTATTTTTCAAAATAATAATAATAATAATAATAATAATAATAATAATAATAATAATAATAAAGGGAAAATAGTTTGTCTTCCTCTGAAAAATGACAATGAAAAAAAAAGGGTCTTATTTTTAAAATAGTTTTTTTTTCTTTTCCGAAAATGCCAAAATAAAAATGAAAGAGTCATGCTTGGAAAGTGTTTTTGTTATTTGTTGCTGAAAAAGAAAAAAAATTCTGTTTTAAAATAGTTCGGTTATTTTGCCCGAACTACGCGGGTTTGATTCTCACCGGATGTGAGATACGTAGGCAACCCTCATCGGGTCCAACCCCCATTTTTGCTAAAATAGCCAAAAACCAATAAATAAATAAAAAACGTGTCAAAATTTTAATTTTGTCATAAATAAGTCGGACGGTGTCTAGCCTCCCCTTTTGCTAAAAAATAGCAACAAAAAAAAATATGTCAAATTTTAATTTTGTCATAAAGAAGTCGGGTGACGCTGTTTTATCAAGACATAGCCGAATGTTCCCGAAAGGGACGCCGGAAGGCTGACTTTGCATAAACAGCCACCTTTAGGTCATTTTTTAAGATTTGGTCCAGTTGACCCACACAGCCTTAAAATCTTCGCCCCCGAGGCGCTAAAGGGCCGTGTTTGTAACACCAGGTTTTTATTGTAATTTGAAAAAAAAAAGAAAAAAAGAATCAGCAGTCAGGTGAATACCGTTTGGATTTTTTTTTGTCAAAAATAAGCCGAGCCAGCTTCGGCCGCGTCTTAAACCGTTCTTGCCGAAATAACCTTAGAGTATCTTTCAGTTGTCGAAATACTATTTTCGTAAAAGAACGGACAAGTTTGTAAAGTGTCAAAATAATTCTCCCCGGCCTCAAAATTCATGTGAGATTTGGAAGGGTCCACATTTGCAAAAATAGCCGTTTGGTTGCATTTGTCAAACGGGGAAAGGAAGCTGGCCTTTTTTGTTTTAAGAGTATAAATCTTTTGATTAAAATATGTGGGTTGTTTGATTTTCAAGTTTGTAGGTAATCTTCAAACCATTGAAACCCAGTTTGTTTTAATGTGAAAATTGATAAAAAATGTTTATTGTTTATTGGTCCGAACTACGCAAGGTCTGATTTATGCGGGGTCATGATATGTAGGCAATCTCCATAAGATTCGACCACCACTGAAAAAGAAAAAAAAAGGGAAGAAAGAAAAATAAAGGAAAGCGCAAGTGCATCGCATCTCTGATAGAACGGTTTAACTGCTTAGGTGCATTGCATCTCTAATATATGATTATCTGTCAAATGCCCTGACACTAACGTGATGGCTTCCCTTTGCTGTGTTCATATATAGAAAAGTGGTTGGTTGTGGTAACTCCTCCCTGCAAAGCAAATGACACAGAACCTCAGAACAGGGTGGGTCGGTACTGATGACCGACAACAATTGGTCGAACAGAACAACGGGTTGGTAGAAGAAGTGAAAATGCTTAGACAACATGTGGCAGACATGTATCAGGCATGGATAACTGGGAAAGCACCACCCCCACCACCGCCAAGCTTTTCAAACTCTGGCATTACCCATCCCCCATACTCTCCATCCCAACCCACTTATGACAGCTTTCCTAGCTACCCGAGTAGCTCCATCACTCGTCCACGCTACTCCCCTCCCCAATGCTACTTCTCTCCACGAGATTCCCAAAGATGGGCTTCACTTTCCAAATACCCAGCTCCATAGAAGGCCTATCCACCCTCATAAGCCTACCGGAAGCCCCATGGATCAGGTTTCCAACCCAATCAAGCATTTAGGAACGAAAGGTTGCTGAAATGAGGAAAGGCTCTCACCCCTATCAGAGTATCTTATGCAAGTCTGTTTGAAAGGCTAAAGCATGCTGGCTTGATTGAGCCTCTCCCCGCATATACTCCAGATCCACATGCAAGAAACTTTGATCCGGCAGCGCGATGCGCGTACCACTCCAATGTCATAGGGCACAACATTGAGAGATGTTTTGAAAAAGGAAGTAGAGAAAATGATCCAAGAAGGGCTGATTGTGATCAATAACAGTGACATGGAGCACTCGAACCCTATCGAGAACTTGTTGACGGAGGTTGATGATGTTGAAGCTGATAATGGTCTTGGCAATACTAATGCAAAGCTTAGTGGCTAAGATGCCAATTTTGATAAAATGGGAGGACGCTCCGTTCCTTGGTTAGCAAGATTGAAGCTGTTGGTGGTTTATTTTGTTGTCATTTCTATTGTCCGGATTATTCTTAGGATTTTATTCTGGTTGTTTTGTTTGTTTTATTATTCAAACCATCTCGCCGGTAGTCTAAAGCAAATCCGGTCCTTTATTATTTCCAGTCATCTTTTTGTTTAGTCCTTTTATCATTTTGTTCAGCGCCGATTCTCGTGACATGACTTGCGCACATATTGGGCTTAATCTTAAAAGTTAATCATAAAGCCCTGGGAAGGTGATCAAAGCATTTAAGGGAAATAAGAACAGTTTGAGATTATTTGAAGCCCGAGTCATGTGGAACTGGGGTAAGTAAAACTTAAAGAAAACCGTTAAATGCAAGATTCGCCAAATTGGCATGAGGGTCGTTCATGAGAATGAGAGTGTCGCCCAGCAGTGCTTTAGAAATGACAATTGAAAAAGCAAGTGTTTAACATAATTGTCAAGTCCAACACCATCGGAAGAGACTATAAATCTATGTTCAATTGTGTTGTTTGCACTTGGCATGTTTTAAAGACTGGAATGACGAAGACATTTTGTTCTGCTACCTAAACACTTTATCCTTCATTACCCCTTTTGAGCCTTATTTATTTTCTTTCATACCCCTCGTTCGGAATCAATAGCAACGACTAGGAAATAAGAGCCTGGAAGGTAAAAAAAATCAAAAAAAAAGAACGAAAAAGGAAAAGAAAAGAAAGATGATAAGAAAAAAAGAAAGTCAAATGACAAAGAGGAGTTGGGAACTACGTTTGACCTGATTCCTCAAAGAGAATACGTAGGCGCCTCACGGCTCGGTCATGGTGTAATAAAATAAAAAACAAATAATAAATAATCCCCAAGCAAAAAAAAAACTGGGGCAAGGGTTGCGCTTGTGGTAAGCAAAATTGGTTCCGAAGGTTGTAATTTTAAACCCCAAATTTATTTTTGTTTTTGAGCCTTTAATACCCTTTCTTTCTAGCCTGTCCAAAAACCCACATTACGATCCAAAGAAAGACCTTCTGACCAGTCTGCAAAAGATGCCAAGTCAGACAAATGAGAGTCTTACCGGTGAACATAACATTCTGGCAGAAAGGACTCTAATCTCCAGCAGAGAAAGTCATACCGGCAACACTCTAAATCCCAGCTGGAAAGTGATATAAATGAGAGAGTCTTATAGGTGAAAATCTTCACGGACACCATAAGGCGATGAAAGCTGAGAGAAAAACCAAAATGAGAGAGGCTTGATAGTGAAAACCCTTCGGGCACTACAAGTCGAATAAGATCTGGAATCAGATGGGGGAACTGCCAATTGAAGGTCTTGAAAGACGATTGACGGCAGAGGATAGGCCACATGTGCATGTCATGACCATTAGAGTCGGTATCTGCGTTTGATAGGTTTTTTTTATTCATAGTTTCTTTTGTTAAAGAGTCACCTTTTTCCTTTGTCTTTTATTCTGTTCCCTTTTATCTTTTCCTTTCATAGAAAATTCCCCAGTAGAGTCTGTCTGGTCAGAACAAGTGGGAAATGACTTCAAAATAGGCCATCAGCTTTCCAATTATGCAAGACGAGATCTGACTAGTACATCCGAGTGGTATAGTCAGCAAGGAACAAGCGCGAGGCCAATATCAAGAAAGATATCCCCAACAAAAGGATTGACGAGTGTCAAGAGGGATATCATTGCTGAAATCAAAGGTTATTAAACCTCAAGGCCAAGGCTCGTGGACAAATCAAAGAGAGCAATGAGCCTGATTTGGGAAATTCATATGAGACTAAAAGGTCAGGGAAATGCCAGTTTCCGAGCTGTGCCACAAAAGAAGAGGGATATCCCCAGCAGAAAGGGATCATTCCCAGCAAATAATATCATCACCAACAAGTTGTGGAACGCAGAGCAAGGAAGGAGAAAGGGAAAGCCATCCCCAGTAGGAGTATCACAACCAACCACCACGTTTTAAACTAACAAATTTTGTTTGATTTGAAACAGGTAAAGGAAATGACATTGATGACAGAAATGCATGCCATAAGGGAGACTGTCAAACTGGGGCAGAAAATTTTCCTTTCATTTGGAAAATTTTCTGGAATTCAGGTACCCATTCGAGGAAGAATAAAGATAACACCAGTCTCAAGGGAAGTGGTCTTTGAACCAGTGTTGCCCCAACATAATAAGTTTCAATGGAGGAAGTTATCCCCAGCAAACAGAACAAAGGGATGACACTTGTGCTCAGAAAAGCAAAAAGCCATTATCATCCCCAGCAGCTTCCAGAAGAATGAAGCATCGATTTGTAGGGATAAAATTCCCCAGCAGCGTTATCCTCAACAACGTTATCCCAGAAGATAACACTTTTATCCCCAGCAGTTTAAAAAAAATGAATTTGAAGGAGGAGAAGAAAGGAGACTTCCCCAGTGGTATTATCCCCAGCAATCAGGCGTCCACCTGGATAACAAGGAAGAGAGATGGAAGTATTAGCAATCAGGCGTCCACCTGGAGAACAAGGAAGAACAGTTGAAATAGCAATCAGGCGTCCACCTGGAGAACAAGGAAGAGCAATGGAAATGTTAGAAGTCAGGCGTCCACCTGGAGAACAAGGAAGAACCAATGGAAATATTAGAAGTCAGGCGTCCACCTGGAGAAAAAGGAAGAACAGTTGAAATAGCAATCAGGCATCCACCTGGAGAACAAGGAAGAACAGTTGAAATAGCAATCAGGCGTCCACCTGGAGAACAAGGAAGAGCAATGAAAGTATTAGCAGTCAGGCGTCCACCTGGAGAACAAGGAAGAACAGTTGAAGTATCAACAGTCAGGAGCCCCCCTGAAGAATAGAATGGCGATTTATTGGTTGAAGTTAGGAGCCCCCCTAAAGAACAGAATGGCGATTTATTGGTTAAAGTCAGGAGCCAACCTAAAGAAAGGAATGGCATTTTTTGAAAAAGTTGTTGAAGTCAGGAGCCCCCTGAAGAATAGAATGGCGATTTATTGGTTGAAGTCAGGAGCCCCCTGAAGAATAGAATGGCGATTTATTGGTTGAAGTCAGGAGCCTGCCTGAAGAAAGGAAAGGCATTTTTAAAAAAGAGTTGTTGAAATCTCGCCATCCAAAGAAAGGAATGACATTTTTTGAAAAGTTGTTGAAGTCAGGAGCCCCCTGAAGAATAGAATGGCGATTTATTGGTTGAAGTCAGGAGCCCCCCTGAAGAATAGAATGTCGATTATTGGTTGAAGTCAGGAGCCCCCCCTGAAGAAAGGAAAGGCGTTTTGTTTTTTTAAAAAAAAGGGTTGTTGAAATCTCGCCATCCAAAGAAAGGAATGACATTTTTTGAAAAGTTGTTGAAGTCAGGAGCCCCCCTGAAGAATAGAATGGCGATTTATTGGTTGAAGTCAGGAGCCCCCCTGAAGAATAGAATGACGATTTATTGGTGGAAGTCAGGAGCCCGCCTGAAGAAAGGAAAGGCGTTTTATTTTTAAAAGTTGTTGAAATCTCGCCAACCTAAAGAAAGGAATGACATTTTTAAAGTTATTGGTGGAAGTCAGGAGCCCCCCTGATGAATAGAATGGCGATTTATTGGTTAAAATCATGAGCCCCCCTGAAGAATAGAATGGCGATTTATTGGTTGAAGTCAGGAGCCCCCTGAAGAATAGAATGGCGATTTATTGGTTGAAGTCAGGAGCCCGCCTGAAGAAAGGAAAGGCGTTTTACTTTTTTTTTTTAAAAAAGTTGTTGAAATCTCGCCAGCCTAAAGAAAAGAATGACAGTTTATTTTTAAAGTTGTTGTTGAAATCAGGACCCCGCCTGAAGAGAGGAAAGGCATTTTATTTTAGAAGTTGTTGAAGTCAGGAGCCCGCCTGAAGAGAGGAATGACGTTTATTTTTAAAGTTGTTGTTGAAGTTGGGATCCCGCCCATAGAACAGAGGCATACATTTCAGTCTTTTCATTTCAAGCATTGAAGTTGGGAGCCCGCCCATAGAACAGAGACATACATTTCAGTCTTTTCATTTCAAGCGTTGAAGTTGGGAGCCCGCCCAGATAACAGAGGCATACATTTCAGTCTTTACATTTCAAGCGTTGAAGTTGGGAGCCCGCCCATAGAACAGAGGCATACATTCAGTCTTTTCATTTCAAGTGTTGAAGTTGGGAGCCCGCCCATAGAACAGAGACATACATTCAGTCTTTTCATTTCAAGCGTTGAAGTTGGGAGCCCGCCCATAGAACAGAGGAATTATCCCCAGACGGGAGATTTGAAGGAGGGGAAGAAAGGAGACTCCCACAGTGGTATTATCCCCAGCAGAGTCGCCAGAGCTATCACACCTCCTCTTTCCGCCCCCGCGAGGGGCGTAGAGAGTTTTTCCAATTAAAGGACAATCGAAACGAGATTTATTTATTTATTTCAGAGTCGCCACTTGGGAGATTTAGGGTGTCCCAAGTCACCAATTTTAATCCCGAATCGAGGAAAAGAATGACTATGTATTACAGTCCGCGAATCAGAAATCCGGATAAGGAATTCTGTTAACCCGGGAGAAGGTATTAGGCATTCCCGAATTCCGTGGTTTTAGCACGGTCGCTCAATTGTCATATTTGGCTCATTTATCTGATTTTTAAACAATTAAGAACTTATATGCAAATTTAACTTTTAAAACCGCTTTTATCATTATTTATTTTATACAAAATTGCAACGTCGTGAAAACGCATCTCGAACCACGCCACAACCAGTGCACACGTGATTTGTTGACGCATTTTGACTTCGTCAAGATCGTGATTTGGGTTACATAAATGTACACCCGTATTTAAGAAAATAACCTTATTAAATATGCGCCAAAATACTACGCGTTATGATACTATTAGGTAGGACTGTGAATTTTACTAAATCGCCCATCTCGGAATCTAAGTATTTTCTTATATTAAAAAAATAAATAAATAAGATTGGAGGACTGCAATTTTTGTATTATTTATATTTATTTATTTTTTAGCGAGATCCTCCCTTATTTTATGAATACCCTTTAATGACTACATCTTTATTATTACTAAGTTTGTCTATAATTATGAAGTCAATCTCTACATACTTAAAAATAACATATTAATTACTAATTTAAAACAAATATTAATGGAAAGTAATATTACTAAAATTATAATTACAAACAACATGGAATTGTCAAAAAATAAAAAATAAGAACTAATTATCCCATAGTTGGATTAAAATTCATATTGTTAGTATGACTTAAGCTTATTGAAATTAATTATTTACAAATACTGAAAATTGAAAAAAAAACTTGATTACTAAACCATATTTCTAAAAATTAAACAATTTAACCTTAACTAACCTTGTTTTAATTCACATCATTTCCTAATACTTGATTCGCAAACTAATTCATGTTTTAACTAAAATTAACTACATGATTCCGATTAACTTAACGTTGACAAAAAAAAACCTTATGAATAAGGAACTTAGTCAATTTTTGCCAAACTGATTCAATAACGCCATTTTTTACGTTATTTCTTCTATTTTGATTATTAAACAGTTTTAATTAGTAATCAGGCTTAAATATATTTCCTAATAATCCGGTTAAGGCGTTATTTAATATATCGCTATAACATGCCTAGTTATGCCAAATGACAGTGATTTACAGAATAATAATACATGAATAATCTAAATGCAATTAATAAAAAAAAACTAAATTAAAAATTTAAACTTCCATTCTTCACTTTCAGCTTACAAAAGGCCAAAATTACAGTTGTGTACCTGGTATTGCCAATATAAGAAGAAGAAAGTCAGCCACGCAGTACGTAACACAACAACAACAATAATAACCAACAATCCAGTCAACAGAAATCCCAGTGACAGATTTGAAAATCAAAATAAAATCCAGAAACACTGACAACAAACAACGGACAGAAACCAAGGGAATTTTCAGATTTAAAAAGCTAATTAATGTTTAACCCTTAATTTCTAAACCCGTATATCAGAATATTTATCAGGTGTGTACTACTCTCTCTTCTAATTTCCAGAATATTTTTCTTTTTATTTTCTGAAGTTTTAGTATTTTTCGGAATTTCCTCTCTATTAATTTTTTTTTCTGTCAGTCTATCTGTATTCTCTTTTTTTCTTCAGATTCGTTCCTCTCTGTTCTGTTTTTTTATTTCTGTCTGCCTTATTCTCTCTCATTCTCCTCAGCAGCAGGTGCAGCAGCAGCAGCGCCTGTAGGTGCAGCAACTGCAGCACCACCACCACCGACAGGTACTGAAGCCAACTTTTCTCTGCCAGCAGCAATCAGCTCAGTGGATATCCTTGCCCTCAACTTGAGAGAGGAGCAGTTCAATCCTATCATCATCAGCCTCAGCCCCAATAGATCCAAGGATGCTCTTCAAATCTTTAGCCTTTGGGCAGGAGTTGCCACTCAATACGGCCAACAAGTAAGCTGCGATTACCTTCATTTCTCTTCTTTAAGGAGATCTCGAAGCGATAAAAACCTTTAATGGCGGTTCTTAGGTGCTGCTCTAGACTTCAAATACACATCTTTAAAAATAAACGTCATTCCTCTCTTCAGGCGGGCTCCTGACTTCAACCAATAAATTGCCATTCTGTTCTTCAGGGGGGGCTCCTGACTTCAACCAACAAATCGCCATTCTATTCTTCAGAGGGGCTCCTGACTTCAACAACAATTTTGAAAATAAACGTCATTCCTCTCTTCAGGCGGGCTCCTGACTTCAACCAATAAATCGCCATTCTATTCTTCAGGGGGCTCCTGACTTCAACAACAACTTTAAAAATGCCATTCCTTTCTTTAGGTTGACGAGATTTCAACAACTTTTAAAATAAAACGCCTTTCCTTTCTTCAGGCGGGCTCCTGACTTCCACCAATAAATCGCCATTCTATTCTTCAGGGGGGCTCCTGACTTCCACCAATAAATCGCCATTCTGTTCTTCAGGGGGGCTCCTGACTTCAACCAATAAATCGTCATTCTGTTCTTCAGGGGGCTCCTGACTTCAACCAATAAATTGCCATTCTGTTCTTCAGGGAGGCTCCTGACTTCAACCAATAAATCGCCATTCTATTCTTCAATGGGGCTCCTGACTTCAACTAATAAATCGCCATTCTATTCTTCAGGGGGCTCCTGACTTCAACCAATAAATCGCCATTCTGTTCTTCAGGGGGCTCCTGACTTCAACAACAACTTCAAAAATGCCATTCCTTTCTTTAGGTTGGCGTTGACTTCAACCAATCAATCGTCATTCTGTTCTTCAGGGGGGCTCCTGACTTCAACCAATACATCGCCATTCTGTTCTTCAGGGGGCTCCTGACTTCAACAACAACTTTAAAAATGTCATTCCTTTCTTTAGGTTGGCGAGATTTCAACAACTTTTAAAATAAAAACGCCTTTCCTTTCTTCAGGCGAGCTCCTGACTTCCACCAATAAATCGCCATTCTGTTCTTCAGGGGGCTCCTGACTTCAACCAATAAATCGCCATTCTATTCTTCAGGGGGGCTCCTGACTGCTGATACTTCAACTGTTCTTCCTTGTTCTCCAGGTGGACGCCTGACTGCTAATACTTCCATTGCTCTTCCTTGTTCTCCAGGTGGACGCCTGATTGCTATTTCAACTGTTCTTCCTTGTTCTCCAGGTGGATGCCTGATTGCTATTTCAACTATTCTTCCTTGTTCTCCAGGTGGATGCCTGACTTCTAAAATTATAATACAAACAACATGGAATTGTCAAAAAATAAAAAATAAGAACTAATTATCCCATAGTTGGATTAAAATTCATATTGTTAGTATGACTTAAGCTTATTGAAATTAATTATTTACAAATACTGAAAATTGAAAAAAAAACTTGATTACTAAACCATATTTCTAAAATTAAACAATTTAACCTTAACTAACCTTGTTTTAATTCACATCATTTCCTAATACTTGATTCACAAACTAATTCATGTTTTAACTGAAATTAACTACATGATTCCGATTAACTTAACGTTGACAAAAAAAAAACTTATGAATAAGGAACTTAGTCAATTTTTGCCAAACTGATTCAATAACGTCATTTTTTACGTTATTTCTTCTATTTTGATTATTAAACAGTTTTAATTAGTAATCAGGCTTAAATATATTTCCTAATAATCCGGTTAAGGCGTTATTTAATATATCGCTATAACATGCCTGTGAGCACGTGATTTTTGTCTTACGCGACAATCGCTCCAAAAGAAATAAAAATAATAACAAATGGTCCTGCTGTACAATTTTTGGATTTTACGTGGCACTTTGTTAATTATTTATGATTTTTGCCCATTTTTATTTTTATTAAAAAACAAAATATATATAAAAAAAATGTATGTGTCATGCGTAGTTGGAACCGTAATCCGGTTATTGAAAAGAAAAATCATAAATAGGCATCTTTATCTGTGATTTTTTGTTTTGTTTGGTTTTACCTGCTTTAAATATTTTAATATACGTGTGCAAATAATTGTGTTAAGTGTTTATTTAATTTTAATTTGATTTACTTAGGTTTTGTTTTTAAATAAAAAAAAGTAATAATAATAAAAAAAAATATAAGAGATAAGTGCAGAATTAGTTTGAAAATCAGTTTGGGCTGATTTTCGTTTTTAATTCAAAGCCCAAACAACCCAGCCCAAAAACCTGTGCTTGCCCCGGTCCGGACCAGCCTACTTCAAAAACGTCCAAACGACGTCGTAGTGGTTGAGTCTGATCAGAGCCATTGATCTCTGAATGATCAACGGCCAAGATCTCACACCCCGTACCCACTAACAGACCCGACCTGTCTCACCCGGACCGACCCCAACCCTTCACCCTTGAAACGACACTGTTTCCCGTTAGTCGAAGGATCCTAGCCCTTCATCGTGTCTCATCCAACGGCCAGGATCCATCTATCCACTAACTATATAAACCTACAACCCTTCACCCCGCGCCCTGATCCAAACCCCCCCTGCCTTAGGTCGTCTTCACCAGACCTCAGACCTTCAAACCCTAGCCGCCCCTGTATACTTTCACCATGAAAGCCGGCGGCATGGACGCCGGTGACCCCATCCTTAACACCATAGAACCCCCTTGCCACCCTGAACATGGATCTATTAACCACTTAGCTCGAATCCCCTCCCACATTCTCGAATCTTCATTTGAAGATTCGAGTCGGAACCTAACTTACACCGATTAACCCCAGTTTCATACCAGATAGTCCCCGGACCCCTCTCGTGACCAAACCATGCTTGGTTTGGTCCGAATCTGACCAGGGAAACACAAATCCCAGATCTGATGTTTTGAACTCTAGGGTCCTCGTGTCTGTCCCTTGCCTGTTCCGTGCCTGTCCTCGTGCCTGTTCCGTGCCTGTTTTAAACCAAGAGATTAGGGTTAACCTCGTGTCTGTCCCATGCCTGTTTAAACCAAGAGATTAAGTTTAAACCTCGTGCCTGTTCCCTACCTGTTTAAGCCATAGAGATTAAGGTCTCATCTGAGAAACACTTCGATTAAAGTCCGTTCAGCCTTAAGAAAGGCCTGTTCGAATCCAACCTGAGGCTCTTTGATTTTTCAGGATTTAAGGTGAGTTTTTTTTTGTTTTCGTTTCCTTATTCCATGTGCTGATTAAAGGTCTGTTCATGTTTTGTTGTAATTTGTGTCTTTGAATTTTTTATCAACTGTTGATTGCCCACTTTGCCTGTACCCCTTTGTTTGATCGAATGTTTCCTCATTCACTGATAATGTGTGTGTATGTGAACTGCCTAATTGACTGTGTAAGCACGTGATTTTTGCTTCACGAGCAATCACTCCCAAAGGAAAACAAAAAATAATAGTGACAGATGACCCCGCAGTATAAATTTTTCATGACATGTATTGCTAGTCATTTGTGGGTCTGTCTATTTTTTGCATTTTTTCATTATCAAACAAAATACAAAAATATGTGTCATTAAAAGAAAGTTCAAAACATATATATATGCATCGCTCGTTCTAGGTTGTGATTTAACTTACTTAAACATTTTAATTTGGTATGATAATTGCGTTGAGGTGCTATATTGTTATTTGTTTTAATTTGTTTTATTATTTATTTTGTTTTGTTATTTTTCATTTTTTCTTTAAATTAGAAAACAAAAGAAAAAGAGTTGAAATCAATTTGGGCCCAAAAGTAAGACAAAAACAGGCCCAAACTAGCACTCAAATCCGGTCCAAACCAGGCCTTCCCTGACCACCTCCCGAAACGACGCCGCATCATGCGTCTGATCTGGGCCGTTCAAACTCTCGATCCAACGGCTCAGGACCTCTTTCAGCAACCCATGTTCAAACCCGACCCAATAACCAATCTGACCCAACCCCTCACTTAAACCAAACGACCCCGTTTAACTACCAAACGACCCCGTCTCATTTCTCAGCATCATATCTAAGCCGTTGAGATCATCTGATCTAACGGCTCAGATCCAATCAGCCTCCCCGTATATAAACCTCCTATCATACCCCCACGCCCCCTATACCAGCACCCCATCCCTTCGTCCCCAAGATCAAACCTGAAACCCCAAACCCTAGCAAGCCGCCCTAGTCTCCCTCGCCATTAAAGCCGGCGGCATGGACGCCGGTGGCCACCTCCTGAACACCCTAGGACCACCGCACTCTCCTGAACATGGATCTACTATCCATTTGCCTCAAATCACTTTCGCTCGTCTCGAATCTTCATTTGAAGATTTGAGTCGAACCCGGACCTATGCCAAGTTACCCCATCTTCATACCAGACACTCCCCTGACCTTCCTCGTGACCAAACCAAGCTTGGTTTGGTGTGAATCTACCCACAACTCCCTAAAATCAGATCTGGAGGTCCAAAACCTAGAACACTAATAGCCTTGGAATCCGGCCGGTCTTGACAAGGGTTTGAGGTCTAATAGACCTTAATCAAGGTGTTCTCATGTGAGAACACCCTGATTAAAGTTTGTTCGGCCTCAAGAGTTCGAAGTTGAGTCTGATTTGGGTCCGTTTTGATTTCAAACTTTTTCGGTAAGTTTCCTTTTCTCTTTGTTTAGTTCTAATTAAGTTGTCAGCATGATTTGTTGTTGTGGTTATTTGTTTTGGTCTGTTACTTTGTCTGTTTTCTTCCATCTCTAGCAAAGACCCTTTATTTGGTCGATTGATTTTCTATGTGTGTGTTCTGAATGTACTCTGTGATAAACATGATCGTCGATTAGTTTAATCGTCAGATAAGTTAACTCATATAGGCCCCAGTAATTGAACAAAAATTGTCTGATGCCCTTTAGGTCCCTGAACGTATTGTTTATATGAGCGACTGATTATTACCTGTTATAATTAGTATAGTCGACTCGATAAATGTCGTCGATTAGTTTTCTATAACTAATGAATCGAATGAGCTAATAATGTCGCATGACTAATTGAACCTTGCCACTGACTGAATTGCCCCAGCATTGTTTGAAATGAGTTTGTCTGCATTGTAAAAATGACTGAAAAAGGTCAGTCCAGGGCAGTCCTGAATTTGAACTTTCATCAGTTCAAGATACCCTGATGATGCAATGGGCAGGGCAGTAATAATCAAGGTTAAACAGGGGTAATCTGGGGTTTGAAAAGGGCAGAAAAGGTTAGTTTAAATGAAGCTGACAAGTAGGGTACTAATTAAGATTAAACTAATACTAATGGGGAACAAGACACAAGGGTATGGGGCTTAAAATGAATAATAAAATGAGCCCATCACTCTTGATTAAACAAAACCAGGCGTGGGGAACCAATGGCTGGCATCAAGAGATGCTCAAGCATGGGTTTAACAGAGTATGGGCAGGCTACAAGTTGCAGCACGAGGGCAGCTCAGCTGCACTGGGTCATTTGGCCTATAAATGGGTCCTTTGAGAACCTAAGAAGTGCTGGACTTTTGGTCTTCAGAAAAAGAGAAAACAAAGTGGAAATTTTTTTAGTCTTAAGGCTAGAGTTTTAATCTGAAGAGAGGTCTAGTGAGTCAAAAGAAAAACTGAAAAACATAAGGTAGCTTCCAGTAAACATTGCAACCAACCACTGTCTGAAAGTTGTATAAGAGTGCATTTTGGTCAAGCTGTCTTGGCCAAGTTCTGTTGCTTGCATTGACCGAGCTGTTTATGGTTGTTGAATTGTTGGTGTTGCTACATTGAACACTCTGTTAGTACTGTGGTTTCTCTACTCTTTCCTGGGATTACTCGACTATATGTTAGTTCTTCTGTTCTGGGAAATATTGCTGGTTGTCTGTGGGCTGTGGAAAACAATTTTGGTTGTTGGTTTGTTGCTGTGCTGTTGCTGTGTATCTGTTGTTGCTGTGTTTACTGCATACTGCCCAGCTGATCATTCCTTTCTTCTTTGTCCTCTATACCAGGTACACAATTACACTACCAATGTAACTCGAAAGTTTGAGCAATGAGTATAAAAGAGAAGATCTGCAGATGTTGTTTATACATATGTACTGCTGTGTTGAATGTCATGTAATGTCTAATAGCTCATATTTTGGGATACTGAAGTTAGCTTACAAGCCTAGTTGATGTCAATGTAGGGTATCGAATGATAATTGTATATATAAGCTGTTAGATAAAAGTGGTCTCAATGAACTAGGTTGCATCTCAGATTTAGTTTACTTTGCCGTATATATTGTAACATATGCCAAACACGAAAACTGTACACAAGGGGTTAAATTCTTCCTTTTCTGATTAATGGTCTCATATAACTAATAAACCACTTGTTAAGACAAAGAACAGGGAATTTGTAATACAAACCCCGTGAAGGTCAAGTTCAGGTCAAAACAGGCCAAGCAGGCCTGCTTCGAGCAAGCAGTGGCCCAGGTTTGGCCCATCACGCATGGGTCGAATTTGGGCCCATGATTATTTGTTCGACTGACTGTGCACGCAGCCTTGTTCCTGATTTTAGCATTTCCGAATTCTGTTATAAATAACTTGCAAGCATTAATTAATTAGGACTATCTACTGCTTTCGATTGATAGAGACAAACACGACAAGAAACGTAGTTGCTATAGGATATCCTTTTAAAAATAAGAATGAGATGAGCCTCGCCGAATAAAAATACAAATTGCGGGGCCCTCAGTAAATACTTGTTTTAAATTACTTAGAATTCAGGAGGGCCGCTTAGTGAATTTCGTGGCCTTCCCAAAATAATAACACGATAGTCTCTTTAGGCGCGTGTTTAATAATCTATTTTCTTAAACTTGGGCGTGCATTTCATGTGACCCAAATCCAAATCTCAAAACATCAAATAAAATGCGTTCCGGATTGTGGGTGCATTTCATGTGACGCAATCCAAAGACGTGTTTTAAGCGATGTTCACATTCTTTTGAAATAACAATAATAAAGCGGTAAAAAGTTAAAATTGGCACATTGGTTCATAATTGTATTTAAAATCAGATAAATAAGCCGAATATAACAGTTGAGCGACCGTGCTAGAACCACGGAACTCGGGAATGCCTAACACCTTCTCCCGGGTTAACAGAATTCCTTATCCGGATTTCTGGTACGCAGACTGTAATATAGAGTCATTATTTTCCTCGATTCGGGATTAAAATTGGTGACTTGGGACACCCTAAATCTCCCAAGTGGCGACTCTGAAATAAATAAGCAAATCCCGTTTCGATTGTCCTTTAATTGGAAAAAACTCCCCTGCGCCCCCGGGTGCGGAGAAAGGAGGTGTGACAGACTGAATCAAAGTTGTTTGAGTAATCAATCCCCAAGTTAACCTCTGTATTGACATGTGCAATCTGACCCTTTGTCGATACATGTCGTCAAAAAGTTTTTAGCTGTTTGAATGGTAACAGCTCGATTTGTTTTGCTGAACATTGTTTGAATTAAGAATCAACTATAGCTACTTACCTTTGATGTATTTGAATCAGAAATGTAAAGGGATTGGTTTAAAATAATTGCAATCTGAATTGGTAGCATGTACACTTGTGCACAACATGTGGATAAAGGCCCTTTTTGAATTAAAATAGTTTGA
Source organism: Nicotiana sylvestris (assembly GCF_000393655.2). NCBI lineage: Eukaryota > Viridiplantae > Streptophyta > Magnoliopsida > Solanales > Solanaceae > Nicotiana > Nicotiana sylvestris. The sequence goes on from NC_091058.1 coordinate 12,656,161, forward strand.
CAGCGTGTGCTGTCAGAACACACCCCTGCTGTCCATATCCCGCTTTAGTTTAAGAAGTATTAAACCTCACTTAAAAGAGTAAGACTGCCAGGGAATATCATGGGGGGGGGGGTTTGCTTATACTTAAATAGCTAAGTGGAAACTGAAAAGGGACGAGCACATGGGAGGTGTGATTGATTGTCTAACAGGCTGTTAAAGGGTGGAATTTAGGCTATAAAAGAGGGAGGAGAAGATAGAGAACGGGGGGAGAACAGATAGATCAAAATAAGAGGAGGAGATCAGATAGGAGAGGGACCTGAAGATATACACATAGAGACACACACACATTAACACACACAGACAGACAGAGAGAACTGGGAGAGATCTGATAGGAGAAGAAGAGAGGAATATACAAACACACGGGGAGATTGATAAGAAAAGGGGGGAAAGAAAGATTTTGTTGAAAACACACACACGGACAGAAATAGATAGAGAGAGGCATAACACAGAAAAGAGGAACTGCATTTTTCATCTTTGTCTTGATCCTCACTAGTCTGGATTTGCCTGTTCCATATTGATTTCTTCTGAGGCCTGTTTGAGATTACTAGTTGTGTGTAGCATCAGCTCAGTTCTGGATCCATTCTGCTTAAATTCTGATTCCATATTGCTGGGAATTTGCTACATTCTGCCATTTTTCATTGGCTCTAAACTGCATCTTGCACTGGGAATTTGTCCTGCTGTTGTTCATCTGTTACTGCTGTTTCGCTTGCACTGTTGCTTAACTGACTCTTTTGCTTTCTTCATTGTAAGCATCTCCTCAGGTACACACTTCGAATCTTTCTGATGTAACTGATGTCGCAATGAAAGTTGAATCGAAAGATCTGAAGAATTTTAATCATTTGTGGCTTTACTTACAGCTTTTGCGAATATTGTTAAAGTTGTATAAATCTTTTAATTTGTAGCCTAATAGAGAATACATTAGTAAGTTTGTACTTAATTAATGTTTACGTTGATTTGAAACTGTGGTATTTGATTCATTTAGTAGCATACAGTATGTAAATATAATTCATGGAATGTGAACTATTTAGTACAATTGTTAAAATTAAACTCACTCTTTCAGCATGCTTTGAATAAGTAGGGGCGAACGGCTTTTAAATTTGACCAAATATGATATAGTTTTGAATCACCCAGTTAGATTTCCTTTAGGCAGTGTATGGGATTAGTTTAGAACATCATCAGTAACATCCTTTAATAAGGAATTCTATTAATCCTGTTTAAGCAAGTTAATTTAAATCCGATGTTAGGATGTTGTTCGGATTAGGTTTTGTATTTCGTCGATCTCGCATGTGACTTCTTTGTCCAATTAAAAGCATGTTGCACAAGGTATGCCGTCTCTCCATGTTAATAAGTAATTAATCAGAAATTGATAAGGATCCAGGTTAGGCCAAAGCATATACTTGAATTAACGTGTGTCTTTCTTCTTCTATTTTTTAGACAAACGCATTTAGAAATGTAGCTGCTTTAGGATATCCTCTCTAAAATAGAGACGAGCCTCGCCAAATAAAAATGCAAAATTGCGGGGCCCTCAATAACTAACCATCATAAATATTTAGAATTCAGGACAGGCCGTTTAGTAAATTTCATGGCTTTCCCCGAAAATAATAACGCGGTTAGACTCTTTAGGCGCGGCTTAATTAAATTACATTCTTAAACTCGGGTGCACATTGATGTGACCCAAATTCAAATCTCAACGGAGTCGAAATGTATTAACAACTACGGGTGCATTGATTGTGACGTGGTTCGAGATGCGTTTTTTTACGACGTTGCAATTCTATAAAAAATAAATGATAATAATAAAAGCGGTTTAAACTTAATAAAAGCACATAAGTCAAAACATGTATTTAAATCAGATATTTAGCCATTATAACAATTTAAGCGACCGTGCTAGAACCACGGGATTCGAGGGTGCCTAACACCTTCCCTCGGGTCAACAGAATTCCTTACTTAGAATTTCTGGTTTGCAGACTTCATTTGGAAAAGTCGAATATTTTTCCTCGATTTGGGATTCAAGATAAACCGGTGACTTGGGACACCAAAAGCCAAACCTTTCCCAAGTGGCGACTCTGAATTAAATAAATAATCCCATTTCGAATATAGTCACTTAAATTGGAAAAACTCCCTCGCGCATCTAACCCTTCGGGGCGGGCGCGCAAAAAGGAGGTGTGACAGCTCTGGCGACTCTGCTGGGGATGTGACCCAGAACCACTGGTTCAGGGTTCAAGAATTCGAGCTTAGAATAATTGTTATACTTGGCTTTATTATCTGATCTTTATTACATGTTTTGCATAACGTGCTAAATATTATCTTTTACCGCTTTGATATTATCTGAACTGTATATAAACTGTGCCGAAACCCTTCTCTTCTTACCTCCGGGGAGAAGCTCGCTGGTCGAGACTCCCTATTCTGTTAGTGTCAATACCTGAAATAAGAAAGAGGTCGGACAAGTTACAAAGCCGGACGATCTCGCGGGTCCCCGGTACGTAGCCCCCTCCTCGACTCGAGTTGTCCGCTCGGGTACACAGTCTAGAACAAATACCCAGGGTATAAACCTAGTATAACGAAACTTCATGCCGGATCCCTAGTAGGAACGTTTATTTGCATCATGTTGCATTTGACTTAGGGGGCTCAACACAGGGGTTGGGTCCGTCTAGGACAGGCAACCTGAAATGAAAAGACCACCCTGCTGCATCCTATTTGTTTTGTGCATTTATTTGCTTCGGTTCCGCATGCTGACCGGTTTCTAAAAAAAAAAAGAAAAATAGCAGCGTAGGGAGATAATTACTTATTTTGGAAAAATAAAACCAATGTCCAAGTAGAGTCGAAACCTCGTCGGAATTTTTCTAAAAAAAAACAGAATAAAACCAAAAGTTGTCTTTTAGTTTGATTTATAAAAAAAACATATAAAACTTTTTCTTTTCTTTTTTAAAAAAAAAGGTATTTATTTAAAAGTATATTTTTTTTTTTTGGAAATTCATCATTCAAAAAATATGTTGTTTCTCTCGTAGTATCTCTTTTATAAATTCAGACTAATAGTCTAAATACTTCCTAAAAAAGTTTTTTTTTAGTCTTTATCTCTTTTCGAAAGAAAATAATAAAAAAATATTCTTGCTTTCTGGGTTTAATTGATTTTCTCTATTCATGATGGGCCGAACTACGCCGGTTTGATTCTCACCGGATGTGAGATACGTAGGCAACCCTCGTCGGGTTCAACCCCATTTTTGCTAAAATAGCCAAAATCAATAAATAAAAAAAAGAAAAAGACGTGTCAAATTTTAAAAGAGTCATAAATAAGTTAGGTGATGCTGTTTTGTCATAAATAGCCGAATGTTCCCAAAAGGGACGCCGGAAGGCTGACTTTGCATAAACGGCCACCTTTGAGTCATTTTTCAAGGTTTGATCCAGTTGACCCACACAGCCTTAAAATCTTCGTCACCGAGGCGTTGAAAGGCCGTGTTGGCAATATTTGAGTTTTCTAATTTGAAAAACTATAAAAAAGTCATAAATAAGTCAGGTGATGTGGTTTTTCATAAATAACCGAATGTTCCCGAAAGGGACGCCGGAAGGCTGACTTTGCATAAACAGCCACCTTTGGGTCTTGTTTAGTATTTTTGTCTAGTTGACCCACACAGCCTTAAAATCTTCGTCCCCAAAGTGCTTAAAGGCCGTGTTCAAAACTTGATCCCCTTTGTAAAATATTTTTGAGTCAAGTCATTTTGTTAAAATCACCTTAATAAATGTGCAGGATGAGCACGATGCAAAATGAACATTTTTCAATAATGACCAAAATCCCTGTCAAGTTACGGCTATGGTGGAATGATCTAGGTGTTGAAGGACAAAATGAGGTTAAGAAATATCTGAAAGGTCTTGTGGGTCTGTTGGAAATCCAGCCTCGGGGAGATATCATAAGAGCTTTGGTTACCTATTGGGACCCGGCGCACAATGTTTTCCATTTCTCTGATTTTGAGCTCACCCCGACTTTGGAAGAAATGGCCGGATACATCGGGAATGCTGAACTTCCATTGAGGCAAAAATACTTGGTCGCCCCAAGAGCTGTCACGGTACATTGGTTCCTAGATTCACTGAAGATACCCAGAACGGTCCACGACCTAGATCTGGCTGCCGGTTTTTGTACTCCATGATTCATATATGATAGGTATGGTCATGAGGGAGGATTCAATAATCCAATCAACAAACTGTGCAGCAAAGGTATTCGTCAGAAGTGGGACAAACACAGACGGGTAGCCTTCATGATGATGTTCCTGGGCCTTCTGGTATTTCCAAGGAAAGACGGAAACATTGATTTGAAGATATCCGGGGTCGTCAGCACTTTACTCACGCAAAGTGACAGTACTCTCGCGCCTATGGTGGTATCTGACATCTTTCGAGCTCTTACAGCCTGTAAAGCTGGAGGAAATTTCTTCGAAGGTTGTAACTTGCTCCTACAAATGTGGATGACTGAGCACCTCTGCCATCGTTCCGAGATTTTGAGCCATGGTTCCCCGGAAAAGACTTGCATAGAAGAATTTTACACGAGAACCAAAGAGATTAGTTTGCCCAAAGGAGTCATGGCATGGACCTCGTTCTTTCAAGCTCTTACTGCCAGCCAAATACAATGGACACTGGGATGGTTGCCTGTTGACGAGGTCATATATATGCCGGCAGCTAAAACCCATTTCTTACTGATGGGGCTTAAGAGCATTCAACCTTACGCACCCTGCCGAGTTTTGAGACAGCTCGAAAGATGCCAGACAGTACCTTATGAGGAAGATCTTAGTACTCAAGCAGTTGAGATAAGTCCTAACGGACAGTTTCCAGAAGCGAAAATTCGCCAAATATGGAGTGAGTGTCAATATTTGAAATCAGATACTTGCGTGCGGGATCGAGCCAAAGGGGAGACGGCGCCAGGTTACCTGGCATGGTATAGAAGGGAACTTGAGCATGAAAGGCCGGCTAAGAGACCCCACATCCTGAATTTCGCTGAAACATCGCAAAAACAGTGGGATTGGCTAGCAAAAGAAAGAGGCTATTGCGCCGAAATCAGCAGGTTGAAGCGACAAGTGGAAAGCCTGAAATATGATCACAACGTGCAAGTTGCTACCAATTTGGGAGAACGAAACAGGTTGATTCAGGAAAACGAAATGCTCAAAGCCCAGATCAAACAGACAAGGATAGATGTGGATAAGCAGCCAAGGCGTCGAGCAGATGAGCAGTTGATAAAAAGGCTAAAAGGCAAAGTCAGGGAATGGCAAGAGGATTTAGAGAAATCTAAAAACATCATAGCAGAGCTCAGGGCACAATGGGATACAAGAGCAGATAAACATCGCCGACACTTGAATCAATTGGAAGGCGATCACGAGAAAACTGTTGCTAAAATAAAGAGAGAGATGGCTACACTTGAGATCAAAGCAGCTAATCATGCCCAGGATTTCCAAATTGAGAGCAGATACTGGTACGATTCGTTGGCCCAGATGAAGTTAGAAGTACGGCAACTAAAACATCAGCATATACAGGATGCTTAGGTGTTCAAGATATGTAGCGATCAGATAAAATGCCTACTCATAGAGAAGAAGCAAACCAGAGATAGGATCAAGGCCATTGCCCATGCCATCACCCGACGATGTCTACGATGTGAGAACATGACCAGCGTTACCGTCCTCTCGGCAGTAATGAGCTATGTCAAGCAGACCATGCATGAGCTGGAGCAACTTGAGAGGGATCTCACACCTAGGACCGCGGCGAGGCCGAACGATGCCCCGCGGACACAAATTGTCAAAACCATAATGTACTCATAAGTCGAGTCTGTATCTTAGCATCTATTGCTTGTTTTTCCCATCAGTTTGTTTAGTCTAGGATGAGTCTAGGTTTATTTTTAAAGTTTGCTCTTTCTTTTGCAAAATGTAGTTTTGTAATAGACTGTTTCAACAATAAAAGGTGTGTTTCTTTCTTTTGTGTTTCGAACTACGTAATGATCTGATTCACGTAGGCATCGTGATACGTAGGCAATCCTCATCGGATCCGGTCACATTTTTACCGTAAAAATAAAAAAAAAATATAAAAGAAAAACAAAAGAAAAAAAATGATAAGAAAAGGGAAGCCTAAAAAAGGAACGCCGGAACGACGCATTCTTTCGTCGCAAACATGTAGAATTCACTTAACTGTATAGGTGCATCATGCTCAACGGGAGGTTGCCTATCTGTTATTTTGTTTCAAATTAACCGTGCGTTTGTCGTTGAGTACACTCAGGGTTTTAGGAAAAGACGGTTGGTTTGGTGAAAGTCTGGCCTCGCACTCATACTTCACGAGGTCAAGGAGAAGTGTTCAACTACCTGTTGTTAGGACCAGAAGCAGTACTCACACTTACTTCACCAGGTCAAAAGGAAGTGTGGAAATGTCTTCAGAAATTCCATTGCAAACAATCCCTGTTTCCGAGGAGAGCTCGATCTCAGCCGTCCTCACACCTGAATCCGCAACTGCGGAGGAAAATAGAATCCTACGGCTCCGCATGTTGGAAATGCTGGACGACTGGAATAATGGGAAAGAGCCGCCAAGTGTCGTCCCCGGATTCCCTGAATTATTCTCCAGGTCAAGTGGGACTTCTAATGTCCCCATAAATTATCCTGCTACCCCATTCGGGTACCCAGCCACCTCAGCCTTCTCTGTTGGATCGCCTTCTGAGCCTCATCCCCGAATGTCAGCCACCGATGCAAGCATGAACATCTTTACTGCACCGCCTTGCCCGATTACGGCACAGCCTGCCACGTACAAGCCAAGCTTTGACTCATCCTCTTTTACATTCCAAGCACCATCGTTCTCAATGGAACCAACTAGGTTCGCTACCAGCACTAATCCTCTACCGCCTCAGTGCGAGCTTGCACCCGGGCAGGATCAGAACCCCAGAATTGCAGAACAAAATGAGATTGCCAAGAGAATGAGAAGCCTTGAACAAAGTTTGAAGAATATGCAAGGATTGAGCGGACAGAAGAGCGTCTCCTACGCCGACCTATGCATGTTCCCTCACGTGCACCTGCCGGTGGGTTTCAAGACCCCAAAGTTTGAGAAATACGATGGGCACGGTGACCCCATTGCACATCTTATGAAATATTGCAACCAATTGCGGGGAGCCGGCGGAAAAGAAGAACTGCTAATGGCATATTTTGGGGAAAGTCTAGTAGGGATAGCCTCGGAATGGTATATGGACCAGGAAATGTCCCGATGGCATATATGGGATGATCTCGCCAGAGATTTTGTAAAACAATTCCAGTATAACATCGACATTGCACCAGACCGAAATTCTCTGTCAAATTTAAAGAAGAAACCTTCAAAAAGCTTCAGAGAATATGCTATTAAGTGGCGTGAGCAGGCGTCGAGGGTGAAGCCTCCTATGGATGAAGTGGAAATGGTCACTACCTTTCTCCAATCTCAAGAGTCTGACTATTTCCAAAACATGATGTCAGCCATGGGAAAGCCGTTTGCAGAAGCAACTAAGATTGGAGAGATGGTGGAGAATGGTCTGAAAACAGGTAGGATTCTGAGTCAAGCCGCCATAAGGGCAACCTCCCAAGCCGTCCAAAGCGGGTCCGGAGTAATGGCAAGAGGGAAGAAGAAGGAAGAAACGACCATGGCAGCCTCGGAAGCAAGGGAATATCGTCATCCCAGGCCCCGTTTCCCGGAAAGGACCCCACAACACTACTACCCCCACTCAAATCTGGCATATGCTCATCAACCCTATATGGTCATGAATGCCCAGCCTTATGCCCATCCGCCGCAACAAGCCAACCGAGGCCCAGCTCCACCTCCCAGAAATCAGCCTCCTTACCGCAACCACTATAACCCACAACCTCCCCAGAATAACTTCCGCCCTCAGGAGCCACCACAAAGGCAGACTTTCACGCCCATCGGTGAACTATACTCTACTTTGTTCCCGAAACTAGTCCAGTTGGGTTTCTTACAACCAATCCCTCAAACGAGGCGAAACCCGACGTCACCTTCTTACAAAGCTGGAGTTAGATGCGCCTATCATTCAGGGGCCGAGGGACATGATACAAATGACTGCTGGTCGTTGAAAAGAGTGGTCGAGAATTTGATAGAGCAAGGTAAAATAGTGCTAAGGGACGAGGAGATCCCAAATGTGACTAACAATCCATTGCCTGCTCACAATAATGGGCCGCTGATCGGAATGATTTGCGAAGACAAAGAATTCGACCCTGCTCTGAAAGCTATAATTGCCATTGTCGACACGGGGAAAAGGCCTGAAACAGACCAGAAACCAGAAAAGGGGGAGGAGGCCAAGGCTATAAAGAGCGAGCCTGAAAAGAAGGTGGAGAAGAAAGTGGTACCGGTAAAGGATGGAGTTCTTTACATACCACGAGGTCGAGCTGAGAAGACGCAGAACTTCGGGATCAAAAAGACAAAACCTATGTACGTGCCAAAAGGGGCCTATGTGGTCCGGGGGACGATTCAACCACCTCGGCTGAATGAGCCAGTGGTTATCGGACGCGTTCCACAAAAGCCAATGACCAACCCGTCCACAGTGCCGTGGAATTATCAAAAGACTTTGGTAATGTACAAAGGTAAAGAGGTCATGGGAGAACTTCCAGAAAACACTTTCATTGGAAGGTATTCAAATACCCAGGAGCTGAACAACGCCACACAAAGGCGCTTCCCGCCAAAGAAGCCCGTAAGTGTTGAAGAAACGGAAGTGTTCTTCCAACAAATGAAAATGCCGGATTACGAAGTGATAGATCAACTGCGCAAGTACCCCGAGCAAGTGTCCATGCTGTCATTGTTGATGAGGTCGACCGAGCATCAAAAGATCTTACTGAAGACCCTGAATGAAGCATATGTGCCAGTTGAAACCTCGGTAGACCAACTAGAGCGGATGACAGAAAGATTCTTCGACGTCAACCAAATCTCTTTCAGCAAAAACGATTTACCCCCGGAAGAAGCGGCACACAACAAGGCCTTGCATCTAACAGTTAAATGCGAGGACTACTATGTCAAGCGGGTAATGTTGGATGGGGGATTAGGTGTTGACATTTGCCCGCTCTCCACGCTACAAAGAATGGAAATTGGGACCGGAAGAATCCGACCCAACAATGTCTGCATAAGGGCTTTCGACGGCATCAAGAGAGATACCATGGGGGAAATAGACCTGTTGTTGGTCATAGGGCCAGTCGAGTTTGAAGTAACCTTCCAGGTGCTCGACATGGATACATCCTACAATTTCCTCCTCGGCAGACCTTGGATCCATGCGGCAGGAGCTGTGCCTTCCACTCTTCACCAGATGGTGAAGTTTGAGTACGAAGACCGCGGGATCGTGGTCCATGGGGAAGATGAGCATGCTATTTATCGGGACCCATCTATCCCATACCTTGAACCAAGAGAAGGGAGCGAACATACGGTCTATCAAGCTTTCGAGATTGTACTGGCAGAGCAGTACGAAGAGGGAATACCCTGCCCCCAGCCTTTCTTGTCTAACGCCTCGGTTATGGTGGCCAAAGAGATGATCCGGCACAGATTTAGGCCAGGAAAAGGGCTTGGACGAACCCTTCAGGGAATAACAGAACCCATTTCCTTGCCAGTCACCAAGAAACCTTTTGGACTAGGTTTCAAACCTACTCCAGCAGACGAAGAGTGGGCAAAGAAAAGGAAAAATGAGGGTTGGAAGTTACCTCGACCATTGCCGAATTTATATGCAACTTTCATCAGGCCAGGGTACGCTGAACAAGAAGATGATGAGGTCTTCACAGCTGAGGAAATCGAGGAGATATGTGGGGCGATGAGAGAGATGCTTTAAGAGGTCCACATGGTTCAACCAGGTGAAGGCACAAGCACTGCTGAGATGATGTACGTGGGGCCGAACGCCAAACTTCAAAACTGGGAGGCCACGCCATTCCCGACTAGACGGAAGTCCGGGTAGACCTGTCCTGCCACCTTTCCTGTGTCACAAGTTGTCTCCAGGACATAACTTGAACGTTTTCTTCCTTTCAATTGTTGTTTTGAATTCCTGAGTTGTAAACATTGTTGTCTTCCAACTTTCCAAAGAAAATGAAAAAAAAAATCATCATTGCTTTCCCATTCTTTCTTTTGTTCTGATTTGTGTTATTTTTCCTTTTATCTTTCCTTTCAGTTATAATAATGCGGCTTTAAATATGACATGCTTGCGGACTTCACGCCCAGATCACAACGAGCTATTTTAACTGTGAATTAATGAACTCAGAACCAGAATATGACGAAGAAGAGGCTTTTAGGGAAATAAACCGAGATTTGGAACATTTCGAGAATAAACCTAAGCCAAATCTGAATGACACTGAACCGGTAAATTTAGGAACCCCGGAGGAAATCCGGGAGACCAAGATAAGCATTCACACGGACAAGAAAACGCGAGATGCGATAATTCAACTTCTTTTTGAATTTAAAGACGTGTTTGCTTGGTCATATGATGACATGCCGGGACTAGGTATTGATCTAGTGGTTCATAAATTGCCGATTCATCCTGATTGTCCTCCAGTTTAACAAAAGCAACGAAAGTTCAAAACTGAGGTCAGCGACAAGATTAAAGAGGATATCACAAAACAACTGAAAACGGGAGTGATTCGGGTAGTCCAATATACAACATGGTTGGCGAATGTGGTTCCAGTACCGAAAAAGGACGGGAAGACTCGGGTATGTGTAGATTACCGAGATTTGAATAGAGCAAGTCCCAAAGATAATTTCCCACTGCCCAACATCCACATCCTCGTTGATAATTGCGCCAAACATGAAATACAGTCTTTCGTAGATTGTTATGCTGGGTATCATCAGGTATTGATGGATAAAGAGGATGCCGAGAAAACTGCCTTCACCACGCCTTGGGGTACCTACTGTTATCGGGTCATGCCATTTGGTTTGAAGAATGCTGGGGCTACTTACATGAGGGCCATGACTGCCATCTTTCATGACATGATGCATCAGGAAATAGAGGTGTACGTGGACGACGTGATAGTCAAGTCCAGAACGCAGGATAATCACATCCAAGATTTGAGGAAGTTCTTCGAGAGATTAAGGAAGTATGACTTGAAGCTGAACCCAGCCAAATGTGCTTTCGGAGTTCCGTCGGGCAAACTTTTGGGCTTCATCGTAAGCAGGAGAGGTATCGAACTAGATCCAACTAAGATAAAATCTATCAGAGATTTGCCTCCCCCGAGAACGAAGAAAGACGTGATGAGTTTGTTGGGCAGGTTGAACTACATCGGTCGGTTTATTGCCCAGCTGACAAGCACGTGTGAGCCCATATTCAAGCTGTTAAGGAAAGATGCGGCGATCAAATGGACAACTGATTGTCAAGAAGCCTTTGATAAAGTCAAAGAATACCTTTCGAATCCCCCAGTCTTGGTCCCTCCAGAACCAGGGAGGCCACTTTTCTTGTATCTGACAGTCTTAGAGAACTCTTTCGGTTGCGTCCTAGGGCAACACGACATAACCGAAAAGAAAGAGCAAGCAATCTACTAATTGAGCAAGAAATTCACCGGATACGAGGCCAAATACACTCTACTGGAAAGGACATGTTGCGCTCTCACGTGGGTTGCTCAAAAGCTGAGACATTATCTCCAAGCCCACACTACGTTCCTCATAAGCAGGTTGGATCCTTTGAAGTATATATTTCAGAAACCGATGCCTACTGGGAGACTGGCCAAGTGGCAAATCCTGCTTACTGAATTCGACATAGTCTATGTCACTCGCACGGCAATGAAAGCCCAGGCGCTAGCAGATCATTTGGCCGAAAATCCGGTCGATGAGGAATACCAGCCATTGAGTACCTACTTTCTAGATGAAGAAGTAAACACTGTAGAAGTGGTCTCGGAGGACGCTCATGTTTGGAAGATGTTCTTTGATGGAGCCGTGAATGCCAAAGGTGTAGGGATTGGGGCAATTTTGATTTCGCCTTCTGGTCAGCATTATCCCGCCACAGCTAGACTGCGTTTCTTTTGCACAAACAATACAGCTGAGTATGAAGCCTGCATCATGGGCATGCATATGACAATCGATCACGATGTCGAAGACTTACTGATTATGGGAGATTCTGATCTGATTATCTGGCAAGCCCAAGGCGAATGGGAAACTCGGGATGTCAAACTTATCCCTTACCAACATCATGTGGAGGACCTCAGCAAGTGCTTTACATCAATAGAGTTCAGGTATATCCCGAGGTGTCACAATGAACTGGCGGACGCACTTGCTACTCTGGCTTCAATGCTACCCTACCCGGGCAACGCCCACGTCGATCCTTTGGAAATCCAAATCAAGGAAAGACACGGTTACTGCAATGTAATCGAGGTGGGATCAAATACGCAGCCTTGGTACCATGACATCAAGATGTTCTTGAAAACGCAAGAATACCCCGAGCATGCTACTGGAGATCAAAAGAGGACCATTAGGCGACATGCAAGTGGTTTCTTTCTGAGCGGTGAATTGTTGTACAAAAGAACCCCGGACCTCAACCTCCTAAGATGTGTCGACGTTGAGGAGGCAAGAAAGATCATGCACGAAGTACACGCAGGTGTGTGCGGACCTCACATGAACGGGTATGTCTTAGCAAATAAAATCCTTCGAGCAGGTTATTACTGGATAACCATGGAAAAGGACTGCTTTAGTTTCGTTCGGAAGTGTCATCAGTGTCAGGTGCACGGTGATTTGATTCATGCACCTCCCACCGAGCTGCATCCCATGTCTGCACCTTGGCCATTTGTCGCCTGGGGCATGGATGTCATTGGACCAATCGAACCAAAGGCTTCGAATGGACACAGATTCATACTGGTTGCCATCGATTACTTCACAAAATGGGTAGAGGCTGTCACTCTCAAGTCGGTCACTAAAAAAGCTGTAGTGGATTTCGTACACTCAAATCTTATCTGTCGTTTCGGTATTCCTACGACTATCATTACAGATAACGCAACAAACTTGAACAGTCACTTGATGGGAGATGTATGCGAGCAATTCAAAATAACGCATAGGAATTCTACTCCTTATCGGCCAAAGGCCAATAGTGCTGTAGAAGCAGCGGATAAAAACATCAAGAAGATTTTGAGGAAAACCATCCAAAGTTCCCGACAGTGGCATGAGCAGTTACCATTTGCACTGTTGGGGTATCGCACTACGGTACGCACATCAGTAGGAGCGACTCCTTATCTTCTGGTTTATGGGACCGAGGCTGTAATACCGGCAGAGGTAGAAATTCCTTCGCTTCGAACCATTGTCGAAGCAGAAATCGAAGACAGCGAGTGGGTCAAGACTCGGTTAGAGCAATTGACTTTGATTGATGAAAAGCGAATGGCCGCGGTTTGTCACGGACAGTTGTACCAACGAAGAATGGCCCGTGCTTACAACAAGAAAGTCCGACCCAGGAATTTCGAAGTAGGTCAGCTGGTACTGAGGCGTATTCTGCCGCATCATGAGGAAGCAAAAGGGAAGTTTGCTCCAAATTGGAAAGGCCCATACATCATAAGGAAGATATTGCCGAGAGGAGCATTGTATTTAGGTGATATCGAAGGAAATGACCCCGAAACAGCAGTAAATGCGGATGCAGTCAAGAGATACTATGTCTGATTTATACTCCAGTGATCCTGACACATTTGAAATAATGAAGGTTTTATTCCCACTACCCCCAAACACTACCAAATTCTCTCCCCAAGCCTTTGAGTCGCTTACAAAAAAAAAACAACAAAACAAAAACAAAACATTGATTGAATCCTGAACTAAGTTTGACTTGATTCCGAAAGGATACGTAGGCAGCCTCTCTCTGAGGTTCAGTCACACCAACAATAAAATCCCATTCACCCTGAAATTGAAACCGGGGCACGTCGAGCAGTTTAGAAGTTAGTATCATCTACCTCTCTTTACCAAGAACAAGCCTTCAAATCAATTACCAAAGATAGTGGGAAACCAATAAGCGTCACAAATGGAGACCGACACACTCTGAATTGAGAGAAATAAAATAAGAGAGTCTCGTCGGTGAAAACCTTCGGGCACCGCAAGGCGACGGGAGTAGAGAGACCAAAATGAGAGAGCTTGTTTAGCAAAAACTCACAAAGAGTGCTATCAAGCGATGACAGGAAGAGAAATGAGAGAGGTCAGCCAGCGAAAACCCGCAAAGGGCGCTGTTGGCCGAAAGAGTGACTCCACCCAAGGAGGTTTCGGCAAAGTTCCACCAGGTTTGGAATCACAGATCCGTTCTGGTTCAGGGAAACGCAAGCCCATGGAAAGTCAGGCGTCCAGTCCAAAGAGCATGTCATGTCATTTAAAGCCAGCATTATCTTCCTCAGATAAGTCTTTCTCGTCCCGAAGGGGCACTCCTTTTCTGAAATTCGTTTTATCTTTTCTTTGTTTTTCTTCGAATCTCTTTTATGTTTAAGCCCAAGTTCTAGATGTACCGGAAAGGACAGGTGGCAGGTTTGGTTGCACGGAATTCTGTTTCATGAAGGAAAACACCTCGTTTCGTTGGTACGTTTGTCTAAGCCTGATGAATCGTGACGTTTGATGGTGTTCAAAGTAAAGAGGAAAAAGAGAAATTTCCCCCAGCAAGTCCGCCTTCGGACGAATCCCCACAGAGTCTCCCCTTGTACAATCCCCCACAGAGTCCCCCCAATATATATATAAAAAAAAAATCCCCGTTGTAATTTCCCCAGCACATCCCCAGCGAGTCCCTTTGTAAAAATTCACCAACAAGCTTACCCCAACAAATCCTAGAAAGCCCGCTTCGAAACAAATCCCCAGCATGCCCCATTGTACAAAAATCCACACAAAGAATCCACTTTGTAAATATTCCCCCACAAGGCTTCCTTTTGTACAAATCCCCACAGAATACCTCCAATAAAATCCCCGTTGAGAACCTCCAAGCAAAACGGGACAAAAAAAGAGAGAAAAGAAAAAAGAGCCTTACGAGGCAAATCATCACAGAATCTGGAAATACAAGCCTGAGCAGTCTAAAGGGTTTCGACATATGAATCAAATCAATGGCGGGACTTCGCAACAGAAATGAAGACGCAACAAAGCAACCGGGAACGATCAAGGTCACCAAACCAACCGTCATTTCCGAACTAACAATTGTTCTTTGTCTGAAAAGTTGAAACAGGTGTAATCCAAGACAACCGTGCAAGAAGCAGGTGTCGCCCAAAGAAGAAGGTACATGGGTACAAGAAATATTTTGGCAATAAGGAATTCACTCGAAAGGTAAGTTTCCACGAAACTCCCTTTTATCTTCTACTAAAATAAGAAAATTCAAAAAAAAAGATGTCAGTTGTTGTTCTCGAATTTTGTTCCCAGCCAGTCAGCATTAGGGTTTTAAACCCTAAACTGAACTTTTTCCCTTCAGCCAGCATTAGGATTTTAAACCCTAAACTGAGCTTTTCCATGCAGTCAGCATTAGGGTTTTAAACCCTAAACTGAATTTTTCCTTCAATCAGCAATAGGGTTTTAAACCCTAAACTGAACCTTTTTCCATTCAGCCAGCATTAAGGTTTTAAACCCTAAACTGAGCTTTTCCATGCAGTCAGCATTAGGGTTTTAAACCCTAAACTGAATTTTTCCTTTTAGTCAGCATTAGGGTTTTAAACCCTGAACTGAACTTTTTCCTTTGATCAGCATCAGGGTTTTAAACCCTGAACTGAACTTTTTCCTTTAATCAGCCTTAGGGTTTTAAACCCTAAACTAAATTTTTCCTTTCAGTCAGCATTAGGGTTTTAAACCCTGAACTGAACTTTTTCCTTTGATCAGCATCAGGGTTTTAAACCCTGAACTGAAACTTTTCCTTTGATCAACATCAGAGTTTTAAACCCTGAACTGGACTTTTTCCTTTAATCAGCCTTAGGGTTTTAAAACCTAAGCTGAACTTTTCCTTTCAGTCAGCATTAGGGTTTTAAACCCTAAACTGAACTTTTTCCTTTAATCAGCATTAGGGTTTTAAACCCTAAACTGAATTTTTCCTTTAGTCAGCATTAGGGTTTTAAACCCTAAACTGAATTTTCCTTTTAGTCAGCATTAGGGTTTTAAACCCTAAACTGAACTTTTCCTTTCACCCAGCATTAGGGTTTTAAACCCTATACTGAGCTTTTCCATGCAATCAGCATTAGGGTTTTAAACCCTAAACTGAATTTTTCTTTTAGTCAGCATTAGGGTTTTAAACCCTAAACTGAAATTTTTCCTTTCAGCCAGCATTAGGGTTTTAAACCCTATACTGAGCTTTTCCATGCAATCAGCATTAGGGTTTTAAACCCTAAACGGAATTTTCCTTTTAGTCAGCATTAGGGTTTTAAACCCTAAACTGAACTTTTTCCTTTCAGCCAGCATTAGGGTTTTAAACCCTATACTGAGCTTTTCCATGCAATCAGCATTAGGATTTTAAACCCTAAACTGAATTTTCCTTTTAGTCAGCATTAGGGTTTTAAACCCTAAACTGAACTTTTCCTTTCAGCCAGCATTAGGGTTTTAAAACCCTAAACTGAGCTTTTCCATGTAATCAGCATTAGGGTTTTAAACCCTAAACTGAATTTTCCTTTTAGTCAGCATTAGGGTTTTAAACCCTAAACTGAACTTTTTCCATTCAGCCAGCATTAGGGTTTTAAACACTAAACTGAGCTTTTCCATGCAATCAGCATTAGGGTTTTAAACCCTAAACTGAATTTTTCCTTTAGTCAGCATTAGGGTTTTAAACCCTAAACTGAACTTTTTTCCATTCAGCCAGCATTATGGTTTTAAACCCTAAACTGAGCTTTTCCATGCAATCAGCATTAGGGTTTTAAACCCTAAACTGAATTTTTCCTTTAGTCAGCATTAGGGTTTTAAACCCTAAACTGAACTCTTCCCATTCAGCCAGCATTAGGGTTTTAAACCCTAAACTGAGCTTTTCCATGCAATCAGCATTAGGGTTTTAAACCCTAAACTGAATTTTTCCTTTAGTCAGCATTCGGGTTTTAAACCCTAAACTGAACTCTTCCCATTCAGCCAGCATTAGGGTTTTAAACCCTAAACTGAGCTTTTCCATGCAATCAACATTTGGGTTTTAAACCCTAAATTGAATTTTTCCTTTAGTCAGTATTAGGGTTTTAAACCCTAAACTGAATTCTTCCCATTCAGCCAGCATTAGGGTTTTATACCCTAAACTGAGATTTTCCATGCAATCAGCATTAGGGTTTTAAACCCTAAACTGAATTTTTCCTTTAGTCAGCATTAAGGTTTTAAACCCTAAACTGAACTTTTCCCATGCAATCAGCATTAGGGTTTTAAACCCTAAACTGAGCTTTTCCATGCAGTCAGCATTAGGATTTTAAACCCTAAACTGAATTTTCCATCGAGCCAGCATTAGGGTTTTAAACCCTAAACTGAATTTTTCCTTTAGCCAGCATTAGGGTTTTAAACCCTAAACTGAGCTTTTTCCATGCAGTCAGCATTAGGGTTTTAAACCCTAAACTGAACTTTTCCTCTTAATCAGCATTAGGGTTTTAAACCCTAAATTGAACTTTCCCCCAGTTGGTCAGTATTAGAGTTTCAACTCTAAAACTGAACTTCTCCCCAGCTAGTCGGTATTAGGGCCCCAACCCTGAACTGAGCCTGCATACCCTCTTTTATCAATTTTATGAACTCCCTGGCGAATAATTCATGAAATTTTCCTAGTGAAACTGGGGCAGAAAATTTCGTTCGGTTGTTTGTTTTTCTCCCGCAGGTCTAACCTCAAGCCACACGGATCGAAACGACCCACGAAATGAGTCTCAACTTAGAATCAAAGAAGAAAAAGACAAAAAGAAGATGTCCCGAGATATCGGAGTAAATGGAAGGCAGATTGACTCCAACATTTGATTAAGATCCAGAACTCTGCCAGTCACGCCTCGCTCAGCATCCCAGAGAATAAGCAAGCACCTACAACTCGCAAGCATCAAGATTCGGATCGAAGTCTACAAGCAAAATCAGCTGAGACCCAAGATCAAGTCGCAAAAGAATCATAGATAGGGATTTTGTAACTAGCAGTTGACATGCATATAAGTATTTAGTTCAGTTTCAATTTTTCTTTGGTTGTAATAAGGCGGTCAGTAAAGCAACGATGACAACAGCAACAACAGTAACAACAAGCATTACAGTCCCATGGCAGTCCCAGCTGCCAAAGTTTTCCCGAACTACATTGACCTGATTCCTGTTTAGCCCAGGATATGTAGGAAATCTTTGAAGCAAAGATTCGGTCAAATCTTTCAAAAAACATGCTTCACACGGAGTAGTCCATAGGCAAAAATCGCTCATATCCGCTCACTTTATCTTTGCACGAAAACCCTTCGTGTTTCCGAATAAAGAGGGGCAGCTGTGAGCACGTGATTTTTGTCTTACGCGACAATCGCTCCAAAAGAAATAAAAATAATAACAAATGGTCCTGCTGTACAATTTTTGGATTTTACGTGGCACTTTGTTAATTATTTATGATTTTTGCCCATTTTTATTTTTATTAAAAAACAAAATATATATATAAAAAAAATGTATGTGTCATGCGTAGTTGGAACCGTAATCCGGTTATTGAAAAGAAAAATCATAAATAGGCATCTTTGTCTGTGATTTTTTGTTTTGTTTGGTTTTACCTGCTTTAAATATTTTAATATACGTGTGCAAATAATTGTGTTAAGTGTTTATTTAATTATAATTTGATTTACTTAGGTTTTGTTTTTAAATTAAAAAAAAGTAATAATAATAAAAAAAATATAAGAGATAAGTGCATAATTAGTTTGAAAATCAGTTTGGGCTGATTTTCGTTTTTAATTCAAAGCCCAAACAACCCAGCCCAAAAACCTGTGCTTGCCCCGGTCCAGACCAGCCTACTTCAAAAACGTCCAAACGACGTCGTAGTGGCTGAGTCTGATCAGAGCCGTTGATCTCTGAATGATCAACGGCCAAGATCTCACACCCCGTACCCACTAACAGACCCGACCCGTCTCACCCGGACCGACCCCAACCCTTCACCCTTGAAACGACACCGTTTCCCGTTAGTTGAAGGATCCTGGCCCTTCATCGTGTCTCATCCAACGGCCAGGATCCATCTATCCACTAACTATATAAACCTACAACCCTTCACCCCGTGCCCTGATCCAAACCCCCCCTGCCTTAGGTCGTCTTCACCAGACCTCAGACCTTCAAACCCTAGCCGCCCCTGTATACTTTCACCATGAAAGCCGGCGGCATGGACGCCGGTGACCCCATCCTTAACACCATAGAACCCCCTTGCCACCCTGAACATGGATCTGTTAACCACTTAGCTCGAATCCCCTCCCACCTTCTCGAATCTTTATTTGAAGATTCGAGTAAGAACCTAACTTACACCGATTAACCCCAGTTTCATACCAGATAGTCCCCAGACCCCCCTCGTAACCAAACCATGCTTGGTTTGGTCCGAATCTGACCAGGGAAACACAAATCCCAGATTTGATGTTTTGAACCCTAGGGTCCTCGTGTCTGTCCCTTGCCTGTTCCGTGCCTGTCCTCGTGCCTGTTCCGTGCCTGTTTTAAACCAAGAGATTAGGGTTAACCTCGTGTCTTTCCCGTGCCTGTTTAAACCAAGAGATTAAGTTTAAACCTCGTGCCTGTTCCGTACCTGTTTAAGCCATAGAGATTAAGGTCTAATGGACCTTAATCGAAGTGTTTCTCATCTGAGAAACACTTCGATTAAAGTCCGTTCAGCCTTAAGAAAGGCCTGTTCGAATCCAACCTGAGGCTCTTTGATTTTTCTGGATTTAAGGTGAGTTTTGTTTTGTTTTCTTTTCCTTATTCCATGTGCTGATTAAAGGTCTGTTCATGTTTTGTTGTAATTTGTGTCTTTGAATATTTTATCAACTGTTGATTGCCCACTTTGCCTGTACCCCTTTGTTTGATCGAATGTTTCCTCATTCACTGATAATGTGTGTGTATGTGAACTGCCTAATTGACTGAATCAAAGTTGTTTGAGTAATCAATCCCCAAGTTAACCTCTGTATTGACATGTGCAATCTGACCCTTTGTTGATACTGTTCGATTCTAATCCTTGGCTTTGATTGTGTATGTTGTAACTGGTATAGTCGATTCGATACATGTCGTCAAAAAGTTTTTAGCTGTTTGAATGGTAACAGCTCGATTTGTTTTGCTGAACATTGTTTTAATTAAGAATTAACTATAGCTACTTACCTTTGATGTATTTGAATCAGAAATGTAAAGGGATTGGTTTAAAATAATTGCAATCTGAATTGGTAGCATGTACACTTGTGCACAACATGTGCATAAAGGCCCTTTTTGAATTAAAATAGTTTGACAGCGTGTGCTCTCAGAACACACCCCTGTTGTCCATATCCCGCTTTAGTTTAAGAAGTATTAAACCTCACTTAAAAGAGTAAGACTGCCAGGGAATATCATGGGGGGTTTGTTTATACTTAAATAGCTAAGTGGAAACTGAAAAGGGACGAGCACATGGGAGGTGTGATTGATTGTCTAACAGGATGTTAAAGGGTGGAATTTAGGCTATAAAAGAGGGAGGAGAATATAGAGAACGGGGGGAGAACAGATAGATCAAAATAAGAGGAGGAGATCAGATAGGAGAGGGACCTGAAGATATACACATAGAGACACACACACATTAACACACACAGACAGACAGAGAGAACTGGGAGAGATCTGATAGGAGAAGAAGAGAGGAATATACAAACACACGGGGAGATTGATAAGAAAAGGGGGAAAGAAAGATTTTGTTGAAAACACACACACGGACAGAAATAGATAGAGAGAGGCATAACACAGAAAAGAGGAACTGCATTTTTCATCTTTGTCTTGATCCTCACTAGTCTGGATTTGCCTGTTCCATATTGATTTCTTCTGAGTCTTGTTTGAGATTACTAGTTGTGTGTAGCATCAGCTCAGTTCTGGATCCATTCTGCTTAAATTCTGATTCCATATTACTGGGAATTTGCTACATTCTGCCATTTTTCATTGGCTCTAAACTGCATCTTGCACTGGGAATTTGTCCTGCTGTTGTTCATCTGTTACTGCTGTTTCGCTTGCATTGTTGCTCAACTGACTCTTTTGCTTTCTTCATTGTAAGCATCTCCTCAGGTACACACTTCGAATCTGTCTGATGTAACTGATGTCGCAATGAAAGTTGAATCGAAAGATCTGAAGAATTTTAATCATTTGTGGCTTTACTTACAGCTTTTGCGAATATTGTTAAAGTTGTATAAATATTTTAATTTGTAGCCTAATAGAGAATACATTAGTAAGTTTGTACTTAATTAATGTTTACGTTGATTTGAAACTGTGGTATTTGATTCGTTTAGTAGCATACAGTATGTAAATATAATTCATGGAATGTGAACTATTTAGTACAATTGTTAAAATTAAACTCACTCTTTCAGCATGCTTTGAATAAGTAGGGGCGAACGGCTTTTAAATTTGACCAAATATGATATAGTTTTGAATCACCCAGTTAGATTTCCTTTAGGCAGTGTATGGGATTAGTTTAGAACATCATCAGTAACATCCTTTAATAAGGAATTCTATTAATCATGTTTAAGCAAGTTAATTTAAATCCGATGTTAGGATGTTGTTCGGATTAGGTTTTGTATTTCGTCGATCTCGCATGTGACTTCTTTGTCCAATTAAAAGCATGTTGCACAAGGTATGACGTCTCTCCATGTTAATAAGTAATTAATCAGAAATTGATAAGGATCCAGGTTAGGCCAAAGCATATACTTGAATTAATGTGTGTCTTTCTTCTTCTATTTTTTAGACAAACGCATTTAGAAATGTAGCTGCTTTAGGATATCCTCTCTAAAATAGAGACGAGCCTCGCCAAATAAAAATGCAAAATTGCGGGGCCCTCAATAACTAACCATAATAAATATTTAGAATTCAGGACAGGCCGTTTAGTGAATTTCATGGCTTTCCCCGAAAATAATAACGCGGTTAGACTCTTTAGGCACGACTTAATTAAATTACATTCTTAAACTCGGGTGCACATTGATGTGACCCAAATTCAAATCTCAACGGAGTCGAAATGTATTAACAACTACGGGTGCATTGATTGTGACGTGGTTCGAGATGCGTTTTTTTACGACGTTGCAATTCTATAAAAAATAAATGATAATAATAAAAGCGGTTTAAACTTAATAAAAGCACATAAATCAAAACATGTATTTAAATCAGATATTTAGCCATTATAACAATTTAAGCGACCGTGCTAGAACCACGGGATTCGAGGGTGCCTAACACTTTCCCTCGGGTCAACAGAATTCCTTACTTAGAATTTCTGGTTCGCAGACTTCATTTGGAAAAGTCGAATATTTTTCCTCGATTTGGGATTCAAGATAAACCGGTGACTTGGGACACCAAAAGCCAAACCTTTCCCAAGTGGCGACTCTGAATTAAATAAATAATCTCATTTCGAATATTGTCACTTAAATTGGAAAAACTCCCTCGCGCATCTAACCCTTCGGGGGCGGGCGCGCAAAAAGGAGGTGTGACAATGCCTAGTTATGCCAAATGACAGTGATTTACAGAATAATAATACATGAATAATCTAAAAGCAATTAATAAAAAAAACTAAATTAAAAATCTAAACTTCCATTCTTCACTCTCAGCTTACAAAAGGCCAAAATTACAGTTATGTACCTGGTATTGCCAATATAAGAAGAAGAAAGTCAGCCACGCAGGACGTAACACAGCAACAACAATAATAACCAGCAATCCAGTCAACAGAAATCCCAGTGACAGATTTGAAAATCAAAATAAAATCCAGAAACACTGACAACAAACAACGGACAGAAACCAAGGGAATTTTCAGATTTGAAAAGCTAATTAATGTTTAACCCTTAATTTCTAAACCCGTATATCAGAATATTTATCAGGTGTGTACTACTCTCTCTTCTAATTTCCAGAATATTTTTCTTTTTATTTTCTGAAGTCTTAGTATTTTTCGGAATTTCCTCTCTATTAAAATTTTCTTTTTTTTTTCTGTCCGTCTATCTGTATTCTCTTTTTTTCTTCAGATTCGTTCCTCTCTGTTCTATTTTTTTTTATTTCTGTCTGCCTTATTCTCTCTCATATTTTTTTTTTGTTCTTCAAAATTTCATTCTTCATATGTATTCATGCTTCCACATTATTAGCTTTGCAATAGCTAGTATTACAGTCGTGTACCTGGTATTGGAAACAAAAGAAGATGAGAATCAGCAGCAGTAATAACAATACAGCACAACAACAACAGTCCAGCAGCAGTAACAACCCAGGAACAGAGTTTGCAAACCAGTGGAGTAGTAATCCCAAAAAAAACAAAAGCTTCAAGCTTTGATGAAACAACAATTAATTCTGATTTCAAACAATGAAAGAAAGCAGAAGATTTTTTTTAGTTTTTTATTTTTATTTTGAAAGTTTAAATATTTTTCGGAATTTTCTCTCTCTTAAATGTTCAGCCCTTTTTTCTTTCTCTTATTTTTTTTTTGTTCTTCTCTATATTCAGATTAGTTCCTCTAACTGTATTCTCTTTTCTTCAAGACTTCCTATATATAATCCCAACCCATAAATCTTTTAATCAATTAAAATCAACCCATTTTCTCTACCAAACTCATTATCTTCCCACTCATCCCCATTACATTAAATAAATATATCACACCACCCCATTATATTTTGTCCCTCATGCCTAACATAAACAAATACAAGATTTCCCCACACTAAAATTTGTCTTGTTCCCCTTTATATTAAATAACTATATCACAACCCACCCCATTTCATTTTGTCCCCCATGCTTCACTTAAAAAATTACAAAATGTACAATTCCTAAAATACCCCTCCGACCTTATTGCAATTACTATTTTACCCCCAAACGTACTGCGATTTACAAAATTACCCCATCAGCTATAACAAATCAATTAATCAAACTCAACCAAAATATAGTCAATATGACCAATTTCTACATAAATTCAAACAACAAATCTCATGAACATGATTTCTTCAACATTTCAACAACAAATCACATGAACACAAATTGAACAACAAAGAACAACTAAAATTTGATTGAACAATATTTTAGCAACAAACAAACCTATTTTCGGATTCAACAACAACAACAACAAACAAGTATATTCAGATTTCTAAATTCAATAATATTGAACTTAAAATCAACTCTAACAACATTACAACAAACAATTCCTATATTAAACTTAAACAAGATTATGAGACAAATTCAAGAAATAATCATAAATGGTAAACAAGAAATCAAGCTATACAAATTTCGGATTCAAGAACAAACAAACAAAGTATGAACATGAATGAAATCTATTTTAAACAACAAACATGATGGATTCAAACGATTAAACCAACATATTTCCCTAACACAACTAAATTCTTTTAGACAAATAACAAGATCGACGAAGAAACAATTATGAACTTAAACTTGAACTTAACAATAGTAACAATTTCTAAAAATACATAAACACATGAAACAAATTGAAGAAATAATTAATTAAACTTCAATTTGTATCTTACCAATATTAGACTAACAACTTTTACCTAAACAATAAAACAAACATGAAATAAACATGAAAAACAAATTAATTAATTTCCATTTGAAATCTGAAAATTAATTCAACAAAACATATGAACAAACTAGAAAATTATTTCAACGATGAACAACGAACAAAACAAGAATCAAATATTTAACGATTTTAACTTCGAGAAATATTTAGCCCCGAAATATGGACAAAAATAAAACTCAAAAACAACTAACCGGAGAAGAATCAACGACGAACGGAAATGGAAAACTCAGACAGAAAACTCGACGTACAGGATCTCAACTCGACGAAAAACCTTCGAACTTTGCCGGACTTTAACCGGACTGCCTTGCGTCGTCAACAACAGTACGATGGTGAGCAACAAACATGACTCATGGAGTCGTCAACGACAGTACGCAACAGTGAAGCATCTGAAGCAGACGCAGCTTGACGCCGAAACAGGAGCAGTGAAGCGAAGCGCCGTGTCCATGGCTGGAGCTCGGGAGCTCGACCACCCAACTCGAAGTCGACGGAATGAAGAAGATGAAGCAGAAAGATCGATCATGGGGTAGCTGCGGGCAGCATGGAGGAGCTGGAAGGAGGGGTCGTTTACAGTAGGGTTTCCACCATGGGAGGGCAGCTATGGCGATGGGGAGGCAGCCATAGTCGAGCAAGCTTTGAGCTTGACGAAAGAGATGAAGCTATGGTAGCGACGGTGTTATGGTGGGTCGTTGGAGATCGAGGGACTTGTGTCGTTTGGTCGAGGAAGAAGAAGGCAGAAGCAGCTGGTTGAGGGCAGCCATTGATGGAGCTCGGAGCTTTTGGGAAGATGAAGAAAAGAAGAAGAAGAATGATAGGGGGCGGGTGGTTTAGTGTTTAGGTTAGATTTTTTTGATTTTGTCTTTTTCTTTTTGTTTTTGTTTTATTTTTGAAATGCAAGATAGGGGGTGTTGGGTTATGGATTGGGTCGACCCGGTTTGAAATGGACCGGGTCGTGAATTTAGTTTGGACAATTGTTTGGACTTGGGGTTGAAATTTGAAGAAATGGCCCAATTCGATTTTTCTTTGTATTTTTCGCTCTTTTTTCTTCTTTTATTTCTCTAAAACTAAATTATAAAAATACTTAAACTATTATTAAGAATTAAATTAAGTTATAAAAGCGCAAATTAACTCCCAATAAC
This sequence comes from Nicotiana sylvestris, assembly GCF_000393655.2. NCBI lineage: Eukaryota > Viridiplantae > Streptophyta > Magnoliopsida > Solanales > Solanaceae > Nicotiana > Nicotiana sylvestris. The sequence goes on from NC_091058.1 coordinate 12,681,893, forward strand.
AATTAATGCACAATTAAGTAATAATTAAGCATAAAATTGTATATTTGGACATTAAATGCTAAAAATGCAAACGATGCCTATTTTTGTAATTTTTAATTTTTGTAAAACAAATTTAATTACTAACAATTGTAGAATTAAATCCTACATGCAAAATGCGACATATTTTTGTATTTTTAATAATTTAACAAATAAACATGCACAGGCAAATACAAATAATTATTCAAAAATATCACAAAATTGCACACCAAAGAAAAATCATTTTTTTTTTTGAATTTTTTTTTGGGAGTAATTCTCATATAGGGCAAAAATCACGTGCTTACACCATCCATTGTATGTCGAGAGGGTCCGTAACTGGTTTTTCGATGTATGCCTTTGTGCTCTTGAAGTTAATGTCTTTACGTTTACCATAGAAATCAGTGCATGACAAATACAGAGGGATAATGATTGAAAACTTGTCAACCAATGTCTCAACTGTTTTATGACGGTTTGCTCTCACCATGGAATCATAAACATAAAGTTGTCTGTCCTTTATGTCAAAAACTAGCAACAACCAATGGAAGTTCTCTACAAGGTTCACAGGTATGAGCACATAGTCAACAAGATCCCAGGCAACATTAGCAAGAATTCTGTACCCAAGAATATATTCTCCAACATCATCCTCGGGTTTAACAACCGAATACCTTTGTTCCGGTGGAGAACTTATGAACTTGTCATAGATTCTTTCAATCTTTGTCTTGAACAAGCAATCCGTGGTTGTGAACCTAGTATTATTGTTGGGGCCATATTTGCCTCTTTTTCGCAGATAATACATAATAACATCAATGTGCTGCCAAAATAGAATAAACATATACAATAAGGTACGGTGTAACCACACTTGTCTACAAGACAGCTACAGATTAACTACAATTTGAATTTATTAAAAACTCTAACAGATTGCTGCAAATTAGCTACACTATAACTACAGAAATATAACAGTTAGTCCAAGTACCTCACAAAATGTAATTTAATTGTAGTTTGTATGAACCATAGTGAACAAGTACTATATGTACAATTGACCCATCAGACTACAAAACAACTACACATTAACTATATTTATGCACTGTCTACATTTATTCACTATACAGAGGAACAAATGAAACATACCACCTAACTTAAGGTCCCAATAATCAGCAAGTTCAACCTACAGTTAATATTAATAGGCACAATCACAAGCTCTACAATATTACTACAAGGTAACTACAGTTGTGGTACACGGAGATTCCAAGTCAGTCAAAAGTACCAAAATTCCAGTTTGTACATACAATCATCATCACATATGATACATAAGGTCCATAAAAAGCAAAATTTCACAGCTGAGACATAAATATAGTAACATATATATGTTGTCTACAATATTACTACAATTACACATCATAGCTGAAAAATAAACTACAATTACACTACACAGCTGAAGACAAAACAGATATTGTGAATGATTATGTTCTTTATACTTACTGTGTTATTGATGACTTGTCCGGGGTGAGCAAGGTCATAAAACCAGTCCTTCTTATCAATCTTTTCACAACCAAAATCCAACCAAGGCTTGATTTGGTTATCCTTCTTGGAAAAGTAATATTTCCTCCTGTAATAACAAAAAAAGATGATCAAATACAAAAAATTGACAAAATGAATTACAATTTTAAAGTATAAAAATGGTGAACAGACAGTGTAAAATGAAGCATTCATACCTCCTAGATACTTTATCACTACGAATGTATAACCAGTTGGTGAACCTTTCTGTCAATTCAGGATCTACATTTTCACCTATGACACTTGTGAAGGGGTGTTTGAGGTAAAAAAATTTAGGTCCAACAGATGTGCTGCCTCCAGAACTATACAAAGATGTGAAAGGTGATCGTGCATATTTTCCCGGTTGCCTGGTTCTACCGGGATGAACAGGGGTTGATTCATCTCGTATGGGCTCGCCATACATGACCAACTGTGATAAGTTTTCTGGCAGCTCAAAGTCATCCAATGTCAAACCTTTGTTTTCAATGCCTTCAGGAACAACTTTTTTATCAATGCCTTCAGGAACAACTTCAGTCACAGTCACAACGTGAATTGGCGACTGTGGAACTTCACCTTCTGTAGATAAGTGTAGATCTATGTAGATATGAACAGTATTATGGAGTTATAGAGAATATATTACCTGCTTGTTGTGCCTCAGCCACTTCATCAATTACTGGTTCTTCCTCAATATTTCCTTGTAGATGTTCTGCTGAAACATCAACTTGAATGAATAATTGGGAATGAGAATTGTAGATATATGTAGGAATATGTAGTTAAGGTGTAAATTATTAAAATTTTGCATAAAAACCTTATTGTAATGAAGGAATGGTTCTGTACCTGCTTTATATGCCTCAGCTGCTTCTTGGAAGTCAGGATATAAGTCAACATGTGGTTGAAAATGTTCTGGAGAAATTGTAGCTGCAACACATAGTAAAAAAATGATTAGTATAATTAAATAATGTTGTCTTGAAATTTGTAGATATGTATGTAGGAATTTTGTAGATACCTGTATTGCTTGTGCTTCCATGCAGTTGATCACCAGCATTGAACTGGAATTGCTGGTTGTTCTCTCCTTGATGTTGGTAATTATTTTTTGTTGAACTACCAGCAAACTACAATTTTGGGGAATATTTGAGACTACTTTATTCATATGTCTTAATTAGTCTTAGTACAAAATTATATGTAAATTCTTACCTTTGACTCGTCCAAATCAAACCTCTTGTTTATCACATTCATAACACCCTTCAAAGATTGATCTATGAACTCTCGAAGGCTTGAGAGTTCCTCAAAAACATCCTTCCTATAGGCATCTAACTTTCCATCAACCTAAAAATTAAATATATAATTAGTTGGTAATCTTATTCTAACTGCTACAGTTACACTACAATTCAACAAACTATAATTGTTATAGATTTATACCACAAATTAACTACAATGTATAACATACTATAATTGTTATGTAATGAAGTCAAAATGTAGCAAATTATGTCAATATATTGTAGTTATTCATAATACCTGCACAATCCCCTTTTCCAACTTCATGAGCTTGCTACTGACAGATTCAATGTCCTCTTGACAATCTGTATATTTGGGTTCAAATGATGGAGAAGCAGCAGTTGGAACATGTGATGGTTGAGCACCATGTTCATCTTCATATTGAATCTTGTCTGGCAGATTAAGCACTCCAAGCTCTTCTCCAGATTCAATCATGTTTGTGAACTGAATGATGAAAATAACAGTTAATTCAAGTGACAAAAAAAATGTAGATTCAATGTAGTTATTATGAATGTAATTGTAGCATCATACAAAAGTGGAAAAAAATACCTTGATCCACTCAGGCTTGATCATCTTCTCTTCAATTGCAGTTAACCAAATCTGCCCCTTTGTAGCTGACCATCTTAAAATGCGAGGTATAGATTCAGAACATCTCGTAGCAAGCTCGGTGCTGACGGACGAGCAACACTCATATAGCCACACTTGCAAGGCTAATGAGCATCCCCGTATCAGATAAGAATGTACATGGGGATTAAGACGATGTCGGACAGATTCAATAACCTGCTTGAAGGATTTGATACCCCATGGGTATGACTCAAAATTACCAGACTCTATTAGAAAGAACATAAACTTGTCTATGAAAGTCACATGGTCTTTATCAGAAGGACAAACAAAAAATTCCAACATATAAAGAATGCACAACTTCACCGCATCCACATCGTTTGCCCATGCTTTATTAGTCACTACATTTTTCAAATGCCATTTCTCAACCCTTTCTTTGTTCGGAAAATATGTATTCATTAAAGGGCTAACATAGGTGGAAGTGTAACCATAGTCTGAAAACTTATTCACACAATTAAGACCAGTTATCAACCCAAATTCTCTCAAGGAAAAATTCAATTTTTTACCCTTAAATAGTACTGAAAAATATGAGTCAGTAGACTTTGTCAATTCATACTTCATCAGAAGATGAAGTGATTGGTTTTGCATACAGATTGTGGGGAGACCTAATAAGTAACCAAAACAAGTTTTTCTGAAAACCCTTAAAGCATTCGGAGAGAGTAAAGCTTGTATCTGGCTAGGTATGCTAGGATCACACAAACTGTGGAATCTAAGCACACCATAATCAACATTTTGTTGTGCAAAGTAAGGTCCATTCTGTAGAAAATATAAAATTAATGAACATTAGTAGTTTGCATAAAAAGGAAGCAGTAATCTACATATAACTACATGACAAATACAAAATATAACTAGAAGAAGAATAGCCTACCCACACCTATAACTACAAAACAATAACAGAAGAACAATGCACGTGTAAACATTATCTACAGGATGTAACAGTTACTTCAAGTATCTCACATAAATGTAGATTAACTGTAGTTAGAATGAAGTTAAATATATGAGCTATACAGGCTACAATAAAAAATAACATATCTACAATTTAACCATCAGACTACACATCAACTACAAACTAACTACATTTATACACTGTCTAAGAGTCACAGTTCCAATTAAACTACAAAATTGAGACAAAGAATCTACAAAACAGTTACTTCAAGTATCTCACATAAATGTAGATTAACTGTAGTTAGAATGAAGTTAAATATATGAGCTATACAGGCTACAATAAAAAATATCATATCTACAATTTAACCATCAGACTACACATCAACTACAAACTAACTACATTTATACACTGTCTAAGAGTCACAGTTCCAATTAAACTACAAAATTGAGACAAAGAATCTACAAAATTAGGACAACACCACATTTTACCAAAATACACTTGAACAATCAAAGAAGAACAATGCACGTGTAAACATTATCTACAGAATGTAACAGTTACTTCAAGTAACTCACAAAATGTAGATTAATTGTATTTAGAATGAAGTTAAATGTAGCAGCAATACAGGTTGCAATGAAAAATACCATCTCTACAATTTAACGATCAGACTACAAATCAACTACAAACTAACTACAGTTATACACTGTCTAATAATCACAGTTCCATTAAACCTACAAAATTGCGAAAAATAATCTACAAAATTAGGACAATACCACATTTGGCCAAAACACACTTGAACACTAAATTAACACTTGAACAACAGATTTTTACAACCAAAATCAAACTACAAAACAGTGAGGAAACATAAATAGTGTTTACCTTTATTGAAATTTTTTCCTTAACCAATTTTGGTACTTTTTTTGAGGGTTTCTTCTTCTTTGGTTTTGATGAAGAAGGAGAGACCTTGTGTTTTTTCACAGATGGAACTTTGGGAGAATCATCTACAAAATCGTCATCTACACTCAACTCTTTCCCCTTGCGTTTCAGTTGATTCTCGACTAGTTTATCAACTCCACCAACATCAACATCGTGCAAATGCTTGCTTCTCATTTCCACACGAATTTGTCTAGGAGATGAAATACCAGTAGTTTGTTCACTTGCATGCATCGATTGTGAGTTTTTTGGTGGTGATTTTGGTGTTAAAACACCCAAATCAAAGGTTGGAATATCAGCTAATATAACTTTTGATGATTTTTTTGGGGAGTGTTGGTTTTTTTCATGATTTAGGAGTTGAAGACAAAGATGGAAGTGAATTCAAATCGTGGGGGATACTATCAACTGAAGGTAATTAAGTGGAGAAGAAAGTGATGGTAATTGTGGGTGAGAAGAGATTGTACGAGAATGGAGGAAAAACTGAAGGTAAATCGTGGGGGTGGGGGGAGGGGAATTAACTGAAGGTAAATCGTAGGGGGTGTGGGGGGGTGGGAGGAGAGAGAGGCGGGTAAGCCAAATAACGTGAAAATACAGTCCTAAAATCACGCCTAAAATAAATGAAGGAATAATTATACCCTTAATTTGAATTATGGTATAGAAATGGTAATTTGGTATGCTTAAATGTAATAAACACAAACCTTAAACATTGAGGGTAATAAGGTTTGATATATGGTATAGATAGGTAAAAATCCCAAATTTGAAGCCCCATTTTTACACAAGAGGAAGCCCAAAATAGGACAACCCAGACCAACCCAACACCCCTGACCCGCTTTCAACCCACGACCCGCCCCATCCCTTCTTAAATCTCAGCCTTCCATTAACTCTGATCCGACGGCCCAAATTAATTCCCTTTACTCCAGATATAAACCAAATTTTAACCTAACCCCTAACATCCCAAACCCTAGCCCCAAATTCCCACAGCCGCACCACAACCCATTCCTCAACACCAAATCTGTCGTGCCTCACCTCTCCAAACTCGCCCAAACTCAGGCGAGCTTTGCCCAAATCGGGCGAGTTGAGCTCGCTGGTCTCCCATGGTCCCCCCTCTCTCATCTTCTCCTTCTTCCACGTCACCTACCCGTACAAATCTCATGATTCTTTAAACCGATTCACGCGTTCTCTTCATTCTTTTGTTGTTTTTGAAGCAAATCCGGATCCTTGAATAAATCTTCGAAGAATGGGAACCGTTGGATGAAGATTTTGTCCAAAGTTTCCATTTTTTCGATTTTTGTTTGTGAAAGGGGATTTTCCGATTTTTATTTTGTGGTCCCCACACGATTTCTTGCTGAAGAAGGAGAGAAGTTTCGAGAGAGAGCTATATATATTTGGGGTTTTTGGGGCAGAAATTTCAGAGACAGAGATCGGAGGAAAAGAAATTAGGGCTTGGTTTTTGATTTTTCGTTCATTCTGTCTCAAGTCAGAAAATACAAAAAATAGTTTTGAGTTTGATTTTTGTTCAAGTATTGTTCCATTTGTGAAAAATCAGAAAATACCTAAAAAATAAAGTCTTGTTAGTTCCTCTACCATGTTTAAAACCAATATTAACAAACTCATGAAGATTTGGATGGATAACTTTAGGCATTTTGAGAGCTCCATGTGTTTGAATGGTGAAATGTGATAAGCAGAGATTTAACTAAGTAAAGTGGAAGATTTTGATTATGTTTGAGTTAATTTTCATATTCAAGAGCGTTCTGCCTATATGTTTCACCAGTTCAAGTTCGTTGGAGTAGAATTTCAGTCATGGTTCTTACCACTTTATCTTTTCAAACAAGTTTTCATGTGTGAGCATCCTTCCATATAAGCTTAAATAAACAGGAATTAGATATTGGAGAATCAGTTAAAAGGAAAAAAGAGGGGGCAGGATATTGGATTTAGTTGCTTTAGAGGTCATACAGCAATGTCCAATTTAGTTTGTTGAAACATAAGGAAAAATGAAAATGGGAGGTCAAACTCTTTCACATGTCCATCATAGCTCACGGTAGTTTGTGCTAATTTTGGAGCCATTTGGATCACTTAAGAGATTAAGGTTGAATTGATTCTTCTTATGATTAATCAGTCAACTCGTTTGTAAGTTAAATGAAGTTGGTTTTTCCTAGTTGTTTGTGATTTGCTGACTGCTGTGCTTTAGATTAGTTCTTTCATATATGTTTGTAGTATGATATTAGTTTTGTCTCTTTATGAATAATGGCTGCTTTGTTGAATTCCTATGAAGTCCATGAATTTGTCTTCTTTTAAGTCGTTTGAGTTTTGTCGAAATGGATCCCATAAGTTATGAATCCGTTTGTGGAATCGGGGAGAGCGTAGTTGAGTTAATGGGACATGGAGACTGTTATCATATTCCTATCCGCCAATTTATTTTATTTGTTTATTAGATCTTTTCTTGTCTCAAGTGTCCAGATGTTTATCCAGGATGTTTGTTTTGCCATACATGTTCGTATTCGCGTGAATCATTGTTAGGTTGGGAAGCGGTAAAAAGGCCGAAGCATGCTTTAGGTATCGGGCTCGGTCTAACAAAATGAAAAGTTAAAAACGAAACATGAGCATGAATTGAATTGTTCTTTTATTTAGTTCTTTTTCTTTCTTGATGATATTATTCGCTAGGAGCATGCTTAGGCCGTCATCACTTGGGTAGGCATGCCTTAGGATTTTTGCTAGTTTCGAGGTAAGAGGTCGTTCCCTTAGTTAAATTTATCCGGGGAATGGCCCAAAGGATTTGTATATATTTTATTCCGGGGTATGCCCCGAAGTATTTGTATTTGGAGATCGATAGCAGAACTCGTAGTATTTTAGTTTATTTTTCGTTTACTAGGTGGGACGACTTCGAGCCTCTTGTGTGTTTATTTTTCTGTTCTGTGTTTTCTATCTCAATTGAATATTTTAAAAGCCAGCTAGATCAAGTATGTAATCGTGACTTTCACGGGACTCGTGGAATGCCTAACACATTCTCCCCGAGTCAAATGAACCCCCTTACCCGAATCTCTGGTGCGGACTTGGTTTTAGAGTCTGAAATGTTTTAAAAGGAAAAATCATTTTAAAAAAATGGTGACCTCACACACCGAAATCAAAGTTAGGTGGCGACTCTGAGTTATTTTCTTTTGAACAATCTTTTGTCACTTTCAAAATTGAAAAACCCTTTCGAGCTTTGCGAAATCTTTTTACTATTTTTAAGAGGGTTAGTGAGGTTGTAAAAAAAGGGTGTGACAACAATATTAGAAGAAAAGAATGATATAAATAAGGGTACTATTATCAACACAACAACAACAACAATCCAGTATAATCCCACTTAGTGAGGTCTGGGGAGGGTAGTGTGTACGCAGACCTTACCCCTACCCTGAGGTAGAGAGACTGTTTCCAAATAGACCCCCGACATGCTTCCCTCCAAGAACTTCCCACCTTGCTCTTGGGGAGACTCGAACTCACAACCTATTGGTTGGAAGTGGAGATTGCTTACCATCAGAGCAACCCCTCTTGCTTAATAGTGGGGGTACTATTATCACTATAACTAAAATCATTAAAAACTGGGCTTAGAAATGGAGACTTGAAAGAGTAATTCAATAGTAAAATACAAAGGAAAATGAAAGAAGACTGCAAGAAACAAAACAAAGCGAGAAACAACTATCTTCCTTCTTGGAGAAGAACCCAAGTATGAATATTGATCGGAAATTAGAGAATGACGAGAAGAACTTACAAAATTAGATAATGACGAGAATGACACCGTAATATCAATAAATTATCACGATTACAATAAGGATCGAGAAGAACTTACAATGAGGATTGACTTCCACTGAAATGCTTGAGGAAAAGTGCAGAAGAATGAAGATGAAGCGGAGAGGAGGAGGAAAGAAGATGACTGGCTATCTTCAGAAGTGAAGGAAATAGGAGAAGTACGATGTTTTAGGGTTTCTTTGAGTGAGAGTAATTTGTCAGACAACTTGTTGCTTTTGGCTTTTTTAAGCATTCTTTAGCTTTTTTTTTAAGCAGTTTTTTTTGCCAAACACTCCAGAAAATAAAAAAAGTGCTTAAAAGCTAGTTTGACCAGCTTTTAAGCACGTTCAAACACCTTCATAACTGTTCTTAGTATTGCATAAAAATAAATCCTACAGCAAAATATAAAATTACCCTCTAAAACTTTATATTTTATTGCAACAAAATACAAAATTATCCTCTTTCAACAAGTTTCACTAATTTATGCCACAAAATAGGTATGTGCTTCTTCCTTATCATTATTATATAACAACTACTTGTAAAATAAATAATATTAGGACAGAAAAACTACTACCGGATGAATAACTTGAACAGTAATCTTACTCCATAGTTGTAGTGGTCTTAAACTTGAATTATAACTGCTTAAGAAAAATAAAGTATTAGTGCTAGAGATAATAATCAAGGTGTTGATATGAACTTTATTAGCCAGCAGATTACAGGCCTTGTGCTGTCCCGCTTTTCATGAGTGCTTTTGAAATAAATCCAAGTCTCATAGGAAGCGACCTACTCCTACACTCACATAGGTGAAATCTATCAAGGGTGCTCCTATAACTCTAACACCCCACTCATACGAGCTACAAATTTTCATTAAGAGTTAATAAAAACTCAACTTCACAAGTCGTTACACAAGTCGTTACAGGATAAATGCACCTACAACAAAGGGATGAAATAGTAATAAATGTAATAGTGCATTCAAAAACGAGCCATCATATGATTCGTTCTTCCCATTAAACCTAGTTATAGGTTCTTTCGTCCCTAGGTTGGGTTTCCTCATATATGACTTATAAATTTATGGGCTTTAATCACATCCCATCGTTGTAATCTAGACCCTTTCTCTTACCAAGACCTTGGTTAGTGGATCTGCACGATTACCACATAATCAATATTAATTATACCACTTGTCAAATATCTCATAATATTGTATTTTCTCCTTATATAGGTCTCGATTTACCCTTGTAATAATGGTTTTCTACTCTACCAATAGTAGCGTGTTATCACAAATGCATTAAAATAGAAGGAATTGGTTTTTCAAAATAAAGAATTTAAGATAATAAATTTCTCAGCCAATTCGCTTCTTCACTAAAGCTAAAATAATTAGTTCAGCCTCCAAGGTAAAATTAGCAACTATTGCTTGTATTTTTTATTTTCAACAAATACTACTACCTCCAAAGTAAAAATATAACCTGTAGGTCCTAGTTGCTCCTACCTGCTCCTAGTTGTATTAAGTGTACTACACATGAAGCCCAAAATTCATTATGTAATAGGTCCCTACAAATGTGTTATGCCATAGCCTAAGAGGGTTATACAAGCACGACATATTATGACAATCTAACATCCCATGTCCTTTCCATCCACACACATGACACATATATGTTGCTATGACACCGCTTGATAGGGTTACAAGCATAGAGAAAACATCTCATGCAACTCTATTAACTCATTAGTAATTGTTGATCTAAGAGTGCGATACAATTACAAAACACCGTTTATGAGAACACATTTGCTATTGGACAATCAAAATTAATTACAAATTCTAGTTTTAGTGTGGCTGATAAGATAAATGCCATTGGACTAGTGTGAGTGCTAACTGCGACCACACCTAGGCAGGGACGCCGTCCTCTCTCCCCTAAGTTTTTCACATTTTGTTTTTTACCCTTATAAAATTTTGAAAATCTTAAAAGCAATTTAATAATACTGGTCCTTTCCAATTTAATTTAATTTTTATATTTTCCTTTTATCTTTTTTAGTAGATAATTTAAACCATCTCCCTGTAAATTGTTACCATCGTATGTAATGTGTCTGGAATGAATATAACATATTATATTTATAAGTATGATTACTTTGTGGGTACGTTAAATTTTTCGCAACGCTATTAACATGTATTTGTTTCATATTTTATATTTTTAAAACCAAAATCCCATCTTGAATAACTAAGCTAAGCGTTCTTCTAGTTTATGTGAGTGCTCGAAAGGATTATCAAGACAAGACACTTCAATGGAAGAAATGTCCCAACAAATTGGAAACTCCTATGATTTTGACTCTTGTTGGTTTTTGGGCATTTCATTAACATGATACGTCATTGTCAACAAAAACTGTGGTTCATATTAATATGCAAATCGAATCTCACATTTCAGATTAATTTTCTAATAAGAGTTTAACAAGTGTTTTCACATTTTGGAAAATAATAGAAGATGTTATATATATGTGTGTGTGGTTACTAGCCTTAGGGTGTGTTTGGTACGAACAAAAATATTTTTCGGAAATTATTTTTCAATTTTTTCATGTTTGGTTCGCTTAAATGTTTTGGAAAATATTTCCTTATGAACTCATTTTCCTTATCAAGAGAGGGAAAATAGTTTTCAAAACTCCTTCTAACTTTCCCCACCCTCACCAACTCACCCCACCACATCTCCAAAAAAGGCTTTTTTCTTTTTTAAATTTCAGTTTTTCCGTTACCACTACTACCCCTCCACCCCACGCCCACCCCAACCCCATTCCAACTCGTACCTCAAAAAAAAAAAAATTTACCTTAATCTTTTTTTTCCAATTTCCAATTTTTGTTTTTTCGTTTTCTAACCCACCCACCCCAACCCTGAAATCTCTGTTCATTACCTTAAATTTTTGTTTTTTCCTTACTTTTTTTTTGTTTTACACCCCTCCCCCCCCCCCCCCCCCAATAAAATTTTTTTTTAAATATATTTTCAGTTTTAATTTTTTTATTTATCGATTTAAAGGTTCAAAATTTTACAAGTTCCAAAATTATGAGTTCGGAGGTTTATGTGTTTAGAAATTATAAAGTTTACGGGTTCAAAATTCCGCGGTTTTGAAAGTTTAGCGATTCGAAAGTTTATGAAATTTGTGGGTTCGGAAGGTTGTTGGTTTGAAAGTTTATGGCTTTATGTTTATTATATCTAAATTATTTAGGAATACTCTTGAAAAGTCATTTTCCTTAATTTGTGTATCAAACACCGAAAAATGAATAAGATAAAATATTTTCCACGGAAAACATTTTCCGTTATACCAAAACACACCCTTAATCTTTTTTTTTTGGAGGCTAAAAAATCCATAAAAAGCAGCCACAACGCTTTGTTTGATGTACACTAGATCTACAATGTTTAACATAATTTCCCAAAGAGGCACTTGAAGTTTAGACACTGAAAGTCATTTATCAAAGAGCCCATTAAGCATTCTATAGATTAGGTCATTATTAATCAAGTCGATAGTACTCCTAGTCTCATTATATTGTCACTTCCTTTTTTCCAAGTGTTCTGAGATGTTGTTATTTTACTAAAAGTGGTTACGTTTTATTCGTGCTAATTAAGTGCCACTTAACTGAAAATTTCAACATAAACGAGTTTTTTTCTTTTCCAGTTTACAAAAAGCAGAAATGTCATGTCTTTTGTTCAAAAGGTGCCACGATAACATAATTACCGCTATAGAATCCAATTGGTCCACTTTTAACTTCTCTTTAGTTTTCTATAGTGCCGGGCTATCTATTATCTATCGATTTTGCTTTGCATCTACTTCCCCATTTTCATGATACTATTTTTCTTATAATTTTAATTGATGGTACTGGTATTGTCTTTTTTCGTCTTCTTGAGCCGAGAGTCTTTCGAAAATAGTCTCTCTATTCTCTCTGAATAGGGATAAGGTTTGCGTACACACTACCCTCCTCAGACCCCACTAGTGGAATTTTACTAGGTTGTTATTGTTATTGTTGTTGTTGTTGTTGTTGTTGTCCCTTATACTTTATAACTTAAAAAAAGATGTAGGGTTATAAAACTAAAATCTAAGTTTGTAAAGAGCTACAAAATTAATTGACTCGACATCTCATTATCCCAAAAAAAGAAGAAAGAAATACTCTTTCTGTTGCAAAATCAGTAATCTATCATCCCTTTCTAATCCCCAAAGAAAATATAGCTGTGACTAAATTATGTCGTCACATCTTTTATTTAGTAAAATTCTAAGATTTATTCTGAAAAGGTAATTGAACTACATCCAATTCAATATTAAGGAAAACAACAAAATTAACTTTTAACAAATAAGTGCAGGTTAAATTTTTGGATGAAAATGTTTAGTTAAATATATCAAATAATATAGCATTTCACCTTTATCACATAGTAATATATTAGCTTATCTTTATTTAAAGTGTCAACAACAAACTCACGGGCGGATGTAGGGTAATATTTATGGGTTCGGCCGAACCCAACAACTTTTGTATAGATCTTGTATTTGTATTAGAGAATCTATTAAATTTGTATTAGTATATAATTGTGAACCCAATAACTAAGACATGCTATGAGTTCGACGTCAAGTTTAGAATCCACAAACTTCAAATCTTAGCTCTGTCTCTAAACAAACTCAATAGTGCATCCTGAAAATCAATATTTCATGGGTTTTATATTAGTAAGTTTGGAAATTTAATTTAAAAGCGAGAAGAGTATATCTTTTTCGAAAATTTTGTAATTGAAAATTGGTGTGCATGATATATATGTAACAACCACTAGTCAATCGACGCGTGTTCAACTAATTCAATACACGACTTTATTTTTTCTCTGATGGACCGCACAATTGAAAACCCAAAGAACTAACACTTAACTAGAGGCGTGTCGCTCAAATTGCGAATACTCATCCGGCGTGGTCACCACGCTTCAGAAATCGCGTGCTAGACATCCCTTTAATGCATTGGCTAAATTCATGAAACTTCAGTGGAGACAAGACCAACCCTAAAGCTTTGAGGTATTTAAATTTGGAGTGCCTAAGCAAATCCTAAGGTTAAAACAAAGATTCCTAAAACAAGAAGTAGATAAAGTAGCTAAGAGGAAATGCCATAGCCAACAACCCATGTTCATTTTTTCTTTTGTTATAAAGACTCGCAGAAAAATCATTTCTTTTTCTCTCTAGCTAGGGTTTGCAGTTCTTTTTGTTCATTTCGTTCACAAATTTGGTTGATCAGTAGCACTGAAAAGAGGACCAGTTGTTACCCAAGAGAAGAAAGTGGAAAATAAATCAAAATTAAAAAATATATATATATAAGAAGGGGATGGGTAGAGGAAGAGTGGAGCTGAAGAGGATAGAGAACAAGATTAATAGGCAGGTTACTTTTGCAAAGAGGAGAAATGGATTGCTCAAGAAAGCTTATGAACTCTCTGTGCTTTGTGAAGCTGAGGTTGCTCTTATTATCTTCTCTAATCGTGGCAAGCTTTATGAGTTCTGCAGCTCCAACAAGTATTTATTTTTCCATCTCTTGATCTCTTTTATTTGTAAGATCTGTCTTTGCTTTTGTTTTTGCTATCATTTGCTTCTTGTTTCACCTTTATTTTGATTTTTATAGCTATATATTAGTAGTATGGTGCTTTTCTTAGATCTTGTCCAATACAAAATTAGGTTTTTAGTGTACATCATATATATTTCCTACCAATTTGACCAATCCGATTATATATTATGCAAGATCCATTTTGATGTAAATTCTCTATTTTTTGGTATACTTCTTGTATAGGGGAGTTCTCTCCCTTTTGATTAATACAATTTACCTTATTAAAAAAAATATTATGCAATATCTGCTTCCTTTCATGGATTATAAACGAGTAGTACTACTTGAAGAGGAATTTTGTTTCATTGGTTTTTAGGTTTAAACTAAAATAGCATGAAAATACTAGTAATATTTAAATAATGATAAATAAAATATTGATCATATATATATCAACAATCTCTCGTTTGAAGTTAAGAAAAAAGGGTAAAAGGGGTGAGTATATAGTCGTACGTGCAGATATGAGCAAGTGTTTTATCAGTACGTAATTACAACGTTGTGTACCCTTTAAAATACTTTGGAGTAACCAGATAAAACACTGTCCTGTCCTGCACCTGTTGGATTACATGATAATTAAGGTCTTTGATCTTTTTAATGATGCATGGCAAAACCCTACTAAAGACTTCCTCTTTTAGCAAATTGGTCTTCAAGATCCCTCTTTTTATCCCATGTTCGTACTCATTTGTAATAGGTCATGCAATTGCCCATCGTATATTGCTCTTCAATTAAAAAAGAAAAGGATTTAAGATGTTTATTGGGTAATTGGCTGTAGTCTGTAGCATATGTAGTACCACGATGTAGCTGATTTAATTTGGGTCGGGAGCTAATTAAAGAAGTCCACTTGTAGTTTACATTTTGTAATTGAGTCGTCAATTTGTCCTCACTTAGAGTTTCAGAAGCTGGAACAAGGGATTCTGGGATATGCTCAGCTTAAAATTTGGCAACCCCTGAACCAAACCTCTTAAAGCTTATTTGGGGTTAAGTGTACAGATAGTCATTCTCAGGAATGCTATTTAGAGATTAGACAATATTATTTGTCCTGAACTTTTAAACTAAAAATCTTAATTTTAGGATAATTTAGGACATTTGTCCTGAAAAACTGAAATTCAGGAGGCACTTGCTAATGCTAAATAGCAACTCTTTAGAGTGGTTATCTGGTGTCATTTCTAGGGGCGGAGCTAGAGTACCGAAAGCGGGTTCGGCTGAACCAGTAGCTTTGGTTCGAACCCTATATTTGTCTTAAAATCATTAAATATATACAAATTATAAATTTAGAACCCAGTAACTTAAACCGATTAAAATTCCTAACCCTAATCCTCTGGTCATTTCTATGCTTATTTGGCATGCATGTCTAGTGCTACACTGCTATATATTTCTTCAAAAGTTGTGTCTAGTCCAGCTTGTACGGACTGTTACCTTTCATATGCACAATTAGTATCGGTAATTCTACCCAAAGCATGCCTATTGCTACCTTGATGATGACTTCCATGTTCTTGGCATGCATGTATTTTGGCACCTCATAATCCAAAACTCATAAGTAGAATAAATTTCCATTTAGGTGTCATTTGAAATGCTAAGTCAAGTGAAGAGAAGTAGTGACTCCTTTAACGAAGGCAAATACATCGATTAGTGACGGCAAACATAACATTAGAGTAAAAACTTTAGTGTTTTAGTATAATTATCTAAAATCATGAAAATGATTGAGTGAAATATATGTTCCTAGTCGAATCTTATGACTTATATATATGTCATAAATTAATGCTTTGTATTGCAATTCCCAAAATTTGGGTTCATAGGAGTATTTATTGCAAGCTAAGGGGGTAAGTTGACATCATTGTTCTTGATTAATTCTCTGTATGATGTCTGACAAATTAAACCAAAACAGTCCTTAAGTAATCTATTATTATAAACACATGAATACAATGTCGGTTTACAAAAATAACCTTATAATATTAAGTATAATAACTCATAATAAAAGGACATAACCAGAATTCTACATATTAGCCTTATAATCCTATTAGTTTTAGGACATAATACTACACGTTAGGAATCCTATTAGTATAATTACTTTCCGACTGTAACTGTCCTCCTCAACTTTGCCCGAGTAAATATCATCCCATACCTGATTCATAATGTCAATTAAAAAACTATCACGGTGAGATGACACATACTATTAAGCTACATAACAGATTGCAGAAGAATTTTCACCCAATATGTGAATTAAGTACTCCGGTACATTTGAGAAAAAATAAATATCTTTAGTCATGTAATTCTATTACTTTCAGGATATACTTCTTAAAAAATCCTATTACTAATTTAATTTGAAAACATATTATAATGTCCTATTACTAATTTAATTTGAGAATGTATGTTATTGTCCATATTCATTAGAAAAAAGAGAGCACATATTATTATAATAGCATAAATACAATTTTAATATACCAAAATAGCCCTAAAATATTAAACGGAAGAATTCATAAGAAAAGGACATAACTGCAGTAACTTTTTTTTTTGGATTACAATACCTTCTATTCTAATTTTTAATTTTTAAAATTAATAAAATTAATTTCATAAAAATACTCCGTATTATTACCACTCTATAAAGTATAATACCAAGAAAAAATAAAAGTTGTATTAAATGGACTTCATAAAGAGTTGAAATTGAAAAAAAAATACCTCCATAAAAATATTTTTTTATATTATATTTAAACTATTTTTCTACTCAAATAATTTTTTTAGTCAATTTTTCGTGTAATATTAAACAATTATTAAACAACAACTAAGAAAATATTTAAGAATATAAATGTGTGAGAAAGAGAAAAAAATGGTTGATAAGAGTCAATATCACTAATGATTCTACAGACATAAATATCTAAAAGTGAAATGTCATATCAATCTTTTAATCTTTGAAAATAAAATTTATAGTGGATAAAATTATAGTTAAGATTAAATATTTAAAACAAGAGATGAACTAATATTAAGATCTGAATCAACATAGAATAAATTATTTTTTATGTTAAAATTAAATAATTAAATCTTTTAATTAATTATTTAGCACGAGAATCCTATTCAATTATTTTTTAAATTCATCATATGAGTAAAAATTTTATTCAAGTCTAAAAAAAAATCTTAGGGTACATAAATTTATTCTATAAAATGAGCGTTTGAACACAAAGTAAAAAGGTTAGTATATTATTAAGAATCAAAATGCTTACAAGTGTTTGAGGAAGCACAATCAAAGCTAAATCATAAACAAGAACAAGCTTTTAACATTATATTATAAAAAATTGATTATGCTATAACGAGATTATTCTTTGTAGATGCCTTCGGCGGAATCGAAATAATATTTCTATGTCATGCATTGCTTACAAATATCATATCAAGAAGAATGACACTATTAGCAATAAGAGCAAATGGTGTACCAATAACGATTTTATTGCGAGGCCACCCACTTTAGATTTGATATACATCTTTAAACAACTTAAAGAACCATCACAAATATATCAAAGCAGAGCAATGGTGCAAAATTTATAAGGAAAGCAAAATTGATAATATGATATGAAGCACTTATGGCTAAGTGTCAAACAATCGAAATAATTGCCCGGAGTTCTAGAGATATATTGAATATTAATGGCATGTTTGGTGGAAAATTAATGGTTTGGGAGGTAATTTATGTCACGTACTACCAGTAGTTCCAAAATCGACAAAAGCGTAGACTATAAAAGCTAGCTTGCCAAAGTTATACTCCATGCCTCAAAGGAAAAAAGATTCAATTAACAAGAAATATAAAGTAAGACCAGATCCAGTATACAATGTTTTCTTGCTTCGCGCCGGAACGAAGAAGAACATCCAATAAAAGATGATTTGTTTCTTCTTGAACACTTGGTTATCAATCCCAATGGTAATAGTAATGCATTTAATAAGGAAAATTTTTCTATCATTAGATTATAACGTGATTTGTGCAAATCGCATGATTGAATTAAAAAAAATATCTTAGCTAGCACAAATGAATATGTTGATTGCAAACTTTAATAGTCAAAACAAAATGTTTTTTGTTTTTGACTCAGAAGAAAACGGTACCAATAATTATTACCAAGAAGAACGCTTAAATACTTTAATACCAAATGGCCTTCTACCATACATGTTTGTTGTCAAATATATTATTTCTTACGTATGTTAGTGTCACCGAATATATAATAGACTAAGTTAAAAGTGATATTCCATTGTATATAGGTTGATTTTGAAGAAAAATATGCCCGTCCTGTTACTAAAAAACTTAGATACGCCGAATAACTTATGTAATAGCACAGAGATGGTATATAGAAGTTTTGACAATAACACCATACATGCAAAAATTATGATACTGGTCAATGTGCTTCTAAGTATATTTTTATCCCTGAATTCAACTTTCATCTTCCGAAACTAAAGAATATCTTTTTAAATTTGTGTGAAAATAATTTTTAGTATTTTATATTTTACAAATATAATATAAAAAGCACAAGGACAAACATCCTAAATATTAGACTATATTTTCTTGCACGAACAACTGTATGTTGCACTTTCAAGAGGGATATTAAGATCGACAACAAGAGTTCTGGTTAAGGCAGAGCAACCAAAGCATTAGGAGAAAACATACACAAAAAAATATTGTCCACAAAGAAGTGTTTGTTAAGATACCATCACATTAAATACTTTTAAACTAAAATACATAATTATTTAACTAACAAGACAAAATTGATAATTTGTGTAAGTTTTGATGATGTCTTTTAATTTTAAATTTATGTATTATGCTAATGTAATAATATTTTTCGGTAATTAGACGATTGTTGTATCATTATACATAAAATTTCTCTCACTAATTAAATTTTATTGTTCCTTTATATAAATAAATATTTAATTATCATGTATCATTATTAACGTGCAACGCACGTTCCTAGATACTAGTGTATTTGAAATACAAATTTTGGGTAGAATAAATCTGCCAAAATAAATAACAGAGACTATCGTTCATATCTCCCAATTTTTCCAGATTTCCAGTGATAATAACCTATTATATATGGGACATATTAGGGATAATTATTACACAAACATTCCCTAAGGTTCGGACTCGTAACACATACATCTCTTTGTGGTACACTAACAATTAACTTTTCCTTTTATTTTGTTGCCTATGCATATCAGTATGCTCAAAACCCTCGATAGGTACCAAAAATGCAGCTATGGTACACTGGAAGTCAACCGATCAATTATCAAAGATAATGAGGTAACTAAAGCTAGTTAACTTCATTCCCCCATCCCTTAGAACAAAGGAATGATAATTATACGATTTTGCCACAGTATATAACTAGTGTAATTTGATTGCTTTCTAACATGAATGTTGCTAATTTGATCAGAATTTTTCCTCGTAGTTTTTTCGCAAAAAAGCAAGAAATATTTAACCTTTT
Source organism: Nicotiana sylvestris (assembly GCF_000393655.2). Lineage (NCBI taxonomy): Eukaryota > Viridiplantae > Streptophyta > Magnoliopsida > Solanales > Solanaceae > Nicotiana > Nicotiana sylvestris. Next base: position 12,701,952 of record NC_091058.1, read on the forward strand.
GAGGAGTTGAAAACCCACACTTTATGTGTAAGAAATAAATAAATAGTGAACTCGATCAGAGGCGTATGTAGTGTTATAGTACCGTGTGCATCTGAACTCAGTACTTTCGACACAGAGTTAAATTTAGCATAAAAATTTCTCTAAAATTACAACATATAGCGGGTCAGAACCCATAACTTTTTTAAAAATATAATAGATTCAATGCTAAGAACAATAAAGGTTGAACCCATAGAATTAAAGTCCCGGATCTGTCTTCGAGCTCTATCGCTTGCACAATAAAAACTTTTGGTATTAAAAAACAGGATTCATCTTTTGAATTGACCTCTTCCAAGTTTTGATCATCTCGTTCATTGCAGCAAAGCAGCTGTAGGGAATACTTGAAACTCAAAGCCAAGTATGAGTCACTGCAGCGATATCAAAGGTAAACCATATAGCTAACCTAAATATGTGACATATTACAAGGATGTACATCTCAATGTATTCTTGGTAACTTATACTTGACATTTTCTTTGACAGACACCTTCTTGGAGAAGACTTGGGGCCTCTGAATATAGATGATCTTGATCATCTTGAAGTCCAACTAGATACTTCCCTCAAACACATTAGGTCCACCAGGGTAAGCTTAGTAATATAAACATATACAATTAATTCACCATTAAAAAAAATTGTGACGGCTGATCCACCATAATTTTAAAATAATTTTTTTCCTTCATTTTTTCGATGGCTAGCCCTAGTAATATTTACAAATCTCATCTTATTTTTCTTATTGTACCTTCTGGCTGCTTTGTAGACACAACTGATGCTTGACCAGCTTACTGATCTTCAATCTAAGGTAATTCTCATTTGGTTTGGAAATGTTATTAGGTCAAAATCTCATGTATTCAACAGTAATTCACATAAGCTTTTCATTATATGTACAGGAGAAATTGTGGCTTGAGGCTAATAAGCTACTTGAAAGAAAGGTAGGGTGGGTAGCCAATACATGAGATTGTAACTCTCTTATATATTGATTCTTGTTTGGTGTTGTTAGAAATATATCATTCCTGATTTTATCGATCATCAATTTTATTTACCTATGTGAATATGTGCCTTATCAGTGGAAACTTTATTATTTTTCTTATGGATGTTCCAAATTGTGTTGTAATGTCTATGTTTTAGCTGGAAGAAATATATACTGAAAACAACCTGCAGCAACCATGGGGAGGTGAGCAAAGTGTCACTTATAGTCAGCAACATGCTCAATCTCAGGGTTTCTTCCAACCTCTAGACTGCAACTCTACTTTGCAAATTGGGTAAAGTCTACCTACTTCTAAATTGTCATTTATGTTACTTTTATTTGCATTTGCAACTGAGGGATTGGTGACGAGCAAGCCTTGCTCTAGTGTGAAACACCTCAACAAACAACCGATCAGAGACGGATTTAGGATTTAAACTTGTGGGTTCAACCTTTAAGGTTCTTAGTATTAAACTCATTATTTTCTTAAAGTTATTTTCTATCTACTACTATTTATTGCGATTTCAATGAATTTTTACGCACAAATTTATCTAGTAGTGTTGATGGGAATCTTTCACACAATTGGTGTGGTTCAAATATTCCCGCGGTCCCTTTTTCCTTCCCCTTCTCTAATTCCCCCATGTAATAAAAAAAGAATTAAGGGGGAAGTGCACAGTTAGGCACTAATTAGAGATGTCTTTACTCTTTAGCTACTGTTTAAAATGTATTTACTCTTTTGCCAATGCTTAATAAATTTTTACTTGCCCAGACGAAAATACCCCTGTGCTAGACTTGAATGTTGTATAAATATTAAGGACATGGTGTCCTTAACTTCATGAATGTTGTGTAAATATTAAGGACAAGGTGTCCTTTATTTGCACCTTCCGTTGTTAAACTTTAGGACATCATGTCCTTAACTTCATATGTGCAGTGTAAATATTAAGGACATGACATCCTTATCTTCATGTGTGCAGTGTAAATATTAAGGACATAATGTCATTTACTTGTATTTGCACCTTCTGTTGTTAAACTTTAGGACCTCATATCCTTAACTTCATATGTGTAGTCTAAATGTTAAGGACATAGTGTTCTTAACTTTATGAGTGTTGTGTAAATATTAAGGACATGATGTCCTTAACTTCATGAATGTTGTGTAAATATTAAGGATAAAGTGTCAGGTATTTGCATTTTCTGTTGTTAAACTTTAAGACATTATGTCCTTAACTTCATATGTTCATTGTAAATGTTAAGGACATGACGTCCTTAATTTCATGTGTGCAATGTAAATGTTAAGGACATCATGTCCTTAATATTTACACAGCACTCATGAAGAAAGGGTAAAAATATCTTTTCGTATTAATTTTAATAGAGTAGTGACTATTTTTGCCCAACATTAAAAATACTGGATAAAAACTAAACACCATGTTAAAAAGTGGCTATCCCACGCCATTTCTACAAAATTTAAATGTGCTGGGCCAAAACTAAAATTCTTTATTTTCATTTGTTACAGGTACGATCCAATAACTACTTCTAGCCAAATAACAGCAGTAACAAATGCCCAAAACGTCAATGGTATGGTGCCTGGTTGGATGCTGTGAATGTCCCTCAAAAAGTCCTAACTTTCCCTTATCTTTAGCATCGATTAAAAGCAAATAATATAAGTAATAAAGAAAAACCGCAGTTATCTATCTGAGGACTGTAAATTCACCTTTTTCAGTTCTTTCAGATTTTTTAGCAAAACTTTATGGATAAAACTAAGGTGAATGTATTGAAAGATTCTCGAACTATGTTGCTTTGAAATTTTCTATTAATATCATAAGGTGGATGTTACTGACTATTTTTCATTAATTTATTCACATTATTTGTGTTATGATAGTGTTTTATATATATATATATACACACACACACAAAATCACACTTTCAAATTTCATACAAGGAAATCTGAATTAAAATTTCAAATTTCACACAAAATCACACTTTCACACTTACGGAAACAAATACGTAGCGTTTGTACAAGCAATATTGATAGAAATGGTGAAATAATTGTTGCGACCAAAAACATTCACGCAAGTGCACGTGATCGTCAAGTAATAGAGTAGTGAGTAGAGTGTCGTTCCCACGAACACTTATGATTAACTGTTGACTGATTCAAACCTAATTTCTTTATCTACCGAAGAGATTGTTCACAAAAGAGAGATGTAATTATTTTACTACTTAAACTATAAAGAATTAATCTGACTAAAACAAGTAACCAAAGGAATAGCAATTTCGAGTAACAAACAATAGGAGAGGATATTCCAGAGTCACGGGCATAGTTAACAATCGTGTTGTGTTCTTGGCTTAAAATGACTAATCAATTTATCAGGGTTATTGATTGACAGAGTTGATATTACTCATAAGAATCTGTCGAGTTCTTACTCGCCTATTCAAGTCAACTCAATGCCTATATGTCTATGGAATTAAGATTAACAAGAACACATTTACAATTCCTGTATTTCAACCAAGCAAGGCAATTGGGTATATGTCTATCCCAATTGCGAATCCGTTCCCCGAGGCCCGTGTTCAAGAACTTGCTCTATTTAATTCTATATGCAATCTAAAGTTCTCACTTTAGAGTTCAACTAAAGATTCGTAGATAGTATTTCACTGTTAGCTACTCAACAAAATAATTAAGAACAGAATTAAATAAACAACCCAATATGATAAATCGACTTTGTCGAATTAAACTTCAAACAACAACATTCATGTTTTACCCATGACCCTAGAACAATGGGTCTTAGCCACTCATACTAGTATTCATCACAAAATAGCAAAAACAAGAGAAGAAAAGAAGAACTTGATGGTCAAAACTCCTCCTTGCCTCTTGCCTCTCTATTTCTTGCACTAAACTATGAAAACCTTTTTTAAACCTTGGGCGAGATTGACTTTATATAGGTTAAGTGGGTTTCTCTCCAGATTTCCAATTTTACCCCTAAATAACGTTTTCCGGACCGGACACGCGCTAGCTCGCGCATAACTTCGCGCGTTTCTTCGCGCATGATTCTGCCTCGGCCTTTCTTACGCGCGAACTCCTGCACGGCTTCGCGCGTTTCTTCGCGCACCTGGAGCTTGATTTCGTCCATTTTTCGTCTCGTCCTTGCACGCACTCAACTCCGAGGGGTTGTTCTTGTTCATAAATTATTCCAATATCCTCTTGAGAGCACCATATAGGCTCCTCATCCTGCAATGTATACATATCACAATTAGAGCCTATTTTTCATCAATTAACCATAATATGTCATTGGAATATAATCAAGCGAAAGCATAAACAATAGCTAAATCACCTAGATTTCGCCTATTATCAACACCCCACACTTAATTCATTGCTAGTCCTCGAGCAATCAACTATACTCTCTAGAGAATCTTTCACTCAACCCTTTCCCTTAACGTATTACACCTAGAACAATGTACGTGTATTACTCCTAGCAGTGAACAATCCTAGCTTCAAAGTCGATTCTCAAGTGCCATGCAATATTCACACTTCCTCAAAGTACTCTACACAGAAGTCAAGACTTACTTTTCCGTCATGAACCATATGCCCTCACAATTACATCAATAAAAACTAAGTTCAATACACCACATTCAATTTATATACTCACATATATCAAGGAAATCACTCACTCTCACAAAAGAGGTCGCATGCATGCAATTGGTACCATAAGTTTGCCCTTAATGTAAATCTCTACTAATGTAAGCTAGCTCGATCCAAAATCAATTAGGACTTTTTCATGGTTGTAATGTGGGATAAGGGACGGGTAGGATGTATTTAGGAATATTGACTCAACCCCTAAGCACTTTAACACATCACATGAGCAATTTTTAGCGCACATTCTTCAACCCACTTCTCATTCATACACAATATCATCCCATAAATACTCCCTTCTTCTTTAAGCACTCTATTAATTCATTCCCACTAGCTGGAACAAGACACAATATAATCATCTCTTTTTTTTGATAAAGTTTATTCTTTTTGTCACTCAATTTCTGCTAGTGGTGCATTCGTTTACAACATAAGTGCACCTTTCATCCTATTATTGGTTCCACTCAAAAGTCACCCCACACTTATTTCCTTTTTACTTCTTTTAGCGCTCCTGTCACAATTAAAGTGCTTTAAAAGGTAAAAGGATCAAAACAATGTCAATTAAGAACAAAAGGCTATAGGCTTGTAATGCGGGTGCCAAACAAAAGTCTAAAGACTGAAAAGGGTTAACTAGGGACAAATTTTATTTGTGATAAGCAATTAAGCTCAAAAAGGTCAAAGAAAGCCTAACATCATTTTTTCAAACCGAGCATCACCTAAAATTTCGCTTCAACTCACATACCGGGCAAGTTCTAGACACAAGTACAATACATGGACTACACAAATACTCACCACACATGGTATATGACTCATTCAGATCAGCTCATCAAGACACTCTATTACGAGCATTCAATTCAGTAACAAACATACAAATTAAGGCACTTTCAGTGAGATTCAACAATTAGGACTAAGCGTTACACTCTAAGGTCTATTGTGTTCAGGTGTGTCAACGATATGGGTTCTCTTTCAATTTTATAGCTCGTAGCCCATTACCCTAATCTACAAATCAAAAAGAAAACAACAATAAAAACTACCTATGCCCGGTTCAAGATAAACCCTTGGAAAAGAACCGCGGCTTAAAGAAAAACCAAGGGGGAATTGCTACACTACCTAAGAAAAAAATAAAAAAACTTTTTGTTGTTTTCTCTAGACTCACTTCCCTCAAGAAAATCGTCTAAAAGATCCGTCATCAGGAAGAGCCTACAATCTTTTTAGTTTTTTTTTCTCGACTCAGTCCCTCAAGAACCCCGTCGCAAAAGGATCCATCGTCGGGCCGAGCCATTTATCTAAATTAACAAAAAAGACTAATCCTGCTTAACAAAAACTATCAAGTCAACATGAAACAAACAAAATAACCCAGCAATTTGTACAACTACATACAACATACAATGAAGGAATCCCCCACCCCACACTTAAAAAGAAGACATGTCCCCATGGCTTAAAATTTAAAAGAGCAGTGAGGTAAAGAGACTTCCCTGAAGCTTTACTCTTGATCGGAAACGGTTTCGGGGTTCACGTTGCACGCACGCCCCAAAGCTCGCAGCCAACCCATGAACTTCTTTTCCGACTTGACTTGTCGGTCAGCTATCGCGTCCACACGAGTGCCCAAATCAGTAATGGAGGTGCGTAGATCAGCCACCTCCTTCTCCAATGTGGTGTGCCGGGACACTCTGGTAGTTCCTGAAGAGGAGGCTGCTCATGACAGTGCTGCAGCTATTGCGCTGGGCGCATGGGCTTGCGCTTCGCCCTCCACATCCATTTGCTCATCCTCTTCCTCCTCCGATGCATCAGAACCACTCTCATCCTCTCCACCTGCCGCTGCTGCTGGGGCTGCCCCCGTGGTGTTCTTGCCAGGTCGGATCTTGTGGCTTTTTCTTACCAGCCCGTCCACACGAGTATTTTCAGGCACCTACACTTTCCTGGAAAGATTAGTCACCAAAGATGGGAAAAAGAACCCATACAGGCGTTGGGGGCACCAGATAAACATCTCGTCGTGGATCACTTTGGCCATGTCGGAGGGAAGACCCTTGATGAAACACCAAATCATTGCAGCTCAGGGTCCATTCACCTCCGTAGTATTTTTGGAGGGAATAAGGCGACTGTTAATCACATACAACCAGCTCTTTGCCTCTGGAGTTAAGACGGAGGAGTGGAACTTCTCTCCATGTTCCAGCCACTCTACCATTTTTCCTGGTACGCAAATTTCATCAAAGAAGCGCTCCCACTTGGCATCGGTTGGATTTCACCCATATTCATAAAAGTCTGTATTCATAGGCAGAGGGTCGGGCAATTGATATGCTATGCGTATCGCCTCAATGGAGGCATCCACCGCCTTGCGGCGCACCGTGACCACATGGTTGACATGCTCTGGTAGATTAGCATAGAATTCGCGTACAACCATTACATTAGCCTCCCCTGGCTCGTCAATGAAGGCCTGTAAACCCCGCTCCATCAACTCATTATACATGTGGGGGCATCATTCCTTGACCTTTTTGATGTCAATGCCCCTCTCCGGAATTGGCTTCTTAGTAGCCTTCTCTGTAAAACAGGTCGGGGCCTCAGGGGAGACAAATTTGTTGCTGTCATAGGGACATGCAGGGGCCGCCCTTTGGCGGCTTGAGGATGGACCCGTGGCTTGGCGCTTTCTCGATGGTGCCATAATACCTGCAAAACATGGACACATTAGCTCAGCCCAACAAAAATAGTGTGACTTAATACGGTTACTCAGACTTCACACGCAAAATTGGTCACAACTACATAATCATGCTCATTGAGGCCTTTCCACAAACACCTTGTGGGCATTAGGCTCTCACAACTCTTTTCTAAGTGTCTTGCAATAAGGGCCTCCCACAAATCTCATCCATAACCCAAATCAAGTACTATCCACCCCACACTTGCAACAAACTAACCCCACAATATATTTCACCAAGTTTGGACACCAAATTACCAAATACATCTACACTAATGGCATAAGATACAACATACAAAAAGAAAAAAAATCTGAAAATAGAAAGAGAAAAGAAAGAAAACTACAACTAGGGCTCATACCTTGTGAAGGAGAATGGGGAGGATGCTAGGGAGTTTGGGGAAGAAAATCGTGAGAGGGGGATGGGGGCAGGGGTGCTGGAATTTGGTGAAGGAGCTGGGTGTTTTTGGGTGAGAATGGGGGAGAGGAATGGGTATTGTTTATTAGAAGGGGAGGGGAGTAATTGTGTCTAAAAAATAACCAATTAAACTAAAAAAATAAAAAGAAAAACTAAAACTAAAAAAAAAACACAAAACTCTGGAAGAGTTCCGTCAGGTGCGCGAACTAATGTGCGAGCTCGTGCAGTCTTCGCGCGTCCTTTTTTTTGTTTTCAGGCAGAATGGTTCGCTCAGGCGCGCGAGTTTTGGCGCGAAATTTTGGAGTTCGCGCGTTTCTTCGCGCGGTGCTGTTTTGTTCCAGGCAGAATGGTTCGCTCAGGTGCGCGAACTTGTGCGCGAAGTGGGCGCGAGGTCATGCTCTTGGGCGTTCATTTTGGCATTTTTTTCCACCTATTTTGCTCCTGGTTGATGGTCCTTTAATCCGCCCTTCGTTGTCTGCATTTGTTAGTAAGTTAAAGCTCAAAATCAAACACTACCACTATCGTTGGGTTGCCTCCCAACCAGCGCCTTATTTAATGTCATGGCACGCCAGTTACAACATTTCAATGGGTTGCCTCCCATCCAGCGCCTGATTTAACGTCGCGGCACGACTCAACATGTTCTCAAGCATCCTTCAAGTTCACTGAGGTCTTGTGACGTGCAAAGTCACCACCCCAATAATGTTTTATCCGTTGAGCGTTCACCAAGAAAGTGCCAGTTGAACTCATATCTCTCAACTCCATGGCTCCATGAGGCTTCACGCTTACCACAACAAAAGGGCCCGACCAACGAGATTTAAGCTTTCCGGAAAAAAGCTTCAACCTCGAATTGAACAACAGAACTTCTTGCCCTGGCTCAAACTCTCGATGTTGAATGTGCTTGCCATGCCACCTCTTAGTCTTCTCTTTATACAATTTGGCATTCTCATATGCATGTAATCGAAACTCCTTGAGCTCATCGAGTTGCAGCAACCTCTTCTCTCCAACTAAGTCCCCATCCATGTTCAGCTTCTTTATTGCCCAATAGGCCTTGTGCTCAAGTTCGATGGGCAAGTGACATGCCTTCCCATACACTAATCTATAAGGAGAAGCACCTATGGTAGTTTTGTAAGCTGTTCGATACGCCCTCAATGCGTCATCTAACTTCCTAGCCCGATCATTTCTATTTGCACTCACTGTTTTCTCAAGAATTTGCTTGACTTCTCTGTTTGAAACCTCCACTTGACCACTCGTCTGTGGGTGATAGGCAGTGGAGACCTTATGCTTGACCCCGTACTTTACAAGGACATTGTTTAACAGTTTGTTGCAGAAATAGGTACCTCCATTGTCACACCTCCTTTTTCCGCCGCCGCGAGGGGAGAATGAGTTTTTTCAAATTAAAGGACAATCGAAACGGGATTTATTTATTTATTCAGAGTCGCCACTTGGGAGATTTAAGGTGTCCCAAGTCACCAATTTAATCCCGTATCGAGGAAAAGAATGACTCTGTATTACAGTCCGCGAACCAGAAATTCGGATAAGGAATTATGTTAACCCGGGAGAAGGTGTTAGGCATTCCCGAGTTCCGTGGTTCTAGCACGGTCGCTCAACTGTTATATTCGGCTTGATTATCTGATATAATACATATTATAAACTTATGTGCAAATTTTATCCTTTAGCCGCTTTTATTATTTTTATTTATTGTTATTATTTTACGGAGAATTGCAACATTGTGAAAACGTATTTCAAACCACGTCGCAATCAATGCACCCGTGGTTATCGACACATTTCGGCTCCGTTGAGATTTGGATTTGGGTTACATAAATGCACACCCATATTTAAGAAAATAATTTGTTAAAGACGCGCCTAGAGCGACTAGCGTATTGTTGTTTTGGGAAAGGCCGTAAAATTTCACTAGACGGCCAACTCCGATGTTCTAAATAATTAATGCATACATTTGTGAGGGCCCCACAATCTACATATTTTACTAGGCGAGGCTCGTCTCATTTATTTTAAATGGACAAATCTTAAAGCGACTACATTTTTCTATTAAAATTAGTCTCTAAAATAAAGAAAGAAAATCCTAATTAATTACGAGTTTTTATTTATTTATTTATTTAAGAAAGCATGGCATACTAATTACTAGATTAATACAAATATTGATGAAAAGGAATTTTACTCAAAAATTCAAAATTATAAATAAAATAAAAATCCGATAACTAATATTCAAAAGAATCAAATATAGCTAGATTAAAACTCGCATTGTTATAAAAAAAATATTGAGATTAATTATTCACAACCATTTGAAACTAGATTTAACCATAATTACTAATGCTTATTAAAAAGTTTATTAAACTTAAACGTTCTTCTAATCTTGTTTGAACTCAAATCATGCCTTAGTGCCTAATTCACGAAATTCAGTTTAAATTCATACCTTAGCTAAATTTAGCTACTTGTTCACGATTAACATACTATTAATAAACTTAAAACCTTCATAACTAGTGAATTAACCCTTTTTGCCAAACTGATTCATTAAAGACTAACTTATGTTATTTTCTCTTATTCCAATTATTATTCAGTAATACATGAAATAGCCTAAATACAATCAATAAAAGGAACAAATAAAAGCGAAATTAAAACTTCAAAATTCAATTCTTTATATGTATTCATGCTTCCACATTATTAGCTTGCAATAGCTAGTATTACAGTCGTGTACCTGACATTGGAAGCAAAAGAAAAGGGAGATCAACAGAAATTCAGTAGCATACAACAACAGCAACACCCAGCAACCAGCAATGAGAAACCAGTGATGGATTTTAAAACTCAAGATAAAAAATCCAGAAACACCAACAACAATCAACGGACAGAAGTCAAGGGAATCTTTTCAGATTTGAAAGACTAATTAATGTTCAACCCTTAATTTCTGAATCCGTATATTAGAATATTTAAATTGTATATCAGGTGTATACAATTCTTCTTTTGAATTTCCAGAATGTTTTTTCTTTTTTCTGAAGTCTTAATATTTTCGGAATTATTTCTCTCTCTTTAATATCCAACTCTTTTTTTTTCTATCTCTCCTTCTTCTCCTAAAATCTGATCAAGTCCCTTCTCTTTATTACCATCTTTCAGCATTTTTTAAACATAAAATCCACTATATTCCCACTCATCCCCCTTTTAATCCCACTACCTAATATTTTGTCCCCCACTACAATAAACAAATACCCCATTATATCTTGTCCCCCCCCCCATTATTGATTATTTTAATCCTAATTGATAGAGCACTCAAAATAAATAATTGTTCAGAATTTAATTCCAAAAATACCTCTCTGACCTTACTGAAATTACCATTTTGACCCTGAAAACATTATAATTTACCAATCTACCCCGTCAGCTACAACAAGTTCAACTAATCAATTCTAACCAAAATATAGCAGCTATAACCAATTCCTAATCAGATTTTATGAACAAACTCAAACTATATGATGAACAACAAAGAAACAACTTGAATTATTTTGACTGAACAATATTTTTACACAACAAACCTATTTTCAGATTCACCAACAATAACAAACAAATATATTCAAAGCATGAACTCAAATTCAAATTAAACTTTAAACAAAATAAATAAACAGATTGAAACTCTAAACTCAAATAATCAATTGATCTTCAAATTAAATTCAACAAAATTACAACAAAGATACATGATTCAAACTAAATCAAAAAATTAAAAACCAAAACATAAACTCACATTAAATCACTGAATTAAACAAATTTCAAACAAAATGAACACGAATTAAATTTATATTAAACAACAAAGAACGAATTCAAGTGATTTAAACTAACACTCTTCTATATTAAAACTAAATCCTCTTAAAATTAATAAAAACAAACTGAAAAATAATTAATTGAATCTTCAACTTAAATCTAACAACATTATAATTAAACTAACAATTTCTATCTAAAAATAAATAAGAAAAATGAAACAAACTGAAGAAATAATCAAAGTGAAAATAACGAACAAGAAAAGAATCAAACTTATACTAATTTCAAATCTGAAAATATCAAACAAAAATACGGAAGAAATAAAACTTAGAACAACTGACCGTAAATGACCAACGACGAACTCGAACGAACTTAAACGAAACCAACGAAACCTTGACATAAACGGACTTGAAGACGACGAAGCAATAGCTGCGACAGCAGCCATGGTGAAAGAAAAGTAGATGAAGAAGCAGCAGCCGCGACAACAACCATGGCGGACAGTGAAGAACGCAGCAACAACGATCTTGAAGAAGAAGAAGCAACCAACGTGATCTTGGAGAAGAAGAAGCACGGGCAGCAGCAACGGACAGAGAAGAATGCAGCAGCAGCAGTGACGAATGGAGAAGAAGAAGCAAGAACGATCAGCCATGGCCGAGCTTTGAGCTCGCCAGGGAGAAATGAAGACGCAACGAACGTGACGGACTGAATGTTGCTGCGTTTGGAGCGTCGAAACTGAACGTAGCAGAAGCTCACGTCCATGGCTGGAGCTCGACGGGGCAACAAGAGTTTGGTTGTTCATGGATTGGGTGGTGCGATGACGATGGCGGATCTGTTGGTCGCCATTTATGAGCTCCATTGACGAGCTCCGATGACGAAGATGAGGCAGCAGTCATGGCTGCTTGGAGATGTGTGTGCGTGGTGTGTGCTATGTGTGTTGGAGGTGTGAGGGACGGGAGGAAGGGAACCAGCCATGGCTGACATGGGAGGGGAGCTTGGGGTGTTTTTGGAGGAGAAGAAGATGAGGAAGGGGGGAGGGATGGTTAGTGTTAGGTTTAGGGTTTTTTCTTTTTTTGTTTTGTTTTGTGAAGTGTAAGGTAGGAAGATAGGGGTGTTGGGTATTTGGGTTAATGGGGCGGACCGGGTCAACCCGGGTTGAAATGGACCGGGTCATGGGGAAGGTTGGGTATTTTGTTTTGGGCCTGTGGTTTGAATTTGAAGAAGAGGCCCAATTCCGATTTTCTTTATATTTTTGCTCTCTTTTCTCCTTTTATTTTTCTAAAACTAAATTCTAAAAATCCTTAAATTAACATATAGAACTAAATTAATTTATAAAAGTGCAAATTAACTCCCAATAATAATTAACACACAATTAAGTAAAAATTAAGCATAAAATTGTACAATTGGACATTAAATGCTAAAAATGCGAAAGATGCCTATTTTTGTAATTTTCATTTTTGTAAAACAAACTTAATTGCAAACAATTGTAAACTTAAATCCTAAACGCAAATGCGACGTATTTTTTATATTTTTTTATTAATTTATAAAATAAACATGCACAGACAAATGCAAATAATACAAGAAAAATAACACAAAAAATCTCAAAATTGCACACCAAGGAAAATAGTTTTATTTTGAATTTTTTGGGAGTAATTCTTTCATAGGGAAAAAATCACGTGCTTACAGCTGCCCCTCTTTGCCCGAAGACACGAAGGGTTTTCGTGCAAAGATAAAGTGAGCGATTTTTGCCCATCTGAGTACTCTGTGTGAAGCATTTTTTTTGAAAACAATTTAACCGAACCTTTGCTTCAAAGGTTTCCTACATATCCCTGGCTAAAAGGGAATCAGGTTAATGTAGTTCGGGAAGTTTTGGTAGCTGGGACTACCGTGGGACTGCAATATTGCTGTTGTTGCATGCTACTTTTACTGTTTGCTGACCTCCTTATTATACCATGCTTAAAAGAAAAATCAAGAAGTTAGGCTAGACTACAGATTACAAGATCCCATCTATCTTCCATTTGTTCTTGATGCCTTGCTTTCTTGTCGGCTCGCATCCATTCCGGTGCTTCTTTCTTCCGAAAACTGACGGAGATGACATCGACCTCTTGCTTTCCTGAATCACCAGTTTGCATAATTTTGTTCGGTCCGCTGGGGATATGGATTCCTTCATTAAGCTTTGTTATGCTGGGCATAATTTAATGTTCGCAGGCTGCTTCTTTCAAGACGCGTCTTTTCTTCCTTTTGACTCATGCGCTTGAATTTGTGTTGGGACCTCTTGTTGCAACCTTCTGCTTTCCAGTGCTGGGGATTTTTATTGTTTCCCGCTGGGGATTCCTGTTGGATTCTTCTACTTTACTGACTTGCAATGTATTCCTCTATTATATGGGTGGGCTCCCAACTTCAACCAACAACTTTGAAAATAAATTCGCCATTCCTCTCTTCAGGCGGGCTCCTGACTTCATCAACAACTTTGAAAAATAAAACGCCTTTCCTTTCTTCAGGCGGGCTCCTGACCTCAACAACAACTTTGAAAATAAAATGTCATTCCTTTCTTTAGGCTGGCGAGATTTCAACAACTTTTAAAAATAAAACGCATTTCCTCTCTTCAGGCGGGCTCCTGACTTCAACAACAACTTTGAAAATAAAATGTCATTCCTTTATTTTGGCTAGCGAGATTTTAACAACTTTTAAAAATAAAATGCCTTTCCTTTCTTCAGGCGGGCTCCTGACTTCAACAACAACTTTGAAAATAAAATTTCATTCCTTTCTTTAGGCTGGCGAGATTTCAACAACTTTTAAAAATAAAACGCCTTTCCTTTCTTCAGGCGGGCTCCTGACCTCAACAACAATTTTGAAAATAAAATGTCATTCCTTTCTTTAGGCTCGCGAGATTTTAACAACTTTTTAAAAATAAAATGCCTTTCCTCTCTTCAGGTGGGCTCCTGACTTCAACAACAACTTTGAAAATAAAATGTCATTCCTTTCTTTAGGCTGGCGAGATTTCAACAACTTTTAAAAATAAAACGCCTTTCCTTTCTTCAGGCGGGCTCCTGACTTCAACAACAACTTTGAAAATAAAATGTCATTCCTTTCTTTAGGCTGGCGAGATTTCAACAACTTTTAAAAATAAAACGCCTTTCCTTTCTTCAGGCGGGCTCCTGACCTCAACAACAACTTTGAAAATAAAATGCCATTCCTTTCTTTAGGCTGGCGAGATTTCAACAACTTTTAAAAATAAAACGCCTTTCCTTTCTTCAGGCGGGCTCCTGAATTCAACAACTTTCTTAAATATTAACACCTCCATTCTCCAGGCGGGCTCCTGACTTTAACAATTTCTTAAATTTTAACACCTCCATTCTCCAGGCGGGCTCCTGACTTCAACTCTAATACTTTTAAAAATAAATCAAGCTCCTTTCGAGCTTTGGAGAAAGATTCATCGGACTAAGATTTGATATCTCAGGAGAAAATTTCATCAGACTAGGACTTTTATCCTAGGAGGAAAATGTAAAGATCAAAGGTTTGAGAAACTTACCTTTGTAATTCCTTCTTTTCTTTTCTTTTTCCCTTGCGCTGCTTTGTTCCTGTTTCAACTCTCAAGCAAAGAAAAATTTTATCAGTTTTTTTTTAAATGGTGGCCGATTTGTGGCCTTGCTGGGGGATGGTTATCTCCTTTAAAAGCTCGTGTTGTCTTTCCCCGAGATTGCTGGGGATAACACGGCTGGGGAATTATTTACTTACCTGTTGGAGAATAATATTATTGGGGAGTCTCCTTTCTTCCCCTTTTCTCCAAAACTACCTCCTTCAAAACTTTTCTCTCTCAACATTGCTGGGGATAAAATGTTATCAGCCGGGGATAACACTGCTGGGAGATTTTGATTCCTTCAAAACTAGTGCTTCACTTTTCTGAAGGCTGCTGGGAATGATACTGGCCTTTTGCTTTTCCGAACACAAGTTTCATCCTTTTGTTCTGTCCGCTGGGGAACAATCCGGATAAGGTGTTAGGCATTCCCGAGTTCCGTGGTTCTACCACGGTCGCTCAACTGTTATATTCGGCTTGATTATCTGATATAATACATATTATAAACTTATGTGCAAATTTTATCCTTTAGCCGCTCTTATTATTTTTTTTTATTGTTATTATTTTACGGAGAAGTGCAACATTATGAAAACGTATTCCAAACCACGTCGCAATCAATGCACCCGTGGTTATCGACACATTTCGACTCCGTTGAGATTTGGATTTGGGTTACATAAATGCACACCCATATTTAAGAAAATAATTTGTTAAAGACGCGCCTAGAGCGACTAGCGTATTGTTGTTTTGGGAAAGGCCGTAAAATTTCACTAGATGGCCAACTCCGATGTTCTAAATAATTAATGCATACATTTGTGAGGGCCCCGCAATCTACATATTTTACTAGGCGAGGCTCGTCTCATTTATTTTAAATGGACAAATCTTAAAGCGACTACATTTTTCTATTAAAATTAGTCTCTAAAATAAAGAAAGAAAATCCTAATTATTTATGAGTTTTTTTTATTTATTTATTTAAGAAAGCATGACATACTAATTACTAGATTAATACAAATATTGATGAAAAGGAATTTTACTCAAAAATTCGAAATTATAAATAAAATAAAAATTCGACAACTAATATTCAAAAGAATCAAATATAGCTAGATTAAAACTCGCATTGTTATAAAAAAATATTGAGATTAATTATTCACAACCATTTGAAACTAGATTTAACCATAATTACTAATGCTTTATTAAAAAGTTTATTAAACTTAAACGTTCTTCTAATCTTGTTTGAACTCAAATCGTGTCTTAATGCCTAATTCACGAAATTCAGTTTAAATTCATACCTTAGCTAAATTTAGCTACTTGTTCACGATTAACCTACTGTTGATAATCTTAAAACCTTCATAACTAGTGAATTAACCCGTTTTGCCAAACTGATTCATTAAAGACTAACTTATGTTATTTTCTCTTATTCCAATTATTATTCAGTAATACATGAAATAGCCTAAATACAATCAATAAAAGGAACAAATAAAAGCGAAATTAAAACTTCAAAATTCAATTCTTCATATGTATTCATGCTTCCACATTATTAGCTTGCAATAGCTAGTATTACAGTCGTGTACCTGATATTGGAAGCAAAAGAAAAGGGAGATTAGCAGAAATTCAGTAGCATACAACAACAGCAACACCCAACAACCAGCAATGAGAAACTAGTGATGGATTTTAAAACTCAAGATAAAAAATCCAGAAACACCAACAACAATCAACGGACATAAGCCAAGGGAATCTTTTCAGATTTGAAAGACTAATTAATGTTCAACCCTTAATTTTTGAATCCGTATATCAGAATATTTAAATTGTATATCAGGTGTATACTATTCTTCTTTTGAATTTCCAGAATGTTTTTCTTTTTATTTTCTGAAGTCTTAATATTTTCGGAATTTTTTCTCTCTCTTTAATATCCAACTCTTTTTTTTTCTATCTCTCCTTCTTCTCCTAAAATCTGATCAAGTCCCTCCTCTTTATTACCATCTTTCAGTATTTTTTAAACATAAAATCAACTATATTCCCACTCATCCCCCTTTTAATCCCACTACCTAATGTTTTGTCCCCCACTACATTAAACAAATACCTCATTATATCTTGTCCCTCATGCTTATATTAAATAATTGTATTATTCCCCACTATTATATCTTGTCCCCCCATTATTAATTATTTTTATCCTAATTGACAGAGCACTCAAAATAAATAATTGTTCAGAATTTTAATTCAAAAAATACTCCTCTGACCTTACTGAAAATTACCATTTTGACCCTGAAAATATTATAATTTACCAATCTACCCCGTCAGCTATAACAAGTTCAACTAATCAATTCTAACCAAAATATAGCAGCTATAACCAATTCCTAATCAGATTTTATGAACAAACTCAAACTATATGATGAACAACAAAGAAACAACTTGAATTATTTTGACTGAACAATATTTTTACACAACAAACCTATTTTCAGATTCACCAACAATAACAAACAAATATATTCAAAGCATGAACTCAAATTCAAATTAAACTTTAAACAAAATAAATAAACAGATTGAAACTCTAAACTCAAATAATCAATTGATCTTCAAATTAAATTCAACAAAATTACAACAAAGATACATGATTCAAACTAAATCAAAAAATTAAAAACCAAAACATAAACTCACATTAAATCACTGAATTAAACAAATTTCAAACAAAATGAACACGAATTAAATTTATATTAAACAACAAAGAACGGATTCAAGTGATTTAAACTAACACTCTTCTATATTAAAACTAAATCCTCTTAAAATTAATAAAAACAAACTGAAAAATAATTAATTGAATCTTCAACTTAAATCTAACAACATTATAATTAAACTAACAATTTCTATCTAAAAATAAATAAGAAAAATGAAACAAACTGAAGAAATAATCAAAGTGAAAATAACGAACAAGAAAAGAATCAAACTTATACTAATTTCAAATCTGAAAATATCAAACAAAAATACGGAAGAAATAAAACTTAGAACAACTGACCGTAAATGACCAACGACGAACTCGAACGAACTTAAACGAAACCAACGAAACCTTGACATAAACGGACTTGAAGACGACGAAGAAATAGCTGCGACAGCAGCCATGGTGAAAGAAAAGAAGATGAAGAAGCAGCAGCCGCGACAGCAACCAAGCGGACAGTGAAGAACGCAGCAGCAACGATCTTGAAGAAGAAGCAACCAACGTGATCTTGGAGAAGAAGAAGCACGGGCAGCAGCAACGGACAGAGAAGAACGCAGTAGCAACAATGACGAATGGAGAAGAAGAAGCAAGAACGATCAGCCATGGCCTAGGTTTGAGCTCGCCAGGGAGAAACGAAGACGCAACGAACGTGACGGACTGAATGTTGCTGCGTTTAGAGCGTCGAAACTGAACGTAGCAGCGGCTCACGTCCATGGCTGGAGCTCGACGGGGCAGTAGGAGTTTGGTTGTTCATGGCTTGGGTGGTGCGATGACAATGGCGGATCTGCTGGTCGCCATTGATGAGCTCCATTGACGAGCTCCGATGACGAAGATGAGGCAGCAGTCATGACTGCTTGGAGATGTGTGTGCGTGGTGTGTGCTATGTGTGTTGGAGGTGTGAGGGACGGGGGGAAGGGCAGCAACCATGGCTGCCATGGGAGAGGAGCTTGGGGTGTTTTTGGAGAAGAAGAAGATGAGGAAGGGGGGGGGGATGGTTAGTGTTAGGTTTAGGGTTTTTTCTTTTTTTGTTTTGTTTTGTGAAGTGTAAGGTAGGAATATAGGGGTGTTGGGTATTTGGGTTAATGGGGCGGACCGGGTCGACCCAGGTTGAAATGGACCGGGTCATGGGGAAGGTTGGGTATTTTGTTTTGGGCCTGTGGTTTGAATTTGAAGAAGAGGCCCAATTCCGATTTTCTTTATATTTTTGCTCTCTTTTCTCCTTTTATTTTTCTAAAACTAAATTCTAAAAATACTTAAATTAACATATAGAACTAAATTTATTTATAAAAGCGCAAATTAACTCCCAATAACAATTAACACACAATTAAGTAATAATTAAGCATAAAATTGTACAATTGGACATTAAATGCTAAAAATGCGAAAGATGCCTATTTTTGTAATTTTCATTTTTGTAAAACAAACTTAATTGCTAACAATTGTAAACTTAAATACTAAACGCAAATGCGACGTATTTTTTATATTTTTTTATTAATTTATAAAATGAACATGCGCAGACAAATGCAAATAATACAAGAAAAATAACACAAAAATTCTCAAAATTGCACACCAAGGAAAATAGTTTTATTTTGATTTTTTTGGGAGTAATTCTTTCATAGGGAAAAAATCACGTGCTTACATCCATTGCTGATCAACACTCTGGGAGTTCCAAAGCGTGTGAAGATATGCTTCTTGACAAAGCTTACCACCACCTTTGCATCATTAGAGGGAAGAGCAATGGCCTCCACCCACTTAGACACATAATCAACTGCCACCAAGATATATCTATGACCGTTCGAGTATGGAAAAGGTCCCATGAAGTAAATTCCCCAAACATCGAAAAGCTCCACTACCAGGATGTTTTGCAGCGGCATCTCATGCTTCTTAGTGATCGTCCCGATTTTTTGGCACATGTCACACATTTTAACAAAGGCGTGTGCATCCCTAAACAATTTTGGAAAGTAAAAACCTGATTGTAGCACTTTCTGAGCTGTCTGGTCTCTACCATGATGACCTCCGTATGGTGAGGCGTGACAACTATGAAGTATGGCGCTCATCTCCTCCTCAGGGACATATCTCCACACCAACTGATCTGCACAGAGCTTGTATAAGAATGGCTCATCCCACATGTAGAGCCTCACATCATGTATGAACCTTATTCTATTGTCTGGTGTCAATTCTGGTGGTGTCACCCCACTTGCAATGAAGTTCACATAATCCACATACCACTGGGCTGTGCTTGAGGTGATTGCCAACAACTGCTCATCAGGGAATGTTTCTTTGATTGCACCCCCTTCAGCCACATGGTTCCAATTTTCTAATCTGGACAAGTGATGAGCCACTTGATTCTCTATTCCTTTCGGATCTCTAAATCAAACTCTTGCAGTAGTAGGACCCATTGAATCAGTCTCGGCTTGGCGTCCCTTTTCTCAAACAAGTACCTGATGGCTGAATGATCTATGTAGACGATGACTTTGGTCCCTACAAGATATGACCTAAACTTGTCAAACGCCCACACTACTGCAAGCAACTCTTTTTCAGTGACGGTGTAGTTCATCTGAGCTGGATTCAGAGTTTTGCTCGCATAGTAGATGGAGTGGAAGATCTTGTTTCTCCTCTATCCCAAGACAGCCCCAACAGCCAAGTCTCTAGCATCGCACATTGTCACACCTCTTTTTTCGCCCGCGCCGCCTCAAAAGGGCGCGGAAGGGAGTTTTATCCAATTAAAGGACAATCGAAACGGGATTTATTTATTTATTCAGAGTCGCCACTTGAGAGATTTAAGGTGTCCCAAGTCACCAATTTAATCCCGAATCGAGGAAAATATTCGACTTTCCAAATGAAGTCTGCGAACCAGAAATTCTAAGTAAGGAATTCTGTTGACCCGAGGGAAGGTGTTAGGCACCCCTGAATCCCGTGGTTCTAGCACGGTCGCTTAAACTATTGTAATGGCTAAAATATCTGATTTTAATACATGTTCAAAAAGTATAGTGCAATTTTAACTTTTAACCGCTTTATTGTTATTATTATTTTTTATAGAGAATTGCAACATCGTGAAAATATATCTCGAACCGCGTCACATCAATGTACCCATGGTTATAAACATATTTCGACTCTGTTGAGATTTGGATTTGGGTCACATAAATGTGCACCCGAATTTAAGAAAATAAATTGTTAAAGGCGCGCCTAAAGCGACTAGCGTATCATTATTTTTTGGGTAAGGTCGTGAAATTTGCTAAACGACCGATCCCGAAGTTTATACAATTATTAACCTTTTATTGAGGGCCCC
Organism: Nicotiana sylvestris; assembly: GCF_000393655.2. Classification (NCBI taxonomy): domain Eukaryota; kingdom Viridiplantae; phylum Streptophyta; class Magnoliopsida; order Solanales; family Solanaceae; genus Nicotiana; species Nicotiana sylvestris. Next base: position 12,722,995 of record NC_091058.1, read on the forward strand.
GCAGCTTATACATTTTATTGGGTGAGGCTCATCTTATTTATTTTAACCGGATAATCCTAAAGTGCCTACATTTTTCTATTAAATTTGTCTCTACAAAATGATAAAGAAAAAGGTCCTAATTTATTTACATGCTTACGAGTTATTATAGTTTGGTTTCGGATATGATTCATAAAATCTGAAAATGATCCAAGCAAAGCAGTCCGTTGCCAATACGGGCCCAGGCTCAACGTATATTGCATAAACTAGACTTGGGCCATCTTATTCACATGTTACTACCTAGTTACATTATACTAGGCATGTTCACAGTTTGTCAAATTAAAAAAAAAACTTAGCAATTTAATTTTAATTCTAAATCATTTACATGCTGAAATTAACCAATAGTATTTAATTAAACAATGTTCCTATCAGTTTCCGAAACAGGCCATTTGTTCAATGAGATGACTATTGAATGTTTGATAATAATCTAAATGGCCTAACATGCTTTTGATATACGCTATTTAACAAATAATACGGAAGTAACAGAACAAGAGTTACTATATCATCAATCCTTTTAACTAACATACATGGGTAGTTTTCTTACTAAACTATTGCAAAAGGCATGTCCAGTTATACATAAATAAACACTTATATGATTCTAATAAAAAAAATATTCAAATACGTATACAAATAAATAGACAACTATAATGAATTTAAAACTTCAACTCTTCACTTCTTTGTATTCATGCTTCAAGTTTTAACCTACAAGAACCAGTGTATCAATTTGTGTACCTGGTATTTGGAAAACAAAGAGAAGAAGAGGAGGATCAGTACAGAAAGCAGCAGTAGCATACACAGCAACACAACAGTACAACAACAACCAGTAAATCCAGGAAATACTAAAACTGAAAACCAGCAGTACCAAAATGAAACACAGACAGATGCAAGGAAACAATCTTCTGATTTGTTAAACCCTCAAGAAAAGCAGCCTGAAACTCTTAAAAGTTCAGCCTTAACACTCTAACTCTTAGTGTGAAAGTTCTGATTTTTACTTTCTAAATTTTTCCCTCTCTTTTCCAGTATTTTATTTTCCAGATTTTTCTCTCTTTCAGTCTGCCTTTTAAAAATCAGTCCCCCTTCTGTCCAGACCTTCCCCTCTCTTTATACAAGTCTGTCTCCTTTTCCTAAGTGCTGCCCGACCCCTCTCTTCTTTGAAAAATTAGAATTTTTCCACTATCTGCCACTAAGACTGCCTTTTCCACTTAAACAACCCCCCATTACCTTTTGTTCCACATTAATGTATTAGTTAATACCCCCATTAACAAAGCACTAATATTAAAATATAAACTTAACTGTTTCAATCCCAAATTGCCCCTGAAAACCCTTAATATTACTGCCCTCCTAACACAAACACTACTGCATTACAGCTTTTTAAATCTGAAATCTGTTTTCACCTTTAACAAAGATTTGAAAATTAAAACTGACTTTCAACTGTAACCAAACTTATTTCTGATTACTGAAGGATTAAGGTTAGAAATTAATTGGAACAAATGAACTTGGAATTAAATCAATCTAGACTTAATCACAACATAGAACTTAACAAAATCCTTAAAACTGAAACTGAACAATAAAAATCAGAATCAATATGAATGCAGTATCATTGTCAGCCTATTGACAATTCTCTAAAACTGAGTATCCGCAGATCAACATACACAACAACTGTTTGACGAACTTACTGGTCTATAAACAAGGACGAATTACTAGACGAAACTAATTAACTGACTGCTTACCACAACTGATACTAAATAATCAGACCCAGACAATTAGGCAATTCACAGGCAATTTCAGGGGTATTGACAGAAACATAGATTAACTGGACACTAATTAATTGACGCAACTCATTAATCGATTACACATAACAATTATATCGAACCTAAACAAATGATAACAATCAATCAAAAATAAATAAACAGACTGTTTCAATCAGCATTAACAGGAATATGGATTTATAATAAAACAACTAATCGACGAACTTAATCGAATCGATTACACACATTATAACTCATAGCAATCAAATAGAAGAAATACTAGAATTTGACCAAATAAACGGGTCTAGTGGAGATGAGACAGAATTTAGTAAAAGAAAAATAGGAGAATTATATAGATTACTACAACATGTAAGATGTGCATAGAATACAATAGAAAGGCAGGAAAAATACCTCTAAATCTTCACCCCAAAATATGTCCTAATCTTGAACCGGTTTTGACCTTTTTTGAGGTCGAACGGACCTTAATCGAATGTTCTGACTGAGAACATTCGACTAAGGTCAGTCGAGACCTCAAGTTTTCCCCCCAATCTAGACGAACTCCGACTTCTTGGCATCTAGGGTTCTTCTTTGTTCGATTTGGGATTCGTGCAGTTCTCATGAGATTCGAACGGGATTAATGGTGGTTTAAGCTTGAGGGAGGTCAGGTGGGTGGTTGGTGTGATTTTGGGACTCATTAGGTGATTTAGGGTTTTGGCTCGAATCTTCGATTGAAGATTCGAGAACACTGGGGATGATTCGAAGTTAAGTGACCAGGGATTCGTGTTCAGGGTGGTGTGGAGGTTCAGTGGTGTGAATTTCACGGCCATCGGAGCCGGCGCCGTCGGGTTTACGGCGAGGGAACGAGGTGGCAGCTATTAGGGTTCCTCGTCTCTGAAAGAGATGAGGTTTGATGAGAAAATGAGAGAAGGGGGTAATGGCTATGTGGGGGCGGGTAGTGATTTTAGGTTTATATAGTGGAGTGGCTGAGGAATCCTGGCCGTTGGATCAATCATGATCAACGGTCTGGATCATTTCAACAGGAGAAAACGCCGTCGTTTGGTCTAACAGGGGTTCCGATTTGACCGGGTAATGGGTCGGGTACAGGGGACGGGTATGAAAGATGTGATCTTGGCCGTTGATCCATTTGAGATCAACGGCCCCGCTCAACTGTGACAAAAACGGTGCCGTTCGGGCACCTCTGAGGAGACGGACCGATTTACGCCTTAGGCCAGCTCGTTTGGGCCTGCTTTCATTTTAATGTTTTGGCCCAAACCGAGTTTTCTTAATTTTTTCCCAACTCTCTTTCTTTTTCTACTTTTAATTAACAATCAATAAAATTCTAAAAATAATTTGTAAAACCAAAATTAGCCTACAAAAATGTTAATTAAACCTTATCAACAATTAACGCACAAGATCAAACATTTTAAAAAAAAAATTACACAACGACACACATAAATGACAAAATGCAACAAATACTTATTTTTGTGATTTTCTTTCTTTTAAAATAAAACATGGTTTAATGAATTCCAAGATGCACAATTAAATCTTGAATGTGCATGCAACATGTGTTTTTGTATTTTTTAATTAATCACAACAAGGGTAAAAATTTACGGACAAAATAATTACCAAAATGTCACGCAAATTCTCAAAATTGTACACAAAGAAAAATTATTTTATTTTGGATTTTTGGAAGTGATTCTCATATAGGGCAAAAATTACGTGCTCACAGCTGCCCCTCTTTGTCCGAAAACACGAAGGTTTTTCGTGCAAAGATAAAGTGAGCGGATACGAGCGATTTTTTGCCCGTTCGAGTACTCCGTGTGAAGTATTTTTGAAAGATTTGACCGAACCTTTGCTTCAGAGGTTTCCTACATATCCTGGGCTGAACAGGAATCAGGTCAATGTAGTTCGGAAAGTTTTGGTAACTGGGACTACCATGGGACTGCTTTTTGCTGTTACTGTTGTTGCTACTGCTTACCGATCTCCTTATTACACCATGCCAAAAGAAAATAAGAAGCTAGACTAAGCTGGGAATTACAAAATCTTATCTATCTTCCATTTGCTCTGGTTGCCTTGCTTTCTTGTCAGCTTGCATTTCCTCTGGTGCTTTTCTTTCGAATCCTATCCGGGGGAAGACACTGGCCTTTTGCCTTTCTGAGCATAAGTTTTATTATTCCGTTCTGTCTGCCGGGGACACTGCTTCCTACATTAAAGCTTGTTATGTTGGGGATCTTTGTTGTACTCCCCCTCATTACTGACTTCTGTTTGATCTTGAAATGTACTCCTCTGTTCTACAGGCGGGCTCCTGACTTCCTCAACTTCCTCAAAATTTTAACACCTCCATTCTCCAGGTGAGCTCCTGACTTCTTCAACTTAAATATAACGACCTCCATTCTACAGGCGGGCTCCTGACTTCAATAACTTCTTAAAATAAATCAGCCTCCATTCTCCAGGCGGGCTCCTGACTTTAACAACTTTCAAAATAATTCAACCTTCATTCTCCAGGCGGGCTCCTGACTTCCTCAACTTATATATAACGACCTCCGTTCTACAGGCGGGCTCCTGACCTCAACAACTTCTTAAATTTTAACACCTTCATTCTCCAGGCGGGCTCCTGACTTCTTCAACTTAAAAATATAACGACCTCCATTCTACAGGCGGGCTCCTGACATCAACAACTTCTTAAATTTTAACACCTCCATTCTCCAGGCGGGCTCCTGACTTCTTCAACTTAAAAATATAACGACCTCCATTCTACAGGCGGGCTCCTGACTTCAATAACTTCTTAAAGTAAATCAGCCTCCATTCTCCAAGCGGGCTCCTGACTTTAACAACTTTCAAAATAATTCAGCCTTCATTCTCCAGGCGGGCTCCTGACTTCCTTAACTTATATATAACGACCTCCGTTCTACAGGCGGGCTCCTAACTTCAACAACTTCTTAAATTTCAACACCTCCATTCTCCAGGCGGGCTCCTGACTTCTTCAACTTTCAGATTTTAACACCTCCATTCTCCAGGCGGGCTCCTGACTTCTTCAACTTAAAAATATAATGACCTCCATTTTACAGGCGGGCTCCTAACTTCAACAACTTTGAAAATAATTCAGCCTCCATTCTCCAGGCGGGCTCCTGACTTCAACAACTGCTTCCTTCAAAACTGGTATTTTATTCCTCTGAAAATTGTTGGGGATTACACCGATATTTTATTTCACCAATATGTCATTTTCCTTCTTCAAAGACTATTTCCTTTAAAGCTGGTGCTTTCGCTTCCCTGAAACCTGCCTGGAATAACACTGTTGGGGAATTATCTTCCTCCTTTTAACAATGGTGGGGATGATATTGATTCAAAGGCCATTGCTTTTACAACTTTGGGTTATCTTGCTTCTTCCAAGATTGCTTTTTTTTTAAAACTTGTATCTCCCTTCTTGTATACTGCTGGGGATTTTATTTTCTTCAAAACTTGTGTTATCTTCTCTCTTTCCCAAATGGCTATCTGATTTTAAGAAAATTTTCGTAATGAGAGAAAATTTTCTGCCCCAGTTTAATAATCCTCTTTGTGACCCTGTCTTCCTATGGTCAATAATATTTCCTTTCACTGCTTTAAATCAAAGAAAAATTTGTTAGTTTAAAACGTGGTGAGGGATCGTGCCACTTCTGCTGGAGATGGTCTTTCCCTTTTTCTCTTCCCTGCTTTGCTACAAAACTTGCTGGGGATGATATTCCTGCTGGGGATGGTTTTTTCTTTTCTCTTCCTTCCCCGCTCTGTGTTGTCCGACTATTGTGGAACCTGGTCTAGAATTTGTCGGAGTTGTTCCTGTATCTCGCAAATCTGCTGGGGATCCTCTTGGAATTTGATCCATAACTTCCTTTGCAAATTTGGGCCTCTTAGGATCTAGACCCATTCATCATTTGGTCTTGCAACAAACTTCTTTTCGCTTTGTCGCCTTATCTTTGGCTTGTCCTTTCCGCATTTTGCCTTGCACCATTTTGGCAACTGGTAGTAAGCTCTGAAAATCTTTTTCAAAAATAAACTGTTGGAGAAATAAAATCTTTTAAACCAAGAAATGAAAGAGTGATAATTTTAAAGATAGAAAAAGAAGTCTTTCTGAACAAACGCTGGGGAAAAAGAAAAGAAAAGAACTTATCTGAATGATATAACCAATCCCAACGATCATGTCGTGCATTCCGGATTGATCAACCCAGTCTATTTGTATCAATCAATCTTTCGGATGGCCTCATCTCGCTGGGGATAAATAAATACTCAACTTTTGCCAAATGTGGACCTTTTCCGCCAATCTCGCCTTGTCGCCTCATAGTGCCCTTCGAGGGGTTTTCACTAATAAGACTCTCTCATTTCTCTCAACTCTCGTCGCCTCATGGTGCCTGTGAAGGTTTTCACCGATAAGACTCTCTCATTTTATTTTATTTTTTAGCTGGGGATTGGAGCGTTGTCGATATGACGCTCTTTGTTGGGGATTCTTTCGGCTATCAAATCATTTCCAGTTTATGATCCTCTTCTCTGCTGGGGATCAGAGTATTGTCCCTGACTTCCACGTGCATGAACTTGACACTTCTCGGATACTGATCGGGAGGTCTTTTTAGGATATCAATATGGTTTTTTGTGTATGGCTAAAAAGAAAAGGAGTATCAACAGTTTAAAATAATTTGGAGGGGAGAAACAGTACAACTCTTGGAATCAAACTTTATTTTCACAACTTCTGCCCCAGTTCTTCTTGCTTGGGAATTTTTATTTTTTGGTTACACTATGACCGAGCCGTGAGGCGCCTACGTATCCTTCTTTGAGGAATCAGGCCAAACGTAGTTCCCAATTCCTTTGTTTTTCTTATGATTTTTCCTTTGTCTTTATTATTGTTTTTCTCTTTTTTTTTCTTTTTTTTAATTACTAACTCCAAAAGAGGGATATGAAAGAATAAATAAGGCTCAAAAGGGTAAGCAAAGGTTAAAGTGTTTGGATAGAAGAAAGAATTGTCTCCGTCATTTCATTCTCCGATAAATGCCAACCACAAACAAATGATAATTACAACCAAAAGAGATCATACATAATATCTCTTAACTGCGTCGGAATTGATAGCCATGTCGACGCGTTTCCCTTCGATATCTGTTAAACATAAAGCACCATTGGACAACACTCTGGTTACAATGAATGGTCCTTGCCAATTTGGGGCGAACTTGCCCTTTGCTTCTGCTTGGTGTGGCAGGATTCGTTTCAATACTTGTTACCCCGCTTCAAATTTTCTGGGGCACACCCTCTTGTTGTAGGCTCTTGTCATTCTCCTTTGATATAACTGTCCATGACACACAGCTGCCAATCTCTTTTCATCAATCAAGCTCAACTGTTCCAAACGGGTTTTGACCCATTCATCATCATCAATCTCAGCCTCGGCGACAATCCGAAGGGATGAAATTTCAATTTTCGCCGGTATTAATGCTTCAGTTCCATATACCAACAAATAAGGGGTTGCACCTACTGAAGTCCGGACGGTAGTGCGATAACCCAACAATGCAAATGGTAATTTTTCATGCCATTGCCTGGATCCTTCTACCATCTTCCTCAGTATCTTCTTGATGTTCTTGTTGGCTGCTTCAACAGCTCCATTCGCCTTGGGACGATATGGTGTGGAGTTACGGTGTGTAATCTTAAACTGTTCACATACTTCTCTCATCAAATTGCTGTTAAGATTAGCACCATTGTCCGTGATTATCACTTTCGGGATCCCAAATCTACAGATGATATGGGAATGGACAAAATCCACCACTGCCTTCTTGGTTACTGACTTGAAAGTTTTGGCTTCAACCCACTTAGTGAAATAATCAATGGTTACCAAAATGAACCTGTGACCGTTCGAAGCCGCCGGCTCAATAGGCCCAATGACATCCATGCCCCATGCCACAAATGGCCATGGTGCTGACATTGTGTGCAATTCTGTTGGTGGAGAATGAATCAGATCTCCGTGTATCTGACACTGATGGCATTTTCGTACTAAACTGATAGAATCATGCTCCATAGTGAGCCAATAATATTCTGCTCGAAGAATCTTCTTCGCTAATACATATCCGCTCATATGTGGCCCACAAACTCCAGCATATACCTCTGTCATAACTGTCGTGGCTTGACTGGCATCTATACATCTCAACAATCCTAAATCTGGTGTTCTTTTGTACAACACTCCTCCACTGAGGAAGAAACCATTTGACAATCGCCGAATGGCTCTTTTTTAATCTCTGGTGGCCTGCTCCGGGTATATCCCCATCCTGAGGTACTCTTTGACGTCATAAAACCATGGCTCGCCATCCACTTCTTTCTCTATCATGTTGCAATAGGCATGCTGATTGCGAACCTGGATGTACAACGGGTCAACATGAATTTTGTCTGGGTGGTGCAACATTGATGCTAAAGTAGCCAATGCATCGGCAACCTCATTGTGAACTCTTGGGATGTGTCTGAACTCCACTGATCGAAATCGCTTGCTCAGATCGTGCAAACATTGTCGATATGGTATGAGCTTCAAATCCCGTGTTTCCCATTCACCCTGAATCTGATGCACCAGGAGGTCCGAGTCTCCCAAGACCAAGACGTCCTAGACATCCATGTCTGCAGCTAAGCGCAAACCCAAAATGCATGCCTCATACTCAGTCATGTTGTTGGTACAATAGAAACGCAGTTGAGCTGTAACAGGATAATGATGTCCTATTTCAGAAATAAGCACTGCTCCTATTCCAACTCCCTTCGCATTTGTGGCTCCATCAAAGAAAAGCTTCCAACCTGGTTCCTCAGGTAAGTGCAACTCATCTATATTAATTAATTCCTCGTCAGGAAAATACGTCCTCAACAGCTCGTATTCTTCATCAACAGGATTCTCAGCCAAGTGATCTGCCAACGCTTGGGCTTTCATGGCTGTCCTCGTCACATAGACGATGTCAAACTCCGTGAGTAGTATTTGCCATTTTGCTAACCTTCCTGTGGGCATAGGCTTCTGGAAAATATACTTTAACGAATCCAAGCGGGAAATGAGATAAGTAGTATATGAGGATAAATAATGCTTCAATTTCTGGGCCACCCAAGTTAGGGCGCAACATGTCTTCTCGAGTTGAGTGTACTTAACCTCATATACTGTAAACTTCTTGCTGAGATAATAGATGGCTTGCTCTTTTCTTCCTGTAATGTCGTGTTTCCCCAACACGCAACCAAACGAATTCTCCAAGACCGCTAGATAAAGAATTAATGGTCTTCCCGGCTCAGGGGAACCAATACAGGTGGATTTGATAAATATTCTTTGATTTGGTCGAATGCCTCCTGGCATTCCGCCGTCCATCCTACTGCAGCATCCTTTTTCAACAGCCAAAAATGGGTTCATAGGTTGCTGTGAGTTGAGCAATAAATCTGCTGATGTAATTCAACCTTCCCAACATACTCATTACTTCTGTTTTGTTCTTCAGCGGTGGCAACTCTTGGATAGATTTGATCTTTGACGGATCCAGTTCAATACCTCGCCGACTGACGATGAATCCCAAAAGCTTCCCAGATGGAACACCAAATGCACATTTGGCCGGGTTGAGCTTAATATCATACCTTCGAAGTCTTTGAAAGAACTTCCTTAGGTCTGCTACGTGGTCTTCCTGATGCTTGGACTTTATGATCACATCATCTACACACACCTCAATTTCTTTATGGATCATGTCATGAAACACAGTGGTCATTGCTCTCATGTACATTGCCCCAGCATTCTTCAAACCAAATGGCATTACCTGGTAGCAATAAGTTCCCCACGGCGTAATGAAGGTTGTCTTTGCCGCATCTTCCTCATCCATCAGAATCTGATGATACCCAGCATAGAAATCCACAAAAGATCCGATCTCACGTCCGGCACAATTGTCGATCAAGATATGGATGTTGGGTAAAGGAAAGTTATCTTTAGGGTTTGCTCTGTTCAAATTGCGGTAATCGACACATACCCTGATCTTTCCATCTTTTTTTGGTACCGGCACCACATTAGCCAACCAATCAGGATATCGAGTGACACGAATAACCTTTGTTTGCATCTGCTTGGTTACTTCTTCTTTAATCTTCACACTCATATCCGTTTTGAACTTCCTTAATTTTTGCTTGACGGGAGGGCATGTCGGGTCAGTGGGCAATTTATGAACCACTAAATCTGTGCTTAACCCCAGCATGTCATCATACGACCATGCAAAAACATCTTTGAACTCAATAAGTGTTTTGATCAATTCCTCCCTGATATTTGGTGCAATGTGGATGCTTATTTTAGTTTCTCTGATATCGCCGGCATCCCCTAAATTGATGGCTTCTGTGTCATTTAAGTTGGGTTTGCATTTTTCTTCAAACTGGCTTAACTCCATGTTTATCTCCTTGAATGCTTCATCCTCATCGTATTCCAATTCATTATCATAATCAACCTCTTGTATGGTTAGCTCAGAATCATTTGATCTTTTAGACTAGATTGAAGATCCGTTGTGCATGCCATGTCATTAGAACCGGTATGAAAAGAACTGTTCAGAAAAAGAAACAAAAGAAACAAAATTATAAATAATAAAAATAAAATAAGAAATGAAGAAGAAACTTTTCGTTTTATTGAATTATGGGATAACAAGGTTTCACACTTTATTGAACACAATAAAAAGAAATCTGGATTACAACCCTGGAATAATCCAGAAAACAGAAAAGGAAAATCAGATCCAACTACCAGGACTCCCTCCAAGTAGGAAGAGGAGTAGCCATCCAATTGTTGACCTTGACCTTAGGACCCATAAACTGTTGTCGCACCTCCTTTTTGCCGCGCCCGCAGGGCGCGTGGGGAGTTTTCTCCAATTGAAGGACAGTCGAAACGGGATTTGTTTATTTGTTTTAGAGTCGCCACCTGGGAATTTTAAGGCGTCCCAAGTCACCAATTATAATCCCTGAATCGAGGAGAATATGACTCTGTTTATTATTCTGCGAACCAGAAATCCTGAGTAAGGAATTCTGTTAATCCGGAAGAAGGTGTTAGGCATTTCCGGATTCCGTGGTTCTAGCACGGTCGCTTAACTGTTTTTATTATTGGCTTAATTACCTTGATTTTATTAAATACATTGATGTTACATGTTTTTACTACCGCTTATTGATGACCCTTCTTTGAATCGAATTACGCGTACGTATATTCGTGTTAAAAAAAATTGCGGACTTGTGTCACGCGTACGTGTACACAATAACTTTTTATAATATATTTATTAAGCAATCATTTTTCGAAATTGTGTTGGATCAAGAATATTTGTTTTTCTTGAATAATGAACCGTACATCTCGGGTTTTTATGAAATTGATTTAACGCCTTTTGGAAAAATCCTTTTATTAAATATTCGTTCGAAATTGCGCGTACGCATAATCCGAATTTTTGCTTTTAAAAATATAATCAGGGTACGCGAACGTATCCCTAATTGTGCAAAATATTCGTAATGATTTAGGGATTTTCCACAAATTGTTTATTATATTCATGTATTTATTTTATGTAAAAATCATGAGAAACTCCTATTTAAAGTCCTATAAATTCTTTGAAAAAAATTCGTAATCTATTAAAGATTGTTCGGATTACGATTTCCGAATATAAGTTATATTCATTCCAACTATTCAAATTCAAAGAACAGAATAAAATATGATTAATACTATTTTTAAACAAACATGACATATATATATATATATATATATATGCCAAAAAATAAATTGCATATGAAACTGAAAATAAATGATTCATAAAGGAAGGAAATATTTTCCGAGAATTTTCCTTATTTACTTAATGCAAATTCTATTTCTAATTATCGTTGATGTAAAGTGTGGCAATTTATGCTTGTACATCTCTTTTCATTCTCATATTCTCGCTTTTAATCTAATAGGCCTAATTATTTGGTCACTTTGTTTTATGAAGGTAGATAAGCATCGAATTTATAGAAAGGGAATTATTATACAAGTTAATTCAACAAAGTTACCTTACATGCAACCTAACTGTTTGGCGTAAACATTCATAACGTTTTAACATCATGACGAACTATACCAACTTACTTTACTCATATGATTATACCTGTCATCATACCATATAATAACTTATACCAATCTAAACAAAATCATATTTGTTACAATATATTCTACTAATGTAAATTCTTAATCTTTACATTTAGCTATTGATATTATGAGATGTAATCAATGGCCCATTTTTATGCCTTACTCCCTGTTTTGACAATACACATATACCTATACCAATGAGATTTCGGCATGACTAACATTATTACAAAAAAAAACTTTATATGAATTTCAAAATAAGACAATTTAACTCATAGTTATCAAATTGATTTCACTACTAGTTAACTAACATAAAGATGAAATTAAAACTAATGAACTTGGACAATTGGAAAATAGCATTTCAATTCAAGCTTCGTTGATGAGTCATGTTGAATCTCTTTCCAACTTAAAATTTAAAAGACATGTACCTGGAAATGGAGGTAGAAGAAGTAAGTTTCAGCAGTAACAAAATCAGCAGAATACCAGTTTTTCCACAAATTTGAGCAATAATAAGACCAGAAGAAACCAGATGAATAGTGACAGAAATTTGAGAAAAAATTTCAGATTTCACCGAACAATATTCACAAGCAAACAACAGACAGATTCTAGAAAAGTAACATTTTTCAGATTTTCAGTTTCTTTCCTGTTTCGGACTTCTTGCTTCTGATTTTCTGTTTCTGTTTTCTTTTCTTTCTATCTTTCTTTTCAAATTTCTGTTTCTACTTGACTTCCCTCTCTCAAATTTCCTAAAATTTCTCAATAAAGAACTCTTAAACTCTTCCTCAAATTTCCTCTTAAAGTCTGTTTTTAAACTCTCTCTAAGCTCTCCTTTCTCTGAAAAACTCTTCTTTTCCCTCTTAAAACTCCTTAAAAGCTCTCTTAAAATTCTCTAAGGTCTCCCTCCTAAGGTCTGTCCAGCTCCTGTATTTATACAGGGCTGGTTGCACCCTTTTAGTGCTAGATGGACCCTTTATCCCTTTAAAAATTAGAAAGTTTCCATTAAAACTACTTTTAATACTTTATATGATCCTATCCTGATTTTAAGCAGCCCCATTATCCCTTGTTCCCCCTTTATTACTTAAATATAGCCATTAACATTCCATTATAAGCACACTATTATTATTACATTACCCTACTGTTTCATTCCTCAACTACCCCCTGAAAACCTACTGTTATTACTTGAAAAATCAGAACCCACTGTAAAACAGATTCTACAATCTGTATAAACTTAACTATCCTTCTGATTTTACAGCTATAACCAATCCTATGATTTTGAGACAGTATATTACATTTCTAATAACTGATTGACAAGAACTGAATTTAAACAGGGGATTCTCAACTGAATACTGAATAAAACAACCTTAACATTATACAGAACATGCAGGATTATTTCAACTGAAATTCAAAACTGAATTAAAAGCAAACAAATACAGGAGCATTGTCAATATACTGACAATGCCCTGTTCAGAAAACAACATATACAACATACATTTGAATTCACTGATTCACAAACAAACATGATTTAATTGACGAGTATTAATCAGTTGACTATTTACAACATTTGTCAATAATTAGTCTAAAACAATAGAAGCAGACTGTTTTTATTAGCATTATCATAAGTGAGAATTCATAATATAACTAATCGACGAACTTAATCGAGTCGATTACTTACATTATGAACAATCACAACCAACTGAAACAGTTTCATATTTGACCATATAGACGGGCATGAGACAAAGGTGACAGAATTAATCAAATAAAATCATGAAAAATTAACAAGCTATTAAGACAAACAACAACACACGTAGAATACACAAAATAATAGAAAAAATACCTTTGAATCTTCAATTTTAATCCGACTCGAACTCAGCTTGGATTTGGATTTTTGTTTGAAATCAAACAGACCTTAGTCGAAGTATTTTCCACTGAAAATACTTCGACTAAGGTCGATTGAACCTCAATCTTTACTTAATCTGAACAGAATCCGAAAGTTTGGTATTTTTAGGGTTCTTAAAAATTCGATTTGGGATTTAACCATTTCTGGTCAGATTCGAGAAGAACCAAACATGACACAAGGGTGAGGGTAGCCTAGGGGTCATTTGGTGTCAGCTTAAAACAAATCTGAGCTTGTTCTTGTTTGGTCCGAATCTTCAAAAGAAGATTCGAGAAGCTCGGAACTGATTCGAGCCAAACAAACAACAGATCCATACTCAGGATGACTAGGGGAAGCTATGGTGTTAACTAGGTGCTGTTTGGTTAGATCTGAACTTGGCTCGAATCTTCAAATGAAGATTCGAGAACCTTCAAGGAGATTCGAACCAAGCAAATAACATATTTGGATAGAGGAGGTTCAGGGGGTTCTGGGGTGTTATTTTGGTGACCGGCGGCGTTGATGCCGCCGGGTTTCAGGCGGAGGGGAATAGGGGCGGCTAGGGTTAGGGGTCTTGTTTGAGAAGACGATGAACAGGAGAGGATTGGGGGGGGTGTTTAGTTAGGGGCCGGGGTAAGGGTTTGGGACTTATATAGGGGTGGGGTGGATTGATATCGTCCGTCCGATCAAGTAAGATGAAGGGCCAGGATTAATTCATTAAACCAAACGACGTCGTTTGGTTTAAAGTTGGGATCGGACTGAATCGGGTCAATGGATCAGGTAAGGGTCTTGGGTTAGGGTGATGAGATCTTGGCCGTTGGTTGTATTTAATCCAACGGCCCTTGATGAGAGGTGACCAAACGACGTCGTTTGGTCTTAGCTTGGGACTGGACCGGACAGGTTGTTTGGATTGGGCTGAGGAAGTGTAATTTGTTTTGGGCCTGGATTTAAATCCAGGTCCAATTTTTATTTCCTTTTCAATTATTTTCTAATATTATTATTAATAAAAAAAAATCCTAATAAAATTATAAACAATTTTTAACCTTACACAAAATATTAATTACTTCATAATAACTATTTAACACATAGACAAAACATTAATCACACAGTAACACATTTAAAAATAGAATGAATGCATATTTTTGTGATTTTATTTTTTAATTAATTCTTAAAATTCATAATTAAATCCTATATGCATGCAATATGTATTTTATTTTAATTTTGTTTAATTATAACAAAGTAAATATTTTACGGACATAAAACAAATATTTAACACCACGCAAATTCAAAAATTACACAGTAAAAGAAATTTATTTTATTTTTTTGATTTATTTTGGAGTAGTTTTCGTAAGGCAAAAATCACGTGCTCACAGCTGCCCCTCTTTGTGCGGAAACTCGAAGAGTTTTCGTGCAAAGATAAAGTGAGCGGATACGAGCGATTTTTGCCCGTTCGAATACTCCGTGGGAAGCATTTTTAGAAAGATTTGACCGAACCTCTGCTTCAAAGGTTTCCTACATATCCTTGGCTATAAAGGAATCAGGTCAATGTAGTTCGGGAAGTTTTGGGTAGCTGGGACTACCGTGGGACTGTGATGTTACTGCTGCTTCGTGCTGTTTTTACTGCTTGCTGACCTCCTTATTACACCTTACTTTAAAGGAAATACAAAATTAAACTAGATTACGGTACAGGAATTATAAAAAATCTTATCTAGATCATGCCCTTGTGTTTCTTGTTGTCTTGATATCTTGGTGACTCTTGGGCATTTTGGCTTATTCCGTATTCCTTTTTGGAACTCTTATTGTTTCTTGCTGGGGATTCTGTTGGACTCCTATGCTTTGCTGATTCTAAGTGTGCTCCTTTTTCATGTGAGCGGGCTTTTGATTTTAACATTTCAATTTCATTCCCTCGTTCTTCAGGTGGGTGCCTTGACTGTTTCTTTTCTTTCTTCATCCTCATTCTCCAGGTGGACGCCTGACTTCTTCAATTTCTTTATCCTCATTCTCCAGGTGGACGCCTGACTCCTTCAATTTTCATCCTCATTCTCCAGGTGGACGCCTGACTTCTTCAATTTCTTTATCCTCATTCTCCAGGTGGACGCCTGACTTCTTCAATTTCTTCATCCTCATTCTCCAGGTGGACGCCTGACTTCTTCAGTTCTTTCATCCTCATTCTCCAGGTGGACGCCTGACTTCTTCAGTTCTTTCATCCTCATTCTCCAGGTGGACGCCTGACTCCTTCAATTTTCATCCTCATTCTCCAGGTGGACGCCTGACTTCTTCAATTTCTTTATCCTCATTCTCCAGGTGGACGCCTGACTTCTTCAATTTCTTCATCCTCATTCTCCAGGTGGACGCCTGACTTCTTTAATTCTTTTCATCAGGTATTTCCTGACACAAATAAAACTTCGTTAGTTTAAAGCAGGGTGGTTGACTGGGGTATTCTTGCCGATGGTGATGCTTCTCTTCGTTTCTCTTTGTTGCCTTAGAATGGTTGAAAAGACTGTTTTGTCTTTGTAATTGATTCTCGACTATAGGATTTCCCTCTGTATGTTTTCCTTCAAAACCTTTTTAACTGTAATCATATGTCCCTTCTGACTTTGCTGATCCACTTTTGATTTCACCCTTCTTATACCCATATCTTTTATCTCCCACCTTTCGTGGTTGTATTTTGTAGCCTTGAATCTTGGTAGCATACCTTGACATTCCTTCTTGTTTGTTTGGAATAAAACTTATCTCAAAGCTTTTAGAAAAGTAAGATTATTAGTGACGAAATACGTTGATTTCGACAATTATAAAAAGAAAAATCCAATTTTGGATGACTGTTTGAGAAAGAATAAAAACTTATCTGATTGGAGTTACTGGCACCAATGATCAGGGTATGCATTTCGGATTAATCAACCCAGTCTTTTAATCAATCTCCCCAAAATTTCCATAATCCATCTTCATTTTTCATTTCACAGACCTGTTGGGCTTGTAACGTCTCAAAGAGTTTTCACCGATAAACCTTCCACATTTGTTCATTTCTCACTCCCTTTTCGCCTTATGGTGCCTACAAAGGTTTTCACCAATAAGACTCTCTCGTTTTACTTTTCTCTCAACTTCCGTCACCTTATGGTGCCCGTTTGGGTTTTCACCTATAAGACTCTCTCGTTTTTACTTTCTCTTCTTGTTTGTACCAGAATGTTATGAACCATCTTCATTTGCTTGACTTAGCATTTTTCTAAGATTGGTCGAAAGGTCTTTTTGGTATGGGGTTAGAAATGGAAAAGCTTAAACAATTTTGGTATGTGTTTAAAATTACAACTCTTGGAATCTTTTCTTATTCCTAATACAATTCTTGCCCCAGTTCCTTGATTGGGGTCGCTTGATGTTTCTTTTTGTGCACATTTTATGTATGTTGTACACCCTATGACCGAGCCGTGAAGCGCCTACGTATCCTTCTTTGAGGAATCAGGTCAAACGTAGTTCACCCAATAATAGTGATGATTTTTTTTTTTTTAGATTATTTCATACTTGATTTTTTATTGATTCCAAGAGAGGGTATGAAAGAAACAAGTATGGCTCAAAGGGGAAGCAAATGGTATAGTGTTTGGATAGCAGAATAAATTGCCTTTGTCATTCCAATCTTCGAAATAATGCTAAATACAAACACTCAAAAATTCATGCATAATATCTCTTTACCGCGTCAGAATTGATCGCCATATCTATGCATTTGCCTTCAATATCTGTTAAACATAGTGCACCATTCGATAATACTCTGGTCACAATGAATGGTCCTTGCCAATTCGGGGCAAATTTGCCTTTTGCTTCAACCTGATGTGGAAGAATACGTTTCAGCACATGCTGACCTACTTCAAACTTCCGAGGACGCACCTTTTTGTTGTATGCTCTTTCTATTCTTCTTTGATATAATTGACCATGGCATACTGCGGTCAATCGTTTTTCATCAATCAAGTTTAACTGTTCCAGACGGGTTTTGACCCATTCATCATCATCAATCTTTGCTTCGGCGATGATCCGAAGGGAAGGAATCTCAACTTCTGCAGGAATTACTGCTTCAGTGCCATATACCAACAAATAAGGAGTGGCTCCTACTGAAGTGCGAACAGTAGTGCGGTATCCCAATAATGCAAATGGTAATTTTTCATGCCATTGTTTTGAACCTTCTACCATTTTCCGAAGTATCTTCTTTATGTTTTTGTTGGCTGCTTCTACTGCTCCATTCGCCTTGGGCCGATATGGGGTAGAGTTGCGATGTGTAATCTTAAACTGTTGACATACTTCCTTCATTAGGTTGCTGTTAAGATTAGCACCGTTATCTGTGATGATCACCTTCGGGATTCCGAATCGACATATGATATTTGAGTGGACAAAATCGACCACAGCTTTCTTGGTCACTGATTTGAATGTCTTGGCCTCAACCCATTTGGTAAAATAATCAATAGCTACCAGAATGAACCTGTGCCCATTGGATGCTGCCGGCTCAATTGGTCCAATTACATCCATGCCCCAGGCAACAAATGGCCATGGTGCCGACATTGTGTGCAACTCGGATGGTGGAGAATGAATCAAATCTCCGTGTATTTGGCATTGATGACACTTGCGCACAAAACTGATACAATCTCGCTCCATGGTAAGCCAATAGTAACCAGCTCGGAGGATTTTCTTTGCCAACACATATCCACTCATGTGGGGTCCGCAAACTCCTGAATGTACTTCAGACATGACAGTTGTAGCTTGTCTGGCATCTATGCATCTTAATAATCCAAGATCTGGTGTTCTTTTATACAAAACTCCTCCGCTCAAGAAGAATCCATTTGCTAATCGCCTAATGGTCCTCTTTTGATCTCCTGTGGCTTGTGCGGGATATATCCCCATTCTGATATACTCCTTGATGTCGTGGAACCATGGTTCACCATCAAATTCTTCTTCAACCATATTGCAATAAGCGTGCTGATCGTGGACTTGAATATGTATTGGATCTACATAAGCTTTGTCCGGATGGTGCAACATTGATGCTAGGGTAGCCAATGCATCGGCAACCTCATTATGGATTCTTGGAATATGTTGGAATTCCACTGATTGAAACCGCTGACAAAGATCATGTAGACATTGCCGGTACGGGATGAGCTTTAAGTCTCGGGTCTCCCATTCTCCTTGAATTTGATGTACCAAAAGATCCGAATCTCCCATGACTAAGATTTCTCGGATACCCATGTCTGCAGCTAGCCTTAACCCCAAAATGCAAGCTTCGTATTCAGCCATATTATTGGTGCAATAAAATCGCAATTGAGCCGTAACAGGATAGTGATGCCCTGTTTCAGAAATGATTACAGCTCCTATTCCGACTCCTTTCATGTTGGCGGCCCCATCAAAGAAAAGTTTCCGGCCAGGTTTTTCAATTTGTTCCACCTCGTCGATATGCATTGTTTCTTCATCATGAAAATAAGTCTTCAACGGCTCATATTCCTCATCGACCGGGTTTTCGGCTAAATGATCGGCCAGTGCTTGAGCCTTCATTGCAGTTCGAGTCACATAGATGATGTCGAATTTCGTGAGCAATATCTGCCACTTTGCAAGTCTTCCCGTTGGCATAGGCTTTTGAAAAATGTATTTCAATGGATCCAACCGAGAAATGAGGTAAGTAGTATAGGATGACAAATAGTGTTTCAATTTTTGAGCTACCCATGTTAGGGCGCAACATGTCTTTTCCAGATGAGTATACTTAACCTCATAAGCTGTGAACTTCTTGCTAAGGTAGTAGATGGCCTGTTCTTTTCTGCCAGTGAGGTCATGTTGCCCCAATACACAACCAAATGAATTTTCCAAAACCGTCAGGTAAAGAATCAAAGGTCTTCCTGGCTCTGGCGGGACCAACACGGGTGGGTTTGACAAGTACCTTTTTATTTCATCGAACGCTTCTTGACACTCATCGGTCCATTTGACTGCAGCATCCTTTTTTAACAATTTGAAAATTGGCTCACAGGTTGTTGTGAGCTGAGCAATAAACCTGCTGATATAATTTAACCTCCCCAATAAACTCATTACTTCAGTTTTGTTTTTTGGAGGTGGCAGTTCTTGGATGGCTTTAATCTTTGACGGATCTAGCTCGACGCCTCGTCGACTGACTATGAATCCCAGCAACTTTCCGGATGGAACTCCAAATGCGCATTTGGCAGGGTTAAGCTTGAGGTTGTACCTGCGAAGTCTTAAGAAGAATTTCCTCAAATCCCCAACGTGGTTGGCCTGATGTTTTGATTTTATGATCACATCATCCACGTACACCTCAATTTCCTTGTGTATCATATCATGAAACACTGTGGTCATTGCTCTCATATAGGTTGCTCCGGCATTCTTTAAACCGAATGGCATTACCCGGTAGCAATAAGTTCCCCATGGTGTGATGAATGCCGTCTTTTCTGCATCCTCTTCATCCATTAGAATTTGATGATACCCGGCATAACAATCCACGAAAGACCCTATATCATGCTTGGCACAATTGTCGATCAAAATATGGATATTGGGTAATGGGAAGTTATCCTTTGGACTTGCTTTGTTGAGATTGCGATAGTCGACGCATACTCTAATTTTGCCGTCTTTCTTTGGCACAGGAACGACATTAGCCAACCAAACAGGATATCGAGTGACTCGAATGACCTTTGCTTCCAATTGTTTGGTGATTTCTTCCTTAATTCTCATACTCATATCAGGCTTGAATTTTCTCAGCCTCTGCTTGACAGGAGGCACCGTTGGATCGGTGGGCAATTTGTGGACCACTAAATCAGTGCTCAAGCCCGGCATGTCGTCATACGACCATGCAAAAACATCTTTGAATTCTATGAGTGCTTTAATTAACTCTTCTCGGATCTTTGGTTCGAGATGGACACTTATTTTAGTTTCCCGGACATTACTCGTGTCCCCTATATTGACGTCCTCGGTATCACTCAAGTTAGGTTTGATTTTTTCCTCAAAGTGAATTAACTCTTTACTAATCTCTTCAAAAACCTCATCTTCATCATATTCTGATTCATAATCACAATATATTTCTTGAATTAATATTTCGGAACCAGATTGATTTTTAAGACTGGGCTGAGGATTCCTCATGCATGCCATATCACTAGAGCCAGCGTAAAAGGAACTGTACAGAAAAGAAGAAAAAGAAAAGAAAGCTATTAGGAATGATAATAAAAAGGAAACTGCTTTTTATTGGATGATGAAAGATAACAAGGTTTTGCACACTTCAAACCAACTGTAAGATAAACTTTGGGATTACAACCTTGAAATAACCCAAACAAACTGAAAGAAAATCAAAATAAACTACCAAGACTCCTTTCGAATTGGGAGAGGAGTGGCTTTCCAATTATTGAGCTTTGTTTCTGGCCCAACGAATTGAACTTCTGCGTTGCTACACCCTTCTCCGCTTTCCAACATATTCACATCACTAAACAATTTCTCGAACCTTTCAATTAATTCCTTCTCAGGATTGACCCGGGATTTAGGAATTGTTGTTATCGGGCGATTTTTAGCGCCGGTCTTGACAAAAGACTTTGACAGATGTGGTACTGGTTTTGGAAGAACCCATGCTTGGTGTTTCAACTTCCTGGCCTTTATTACGTCGTTGGCGGTGGGTACGAACCCTAAACCGAATGTTCCCCAGTTCTCGGGGAGAGATACTGGTTGTACAATTCCTTGCAGAGATAAGCCCAGACCTTTGCCGGGTATAAAGCCATTCTTTAACATTTCATAAGCTATCATGACTGATGCAGAGGATATCCTTGGATTCGGAAGGTATTTCCCTTCTGGAATTTTCTCTATCGACACTGTGTTTGTCACTTGGTATACCCATGGTCCCTGGTCATTTTCTGTTCCCTCGACCGGTACAATGGTACTGCTGTGAGCATTTAAACTTTCTTCTCCATACACGACTACTTCTTGATGATCCCATTCAAACTTGACAGCCTGATGTAGTGTTGACGGGACTGCTTTAGCAGCATGGATCCATGGTCGACCCAATAACAAGTTGTAAGAAACAGATATGTCCAACACTTGGAATTCCATTGTGAATTCAACTGGCCCTATAGTTAGTTCCAACACTATGTCGCCAAATGAATCTCTGCTTCCACCGTCAAATCCTCGTACGCAGATACTATTCTTCTGGATCCTCTCCTCTTTAATTTTTAATTTGTTTAAAGTGGAGAGAGGGCATATGTTTGCACTGGACCCATTGTCAACCAATACCCGGGTTACTACGGAGTTTTCACATTTCACGGTGAGGTAAAGAGCTCTGTTGTGCTCGGTACCTTCCACAGGTAATTCATCATCAGCAAATGTAATTCTGTTTGTCTCAAAGATTCTGTTGGCTATTTTGCCCAAATGATTTACAGAGATCTTTTCAGGAACATGAGCTTCATTCAGGATTTTCATCAACGCCAGACGGTGTTCCTCTGAATGGATTAGTAATGACAACAATGAAATTTGAGCGGGGGTCTTCTTTAATTGATCCACAACAGAATAATCATGGAGTTTCATTTTTCTTAAAAACTCCTCCGCCTCTTCTTCCGTCACAGCTTTCTTTGTTGGCATTGGATTGTTTTTAGTTTTTCTCAGCTCTTCGGGAGTAAAACATCTTCCCGAACGAGTCAAGCCTTGCACCTCACACACTTCTTCCTTGATTTCTTTGCCCTTGTACATTACAGTCACCCGTTCATAGTTCCATGGGATGGCCTTGTTGTTGATGATCGGCAGTTGGATTACAGGTGCAATAATAACATGATCTGTACGGGCTCCTTCCACAAATATAATGGGTTTGTTAGAAACCCCTGGTACTACCACTTTCGGCCTTTCTTGTTTTGCAGCAACTTTGCTCGATGATGCCTCCTCGATTATCATAGATGGTCCATCACCATTTCTGTTCTGCTTAGATACCGGCTTCTCCTCTGTTAACTGCTTATCTGGCTTGGTTTCATGAGACTTGATCATCATGACAGTTTGTGACGGCTTCTTTGACTTCCCATCAGCTTGTATGATTTCTATCATATTAGCCTCTTGATGGGCTGGCATTGGATTTCTATTGATATTTGGAGCTTCGGGGGTTTGAACCTCGATTTTATTAGTATCAATCAGCTCTTGTATTGCATTTTTCAAATGCCAACATTTCTCCGTATCATGGCCTGGTGCACCGGAGCAATATTCACAGCTAATGGTGTAATCCAGATTCTTTGGTGGAGGATTGGGTAATTTGGATTGTATTGGTCTCAGCATGTCTAACTGTCTCAGCCTGTGGAACAGACTAGTGTAAGACTCTCCCAAAGGAGTGTAAGTTTTCTTTTTCTGTTCCCTTTCTCCCTTGAATGCTGGCCTAGGCCTGAAACTTGGTCCGGGATAGGCTCGTGGGTAAGTATTTGATGTGAAAGGAGCATGCCAATTGGTGTGAACTGGTGGCTGATTGTATGCTTGAGCATGGTTAATGGAAAAATGAGGCTCTGAAGGGTGATAGTAGTTTTGGGATGAATCATGGTGGTAAGCTGATGGGCGAGGTCGTTGTTGATTATAGTAAAGCGGTGAACCTCTGGGTCCCGGCCAAATTCCTGAATCAACTACGGCTGCTTCCTCCCTCTTCTTTCTTCCGATTCCTCCTACCCCGCCTTGAATAGCTTGAGTAGTTGCCTTAATTGCTGAATAGCTCATGATTTTATTTGTCTTGAGGCCTTCTTCCACCATACCTCCCATCTTCACTACTTCGTTGAATGATTTCCCAACCGCTGAAACCAAATGGGCATAGTAAGTCGGTTCCAAGGCTTGGAGGAAGTAGTCTACCATTTCGCTCTCCTTCATAGGAGGATCTACTCTTGCTGCCTGTTCTCTCCACCGAAAACCATACTCTCTGAAACTCTCATTGTGTTTCTTCTCAAATTTGGTCAAAGATAATCGATCTGGGATGATTTCCAGATTGTATTGGAAATGGTATGCGAATGCCTGTGCCAGGTCATCCCAGGTGTACCATCTTCCATGGTCCTGGCGTGTATACCACTCCAAAGCTGATCCGCTTAGACTTTGACTGAAGTATGCCATTAATAATTCATCCTTTCCCCCAGCTCCTCGCATCTTGCTACAGAAACCCCTTAAGTGGGCTACCGGGTCGCCGTGCCCGCTGTATAAGTCAAATTTGGGCATCTTGAAGCCAACTGGCAATTGTACATTGGGGAATAAGCATAAATCTTTGTATGCTACACTGACTTGCCCTCCTAATCCCCACATGTCTCTGAACGATTGTTCTAGACTCTTGACCTTCCTGAACATCTCTTCTTGCTCAGCATTTTTGGCTGGCTTGTCAATTTCGATTGGGAGATCAAAATGAGGAGTGGTTGAATGAATTTCGGAGGCTTTGAGGGTGGGCTCCGGAGGGTAATATTGGTTGTCCTGGGCCTGGAATGTAGGCTCACTAGGAGATTTGTGAAATGTAGCAGGGGGAGGTGCTACGAAAACAGGAGTCATAGGTGGAGGAAAGTACGGAACTGGCTTTGGAGGTAGAGGCTGTGGTGTCTGAGAGGTAGTGCCTCGGTAGTGCTGATAAATAGGAAAACTTGGGGATAATTCAGTGGTGATATTATCCTGAGTTTGGGTCTTTGATGGAGCAGGGTTATTTGGGTAAGATGGGGGTAACTGTCCTGTAGACCAAGCTTGGTACATCTCAGCCATTTGCTGCTTGAGCTTAAACATCTCTTCTTTCATTTTCCCAACATCCATTTCTTCTATTTCCATACCTGTGTCAACATCTGGGATAGACATACTTTCGAGTATTGGTCCTTTTGATCTTGTGTGATAGTGATAATATGCCAGTATACTCTTTAGAGAAACTAACTGCTTGAATTCTGGAAATGAACAAACTTGTTAGTTTTGAGAGTTTAACACATATATAATCACACGTTGAGATGCAATGCTCCTAGACAAATAATCCCTTTCTATTATGTATTTGCTCGGCTGCTTGTGTCGTCCCAGCTTTTCTTGAAATTTTTATTGTTATTCAATTTTATTTATTATATATATCTTTTATCGTGGTGGTCGAATCTGAGAGATTGCCTATGTATCATGCTCTTACATGAATCAGACCTTGCGTAGTTCGGACCAAAGGCAATCATTTTTATTCATTACACAAAGATGGAATTACATTTGAAAACTTTAAGAAAATGGCTTGAAAACACACACACTTAAATCAAAATAAAAGATACAATTCTTAACATCTCACAACGTGCCCCACTTTCCACTTTTGTTGTCAAATATTGGATTATCTGCTCAATGTGGGGCTTGACCTGGATGGCCTCCCAGCGTACGATACATCCTTTCCAACTCCATTGCTAGATGACGAGCAAAAGTGGGCGCATGCTCAGTAAATCTTTCATAATCCATTCCTTGGCAGTTTACATAACTTTGAGATGTGAAGACTGCCAGGTCGTGGATTTGTGCCCTGAAACCTTGGAGACGTTGGTCTTGGTCTTGCAATTGCTGCTGACGAGTGGTGGCTATATCTCTGACACGGTTTTCACGATCTAGAGCTGATTCTAACAGAGCTCGGAGTCTGGCCTGCTCTAATCTTGCTTGCGATCTTTCCCTGTCGAGGTCTGCTTGTTGATGTTCTCTGTTGCATCTTCTTGCCTCTTCTAGTTGTGCACGAAGCTGATCTTCTGATCGCATCCAATAGTTTTTTTCCTTATTGAATTGTGCCTTGTCTTTTTCGGATTACCTATCTTGGCGTTCCTTGTTAGATCTGGCTTCTTCGTTTAATTGTTGGATCTTTTCTTTTGCTTTGCTCAATGCCCTTTCATTTTCCGCAAGAATGAAATCATAATCTTGCATTCTTTCAAAGAGATTGGCGATGGTTTTTTGATCCTTCCAGCTCCTCTTTGGCGTTTCAGAAATCCTTTTCATTTTTTGGAATCGAGCATGAAGATTTTCATTCTCACAAGCTAGACTCTTTTTCTCGCCTTCGGCTTCTTGTTCTTGCAAATCTTTCTCCAAACTGAGGCTTCTTAGATTTTCTTTTAGGGCATGGATAGTTGCTTTGTACCCTTTTTCTTTTTCTCCCCAGATCAACCGCTCTTGGATTTTATCATTGAAGTTTTGAACATGGGGTCTTTTTGTTGGCCTTTTCAGCTCAGGTTCTGGTACATCATCCACGCGAGACCGTTTTTCGAACCACCTTGCATATCCAGGATTCATCTCACCCTTTGTAGTGTCTGGGACTTGAGTATCACTTTTCAAGTATCGACATCCATTCCACATCTGCTGAAGTAGAGCTTCGGGAATAGTGGCTTCTGGGTGTAATTCGATTACTTGCATACTCAAATCTTCATCATCAGGAACTATTTGATATCTCCCTAGTTGCCTTAAGACTCTTAGTGGTGCATACGGCTGAATGCTTCTTAATCCCAATAGTAGTAGATAACTATTTGAGGTTGACATATGTATTACTTCCCTCATCGGGAGCCATCCCAGAGTCCATTCAATTTGATTTGCCGTTAAAGCCTTTAGATGAGATACCCATGCTTCTATCCCTTCTGGAGCTTGATAATTTTTTGTTCTTTCCTCATAGCTCTCGATGCAATTATCATTTTTTGACCCATATTGTATGATCTTGGGCTGTTGTTGGAGATGCTCCATCACCCACATTTGCAACAAAATTTTGCATCCTTCGAAGACCGTTGCTCCTGATTTACATAAAGTCAGAGCCCGATAAATATCTGATAGAATGATGGGGACAAGGGTGTGATTTTCTTTGGTGGTAAGGATTTGCACAACTTTTGCGGTGCGAATATCAATTGTTCGCTCTTTATTTGGGAAGACCATGACTCCTAGAAAAGCCACCATGAAAGCAAATCGACGGTGAATCTGCCAAGTGTCTTTGTTTTGCTTATTAGTAAGGCCTTTTTCATGAATTTCAAACCCATCTGACTTTCCGAACCTTGAATACAAAAAGTTGAAGGAACAACATCCATTGATGACATTGCTTTTCCTGATTTGACTGCTGATGTTCAAAAGACCGAAGAATCGATGTACCGAAGGAGCCTTTGTGAATATCAAGCTTTGATTTCTTAAACTTCCGTCAAAACCAGCATATCCGGCTATCTCCTCTAATGTAGGAGTAAGCTCGAAGTCAGAGAAACGAAAAACATTGTGAGCAGGGTCCCAAAAAGTTACTAACGCTGCAATCAGATCATCACGGGGTTTAACTTTCATAATGTCCGTGAGATTTCCCAAATGCTTGACGACCCATTTTTGACCGTCTTCGCCTAAATCATACCACCACATTTGAAGCTGACATAGAAATTCTTCCGTACTTGTGGATGAGGGGCTTTGTGTGGTGCTCATTTTGTATCTGAAATTTAATTTTGATAAAGTCAAAATTCATTTTTGAAAATTTATACTAAAAATCATTTTCGATTTTTTTATATTATTTTTTATTTATTAAATACCTTTATCTCAAAATTTAAAACTATATTTTTTTCAAAATTTTTAAAACAACTCATTTTATTCCTTTCTTCTTACCATGATTTTATTTAAGCTGGTCAACAAGCATGTTCGAGGCAAATGAATGCACAAGTAACAAATAGGATGCATCATGATGGTCTTTTAATTTTGGGTTCACCTGTCCTAGACAGACCCAACCCCTGTGTTGAGTCTCCAAGGCCAAATGCATATGATGCAAATATTCGTTCCTACTAGGGATCCGGTACATGACTGAGTTATTCTAAGTGTAAAACCTTAGGTTGATTGTTCTAAACCTGGCTTACCCAAACGGACAGTTTGAGCCGAAGCGGGGGCAACGTACCGGGAGCACAAAAGTCTGTCCGGCCTAGTTACTTGTCCCAACTCCGTCTTATTTGGTATGACTCTAACAGAAAGGTGGGTCACGCGCACGTGTACACCATAAATTCAGAAGACTCAGAAAGAAGGGGGTTTCGTAGCAGTTGTATATATTCACAATTCAAATAATATTAAAGCGGTAAACAGCAACATTTAGCATATTAGCATATAAACAGTTGAAAATCTCATAGTAAATAAAGCCAATTAACACAGATATTTTAAGCTCGAATTCTTTAAACCCTGAACCAATGGTTCTGGGTTACAGTTTACTTTTGTCCCCAGCGGAGTCGCCAGAGCTGTCGCACCTCCTTTTCGCCGCGCCCGCAGGGCGCGTGGGGAGTTTTCTCCAATTGAAGGACAGTCGAAACGGGATTTGTTTATTTGTTTTAGAGTCGCCACCTGGGAATTTTAAGGCGTCCCAAGTCACCAATTATAATCCCTGAATCGAGGAGAATATGACTCTGTTTATTATTCTGCGAACCAGAAATCCTGAGTAAGGAATTCTGTTAATCCGGAAGAAGGTGTTAGGCATTTCCGGATTCCGTGGTTCTAGCACGGTCGCTTAACTGTTTTTATTATTGGCTTAATTACCTTGATTTTATTAAATACATTGATGTTACATGTTTTTACTACCGCTTATTGATGACCCTTCTTTGAATCGAATTACGCGTACGTATATTCGTGTTAAAAAAAATTGCGGACTTGTGTCACGCGTACGTGTACACAATAACTTTTTATAATATATTTATTAAGCAATCATTTTTCGAAATTGTGTTGGATCAAGAATATTTGTTTTTCTTGAATAATGAACCGTACATCTCGGGTTTTTTATGAAATTGATTTAACGCCTTTGGAAAAATCCTTTTATTAGATATTCGTTCGAAATTGCGCGTACGCATAATCCGAATTTTTACTTTAAAAAAAATATAATCAGGGTACACGAACGTATCCCTAATTGCGCAAAATATTTGTAATGGTTTAGGGATTTTCCACAAATTGTTTATTATATTCATGTATTTCTTTTATGTAAAAATCATGAGAAACTCCTATTTAAAGGCCTATAAATTCTTTGAAAAAAATTCGCAATCTATTAAAGGTTGTTCGGATTACGATTTCCGAATATAAGTTATATTCATTCCAACTATTCAAATTCAAAGAACAGAATAAAATATGATTAATACTATTTTTAAACAAACATGACATATATATATATATATATATATATGCCAAAAAATAAATTGCATATGAAACTGAAAATAAATGATTTATAAAGGAAGGAAATATTTTTCGAGAATTTTCCTTATTTACTTAATGCAAATTCTATTTCTAATTATCGTTGATGTAAAGTGTGGCAATTTATGCTTGTACATCTCTTTTCATTCTCATATTCTCGCTTTTAATCTAATAGGCCTAATTATTTGGTCACTTTGTTTTATGAAGGTAGATAAGCATCGAATTTATAGAAAGGGAATTATTATACAAGTTAATTCAACAAAGTTACCTTACATGCAACCTAACTGTTTGGCGTAAACATTCATAACGTTTTAACATCATGACGAACTATACCAACTTACTTTACTCATATGATTATACCTGTCATCATACCATATAATAACTTATACCAATCTAAACAAAATCATATTTGTTACAAGATATTCTACTAATGTAAATTCTTAATCTTTACATTTAGCTATTGATATTATGAGATGTAATCAATGGCCCATTTTTATGCTTTACTCCCTGTTTTGACAATACACATATACCTATACCAATGAGATTTCGGCATGGCTAACATTATTACAAAAAAAAACTTTATATGAATTTCAAAATAAGACAATTTAACTCATAGTTATCAAATTGATTTCACTACTAGTTAACTAACATAAAGATGAAATTAAAACTAATGAACTTGGACAATTGGAAAATAGCATTTCAATTCAAGCTTCGTTGATGAGTCATGTTGAATCTCTTTCCAACTTAAAATTTAAAAGACATGTACCTGGAAATGGAGGTAGAAGAAGTAAGTTTCAGCAGTAACAAAATCAGCAGAATACCAGTTTTTCCACAAATTTGAGCAATAATAAGACCAGAAGAAACCAGATGAATAGTGACAGAAATTTGAGAAAAAATTTCAGATTTCACCGAACAATATTCACAAGCAAACAACAGACAGATTCTAGAAAAGTAACATTTTTCAGATTTTCAGTTTCTTTCCTGTTTCGGACTTCTTGCTTCTGATTTTCTGTTTCTGTTTTCTTTTCTTTCTATCTTTCTTTTCAAATTTCTGTTTCTACTTGACTTCCCTCTCTCAAATTTCCTAAAATTTCTCAATAAAGAACTCTTAAACTCTTCCTCAAATTTCCTCTTAAAGTCTGTTTTTAAACTCTCTCTAAGCTCTCCTTTCTCTGAAAAACTCTTCTTTTCCCTCTTAAAACTCCTTAAAAGCTCTCTTAAAATTCTCTAAGGTCTCCCTCCTAAGGTCTGTCCAGCTCCTGTATTTATACAGGGCTGGTTGCACCCTTTTAGTGCTAGATGGACCCTTTATCCCTTTAAAAATTAGAAAGTTTCCATTAAAACTACTTTTAATACTTTATATGATCCTATCCTGATTTTAAGCAGCCCCATTATCCCTTGTTCCCCCTTTATTACTTAAATATAGCCATTAACATTCCATTATAAGCACACTATTATTATTACATTACCCTACTGTTTCATTCCTCAACTACCCCCTGAAAACCTACTGTTATTACTTGAAAAATCAGAACCCACTGTAAAACAGAGTCTACAATCTGTATAAACTTAACTATCCTTCTGATTTTACAGCTATAACCAATCCTATGATTTTGAAACACAATTATATCCAATCAACATTTGTAAACTTGAATTCAAACTTGACATTACAACAATATTACACTGAGTTCAGCATAATAATTCAAACTGATCTTCAAATTGAACTAAGATCAAACATACACAGGAGCATTGTCAATATACTGACAATGCCCTGTTCAGAAAACAACATATACAGCATACATTTGAATTCACTGATTCACAAACAAACATGATTTAATTGACGAGTATTAATCAGTTGACTATTTACAACATTTGTCAATAATTAGTCTAAAACAATAGAAGCAGACTGTTTTAGTCAGCATTTTCAGAAATGAAAATTCGTAATATAACTAATCGACGAACTTAATCGAGTCGATTACACACATTGTAAACAATCATAACCAACAGAAACAGTTTCATATTTGACCATATAGACGGGCATGAGACAAATATGACAGAATTAATCAAATAAAATCATGAAAAATTAACAAGCTATTAAGACAAACAACAACACACGTAGAATACACAAAAATAATAGAAAAATACCTCTGAATCTTCAATCAGACTCGAACTCAACTCGGCTTTCGGATTTTTTTGTTTGAAATCAAACAGACCTTAGTCGAAGTATTTTCCACTGAAAATACTTCGACTAAGGTCGATTGAACCTCAATCTTTACCTAATCTGAACAGAATCCGGAAGTTTGGTATTTTTAGGGTTCTTAAAAATTCGATTTGGGATTTAACCATTTCTGGTCAGATTCGAGAAGAACCAATCATGACACAAGGGTGAGGGTAGCCTAGGGGTCATTTGGTGTTAGTTTGAAACGGATCTGAGTTTGTTCTTGTTTGGTCCGAATCTTCAAAAGAAGATTCGAGTAGCTCGGAACTGATTCGAGCCAAACAAACTACAGATCCATACTCAGGATGACTAGGGGAAGCTATGGTGTTAACTAGGTGCTGTTTGGTTTAGATCTGAACTTGGCTCGAATCTTCAAATGAAGATTCGAGAACCTTCAGGGAGATTCGAACCAAGCAAATAACATATTTGGATAGAGGAGGTTCAGGGGGTTCTGGGGTGTTATTTTGGTGACCGGCGGCGTTGATGCCGCCGGGTTTCAGGCGGAGGGGAATAGGGGCGGCTAGGGTTAGGGGTCTTGTTTGAGAAGACGATAAACAGGAGAGGATGGGGGGGGGTGTTTAGTTAGGGGCCGGGGTAAGGGTTTGGGACTTATATAGGGGTGGGGTGGATTGATATCGTCCGTCCGATCAAGTAAGATGAAGGGCCAGGATTAATTCATTAAACCAAACAACGTCGTTTGGTTTAAAGTTGGGATCGGACTGAATCGGGTCAATGGATCGGGTAAGGGTCTTGGGTTAGGGTGATGAGATCTTGGCCGTTGGTTGTATTTAATCCAACGGCCCTTGATGAGAGGTGACCAAACGACGTCGTTTGGTCTTAGCTTGGGACTGGACCAGACAGGTTGTTTGGATTGGGCTGAGGAAGTGTAATTTGTTTTGGGCCTAGATTTAAAATCCAGGTCCGATTTTTTATTTCCTTTTCAATTATTTTCTAATATTATTATTAATAAAAAAAAATCCTAATAAAATTATAAACAATTTTTAACCTTACACAAAATATTAATTACTTCATAATAACTATTTAACACATAGACAAAACATTAATCACACAGTAACACATTTAAAAATAGAATGAATGCATATTTTTGTGATTTTATTTTTTAATTAATTCTTAAAATGCATAATTAAATCCTATATGCATGCAATATGTATTTTATTTTAATTTTGTTTAATTATAACAAAGCAAATATTTTACGGACAAAACACAAATATTTAATACCACGCAAAAATTCAAAAATTACACAGTAAAAGAAATTTATTTTATTTTTTTTTTGATTTATTTTGGAGTAGTTTTCGTAAGGCAAAAATCACGTGCTCACAACTGTATGTCTGCCTTATTGGAACCCTCTCCAGCTTCTATCACGTTGACGTCGGCAAACACTCTTCCAAAGCTTTCATTCAAATCTCCGTCTGGCCCCATCAGAGGTCCAAGAACTTCCGGGACCGGCAACTTTCTACACCCTGCTTTGACAAATGATCTGGACAGGCGTGGGACTGGCTTAGGAAGGACCCAGACTCTTTTCTTCAATTTGCGGGCCCACTTCACATCCGCTGCGGTAGGCTTGAATCCCAACCCAAAAGTTTCCAGGTTCTTGGGCAAAGAAACTGGCTGGATCATTCCCTGCAGATCAACCCCCAGACATTTCCCTAGTACAAACCCATTATTCAACATTTCTGATGCTATCATGAAGGTTGCAGCTGTGATTCTGGGAAGTGGAAGGCCCCCGCCCTCAGGAATTTTGTCTACTGAGACTGCATCGAAAACCTGATAAACCCATGGGCCCTTATCATCGTCGGTTTCTATGAAGGGCACAATAGCATCACTGACGGCGTGTGTGTCGTCATCCCCGTGTACCACAATCTCTTGTCTATCCCATTCAAATTTGACCACTTGATGCAGTGTAGAAGGCACTGCCTTAGCTGCATGGATCCAGGGTCGCCCCAACAAAAGATTGTACGACACTGCCACATCTATTACTTGAAATTCCATGGTGAACTCGACTGGGCCAATGGTTAATTCCAGTAAGATATCACCTACTGTGTCGGTGCCGCCCCCATCAAAACCTTGGACGCAGACACTGTTTTTGTGGATCCTATCATCAGCAACCTTTAGCTTGTTTAGAGTGGCCAAAGGACAGATATTGGCACTTGACCCATTATCAATTAGTGCTCGAGTGACCACCGATTCTTCGCATTTTACCGTCAGATAGAGTGCTCTGTTGTGTTCAGTACGCTCTACCGGTAACTCATCGTCAGAGAATGTCACTCGGTTTACTTCAAAGATCTTGTGCGCTACTTTCTCCAAATGGTTCACTGAGAGCTTGTCTGGGACATAGGCTTCGTTCAGAATCTTCATTAAAGCCTGACAATAATCGTTCGAATGGATTAACAAAGATAGCAACGAAATCTGGGTTGGGGTCTTTCTCAATTGCTCTATAATTGAGTAATCATGCGCCTTCATCTTCTTCAAAAATTCCTCTGCTTCTTCCTCTGTCACTGGTTTCTTTATTGTTTCAGGATTGACCCTTCTCAATTCTACGGGAGCAAAACACCTTCCCGATCGAGTTAACCCCTGTGCCTCGCATACGTCTTCCACAACCTCCTTCCCCTTATGCGTCACTGTCACTTGACTGTAACTCCACGGTACAGCTTTCTCACTTGTTATCGGCAACTGTATGACCGTCTTGATAACAACTGGTTCCACGTGGACCCCTTTTACTACCAACATTGGTTTGCTTGCTACTCCCTGCAACACTACTCTGACTGACTCTGGCTTCTTCGCAGTAATAGACGATCCTTTCCCTACTACCACAAATGGCTTGTCATATACCTTTCCCGACTGTACCACTGCGTTTCCATTGGTCGACTCTTCATTAGAACTAGCGCGAATCATCATTACCGTTTGTGAGGGTGTTTTTGGTTCCCCTCCTTCGTGCACTAGTTCGATTATATGGGCTTCATGGTGCACCGGTAACGGATTTTCATTAATGTTGGGTGCCTCTGGTGCCTGAACCTCGATCCTATTTGTGTCAATAAGATCTTGTATGGCAGTCTTCAACTTCCAACATTTTTCAGTATCGTGCCCGGGAGCACCTGAACAATATTCGCAGCTTACTGAATGGTCCAGATTTCTGGGAAGGGGATTTGGCAATTTGGTTTAAACAGGACTTAGTAAGCCTATCTGCTTCAACTTGTGAAATAGAGTAGTATAGGTTTCTCCCAATGGAGTGAATGTTCTTGGCTTCTGCATCCTTTCGTTCCTGAAAGCCTGATTTCCGCGGAAGTTTGGCCCTGAAGGATTCCTGTAGGCCCTCGGTGGTGGATATGTGTTTTGTGGAGGTGGATATATGTTTTGTGGAGGTATATATGTATGTTGGGGAGCCGGTGCACGCCATTGCGGACGAGCCGGAGGCTGGGTGTAAGTTTGGGCGTGATGGACGGAAAAATGTTGTTCTTGTGGTAGGTAGTAGGGTTGTGGAGGGTTGTATGGATTGTGTGGGTAGTTTAGATGATGGGGTCTGGGTTGGTAATGAGGGGAATGACCTCTAGATCTAGACCAATTGCCTACCTCTATTGTCGTGACCTCCTCTCTCCTTTTCTTTCTGAGCGCACCTCCTATGCCGCTCTGAATGGCCTGAGTTGTTACCTTAATTGCCGAGTAACTCATGATCTTATTGGACTTAAGTCCCTCTTCTATCATACCTCCCATTTTCACCACTTCATTGAAGGATTTTCCAACTGATGTCACCAAGTGACCGAAGTAAGTCGGCTCTAAAGTTTGTAGAAAGTAATCTACCATTTCTCCCTCTCTCATTGGAGGATCAACTCTTGTATACCACTCCAGTGTCGATCCGCTCAAACTCTGGCCAAAGTAAGCTATCAGTAGCTCATCTTTGCCCCCTGATCCCCTCATTTTGCTACAAAAGCCCCGTAGATGTGCCATATGATCGCCATGCCCTTCGTATAAATCGAATTTGGGCATCTTGAACCCTGCTGGTAATTGGACGTCAGGGAAAGGGCATAGATCCTTGTAAGCCACGCTGACCTGGTTGTCTAACCCGTGCATGTTCCTGAAAGACTGCTCCAGGATTTTAAATTTCCGCATCACCTCGTCCTGCTCTGGGCTCTTAGCCGGCTTTTCAATCTCCGTCGGGACCTCAAAGTGGGGATTATAGGTATGTGGCTCGGGTGCTTTGAATGTGAGTTCAGGGGGTAATATTGTGTATCGTGAGCCTGAAACAAAGGCTCGCTAGACGATCTGTGCAATGGGGCTGGGGCAGGCACCACAAAGACGGGAACATTTGGTGGAGGAGGATTCTGATTGGGTGGTAGAGCTTGGGGATCATGAGCCTCTCTTCCCTGATAGTAGTGATGGCTTGGGAAACTCATTGAAGGACCGGGAGAGGGGTATTCTGACGTGTGTCCTAGTGGGAGAGTAGGAGTGACAGGTAGTTCCTGCCCCTTTTGGGCTCTAGCTAAGGCTATCTGCATTTCATTCATTTCCAGCCTCATCTTTTCCATTTTTTCCATGGCTTCCTTCAGCATCTGATTTGCCGTCTTTTCCGACTCAACACTGTTGTCTGAACCAGTCATGCTTTCTGGTATAAGCCCTTTTGATCTTGTTTGATAATGGTACGGTGCCAGTACGCTTTAACAAACTAACTGATATTTATTGGAAAAACAATAAATTTGTCAGTGTTAGAGTCTTAACAGATATTGTAATTGCACATTGGGGGATGCAATGTTCTTAGGCAGCTAACCATTTCTAACATGCTTTTGCTCTGACCGCATGCATCATCCCGGCTTATTTTATTTGTGCCTCTTTCGAGCATTTCGGGGACCCCTCTTTTCTTCTTCTCTCTCTCTTTTTTTTCTCTTTTTTTTAATTACGGTCGAATCCTATAGAGATTGTCTACGTATCATGACCCCGCAGGAATCAGACCAAGCGTAGTTTGTGCCACAAGTAAAATAAAGACCCAATTTTACCTTTTATTACCCAAATATGCTATTACAAACTGCTTATTTGAAAGAAAACGACGAAATACAGACTCCATATTATTAATAATGTTTGAAGAGAACATAGGGGTAGACAACAGACTCTGAAAAACAAAAAAGTGCAGGCTTGAACTAGGGATAAATTAAAGCTTTGAATTTTGGTGCCCGCGAGGCATCGTTCGGCCTTTCCGCGGGCTTTAGTGATAGGCCCATTTGCAAGCTTTTTAATTCCTCCATGATCTAGTGGACATAACCCATGACTGAGGCAAAAAGGATATCCCGAGGCATTTCTTCACATGTTAGGCACTTCGTGGTGATGTAGCGCCCTATCTCATTGATCCTACCCCTGATTCTATCTCTTTCTATGCACAACTGTTCTATTCGTTGATTCTTTAGTCCCAATATTCGAGTATTGTCCATGAGCTGATCTTGGAACCTCTCCATTTGTTCTCCCATTCGGTTTATTGAATCATAGCAGCGTTCCTTGTCTGTTCTAGCATCCCGGGTTTGTTTAAGGACCCGATCACTGAGAGTGGAATTTATTTCTCTCAATGTTGTCACACTCATTTCGTAATCCCTTTTTACTTGCCATAGGTGCTTTTTCCGTGCTGCTGTAACTTTCGCCCACCTGGTCCGTAATCTTGCTATGCTAGCCTTGGATCTTTCCAAGTCTTTCTGGCCTTCAGCGATCTGATTCCTTAACCCTGCTATCAACCTTTTATCAGCCCGGCTTCTTAGTTGGTTGTTGGTATATATTTTCATCTTCCGGATCTGAGCTTTGAGGATGTCACTTTCTCTGGCTAACTTGTTCTTTTCTCCCTTGCCAACAGTAACCTGCACTCTGTTCTCAACTTTCAGATCCTTAATCTGTTGTTTCAGTTTGCCTATTTCGGTAAAATATTCCCGCTCTTTGACCAACCAGTCCCAATGCTCTTGTGAGGACTTGGCAAATTCTTGAAGGTGAGGTCTTTTAGCCGGCCTTCCAGACGACATTTCCCCTTTGTACCAAGCCTGATATCCAGGTGAAACTTCCCCTCTTGCTTGATTCAACACACAAGTATTCGCCTCTAAGTATTGACATTGGCTCCAAATCTGGTGGACCCTTGCTTTAGGAAACTGACCATCAGAACTGATCTCAATCACCTGGGTGCTTAGATCCTCATCTTTGGGCACTATCTGACACCTCCCAAGTTGCCTCAAAACCCGATAAGGCGCATAAGGTTGAATGCTCTTAAGTCCCATCAAGAGAAAATGGGGCCTAGCTGCTGGCATGTATATGACTTCGTCGATCGATAACCATCCCAGTGTCCACTGTATTTGACTGGCGTTGAGGGTCTGGAAATATGAGGTCCATGCCGAGACTCCTTCAGGTAGGCGGGCCTCATTAATTCTGGTGTAGAACTCCTCTATGCAGGTCTTTTCAGAAGATCCATGGCTCAAGAACTGGGCTCGGTGACATAGGTGTTCGGTCATCCACATTTGCAACAACAAGTTACAACCTTCGAAAAAGTTTCCCCCTGCTTTGCAGGTCGTGAGAGCTCGGAACATATCAGATACAATCATGGGTGCCAGCGTGCTATCTTTTTGAGTGAGCAAAGTACTGACGACCCCAACTATCTTTATGTCAATATTCCCGTCTTTTCTTGGGAACACTAAAAGCCCTAAGAAGGTTATCATGAAAGCAACCCGTCTATGTTCATCCCACTTTCGACGGTTACTTTTGCTGCACAACTTGTTTTCTGGTTTGTCGAATCCTCCTATGTGGCCATATCTTTGGTATATGAAGCTCAGAGTGCAAAAACCTTTTGCCAAATCAGGGTTATGGATTGTTCTGACTATCTTTAACGAGTCCAGAAATCGGTGCACCGCTACGACTCTTGGAGCAACCGGGTATTTATGCCTCAACGGAACCTTAGCACTGCCGATGTACCCTGCTATTTCCTCTAAAGTTGGGGTGAGTTCAAAGTCCGAGAAGTGGAAGACATTGTGCGCAGGGTCCCAGTGAGGGACTAGTGCCCTTATAATATCTCCTCGACGTCTGATATCCAGCAAACTCGTGAGACCTTTCAGATGTTTTTTGATTTCGTCACGCCCTTCTTTGTCTAAATCATTCCACCATAGCCGCAATTGGAGGGGGATTTTATTCATGATTAAAAAAGGTTCATTTTGAGTCGTGCTCATTCACATCTATTAATAAGATTAAACAAGAGAAAATTTATTTGACTAAAAAAAACAATTTGATCTTTTTTAAAAAAAAAAAAACAGATCTTCCGGACACAATCTTTCAGCACTTCAAGGATGAAGATTTTAAGGTTGTGCGATTTAACCAACAAATAAATAAAGATAAAGAATGACAGAAGTGGCTGTTTATACAAAGTCGGCCTTCCGGCGTTCCTTTTGGGAACATTCGGCTATTTTTGATAAAAACGGCCTCACCTGACTCTATGACAGAAAAATTAAAATTTTGACATTTTTTATTTTTTTATTTTTTACAAAATGGGAGGTTGGACCCGACGAGGGTTGCCTACGTATCTCACGTCCTGTGAGAATCAAACCGGCGTAGTTCGCCTAACATATACTAAACTTGTAAACAAGACTCTCTTTTTTTTCAAATAAATCAAACTAAAAAATATTTTTTTTATTTTTCAAAATTTATGCAGGGTTTTGATACTACTTGGACATTGGTTTTATTTTTTATTTAATTTTTTTTAAAAAAAGTAGTTATCTCCCTACACTGCTATATTTGTTTTTCCGCAATTTTTTCAAAAATTCTTGATTTCAGAAACCGGTCAGCATGCAGATCTGAAGCAAATAAATGTGCAAAACAAACAGAATGCAGCAGGATGGTCTTTTTCCATTTCAGGTTGCTAGTCCTAGACGGACCCAACCCCTGTGTTGAGTCCCCTAAGCCAGATGCAACATGATGCAAATAAACGTTCCTACTAGGGATCCGACATGAATTCAAGTTATTCTAGGTTCAACCTGGGTATATGTTCTAGACAGTGTACTCGAGCGGACAACTCGAGTTGAGGAAGGAGCTCCTTTCCGGGAACCAAAAGGACAGCCGGCTTAGAAACTTTCCGAGCCTCTTTTATTTAGGGTAGGACACTAACAGAATAGGGAGTCTTAACCAGTAAGCACATCCCCGAAGGTAAGAAGAGAAGGTTTCGGCACAGTTTATATGTACAGTTCAAATAATATCAAAGCAGTAAAAAGCATCATTTTGCATATTAAGCACAGATCATATGAGAATATCAGACAATAAAGCCAAAACACAACAATTTATTAAGCTCGAATTTCTAGCCCTGAACCGGTGGTTCTGGGTTATAAAGTCCATTCCCCAGCAGAGTCGCCAGAGCTGTCACACCTCCTTTTTCGCCCGCGCCACCTCAAAAGGGCGCGTAAGGGAGTTTTTTCCAATTAAAGGACAATCGAAACGGGATTTATTTATTTATTTAGAGTCGCCAGTTGAGAGATTTAAGGTGTCCCAAGTCACCAATTTAATCCCGAATCGAGGAAAATATTCGACTTTCCAAATGAAGTCTGCGAACCAGAAATTCTAAGTAAGGAATTCTGTTGACCCGAGGGAAGGTGTTAGGCACCCCCGAATCCCGTGGTTCTAGCACGGTCGCTTAAATTGTTATAATGGCTAAATATCTGATTTAAATACATGTTGTGACTTATGTGCTTTTATTAAGTTTAAACCGCTTTTATTATTATCATTTATTTTTATAGAATTGCAACGTCGTGAAAATGCATCTCGAACCACGTCACAATCAATGCACCCGTAGTTGTTAACACATTTCGACTCCGTTGAGATTTGAATTTGGGTCACATAAATGTGCACCCGAATTTAAGAATGTAATTTAATTAAAGGCACGCCTAAAGCGACTAGCGTATCATTATTTTTTGGGTAAGGTCATGAAATTTGCTAAACGACCATCCCGAAGTTTATACAATTATTAACCTTTTATTGAGGGCCCCGCAGCTTATACATTTTATTGGGTGAGGCTCATCTCATTTATTTTAACCGGATAATCCTAAAGTGCCTATATTTTTCTATTAAATTTGTCTCTACAAAATGAGAAAGAAAAAGGTCCTAATTTATTTACATGCTTACGAGTTGTTATAGTTGAGTTCCGGATATGATTCATAAAATCTGAAAATGATCCAAGCAAAGCAGTCTGTTGCCAATGCGGGCCCAGGCTCAACGTGTATGGCATAAACTAGACCTGGGTCATCTTATTCACATGTTATTACCTAGTTACATTATACTAGGCATGTTCACAGTTTGTCAAATTAAAAAAAAACTTAGCAATTTAATTTTAATTCTAAACCATTTACATGCTGAAATTAACCAATAGTATTTAATTAAACAATGTTCCTATCAGTTTCCGAAACAGGCCATTTGTAATGAGATGACTATTGAATGTTTGATAATAATCTAAATGGCCTAACATGCTTTTGATATACGCTATTTAACAAATAATACGGAAGTAACAGAACAAGAGTTACTATATCATCAATCCTTTTAACTAACATACATGGGCAGTTTTCTTACTAAACTATTGCAAAAGGCATGTCAAGTTATACATAAATAAACACTTACATGATTCTAATAAAAAAAATATTCTAATACGTATATAAATAAATAGACAACTATAATGAATTTAAAACTTCAACTCTTCACTTCTTTGTATTCATGCTTCAAGTTTTAACCTACAAGAACCAGTGTATCAATTTGTGTACCTGGTATTTGGAAAACAAAGAGAAGAAGAGGAAGATCAGTGCAGAAAGCAGCAGTAGCATACACAACAACACATCAGTACAACAACAACCAGTAAATCCAGGAAATACTAAAACTGAAAACCAGCAGTACCAAAATGAAACACAGACAGATGCAAGGAAACAATCTTCTGATTTGTTAAACCCTTAAGAAAAGCAGCCTGAAACTCTTAAAAGTTCAGCCTTAACACTCTAACTCTTAGTGTGAAAGTTCTGATTTTTACTTTCTAAATTTTTCCCTCTTTTTTCCAATATTTTTTTTTCCAGATTTTTCTCTCTTTCAGTCTACCTTTTAAAAATCAGTCCCCCTTCTGTCCAGACCCTCCCCTCTCTTTATACAAGTCTGTCCCCTTTCCCTAAGTGTTGCCCGACCCCTCTCTTCTTTGAAAAATCAGAATTTTTCCACTATCTGCCACTAAGACTGCCTTTTCCACTTAAACAGCACCCCATTACCTTTTGTTCCCCATTAATGTATTAGTTAATACCCCCATTAACAAAGCACTAATATTAAAATATAAACTTAACTGTTTCAATCCCAAATTGCCCTTGAAAACCCTTAATATTACTGCCCTCCTAACACAAACACTACTGCATTACAGCTTTTTAAATCTGAAATCTGTTTTCACCTTTAACAAAGATTTGAAAATTAAAACTGACTTTCAACTGTAACCAAACTTATTTCTGATTACTGAAGGATTAAGGTTAGAAATTAATTGGAACAAATGAACTTGGAATTAAATCAATCTAGACTTAATCACAACATAGAACTTAACAAAATCCTTAAAACTGAAACTGAACAATAAAAATCAGAATCAACATGAATGCAGTATCATTGTCAGCCTATTGACAATTCTCTGAAACTGAGTATCCGCAGATCAACATACACAACAACTGTTTGACGAACTTACTGGTCTATAAACAAGGACGAATTACTAGACGAAACTAATTAACTAACTGCTTACCACAACTGATACTAAATAATCAGACCCAGACAATTAGGCAATTCACAGGCAATTTCAGGGGTATTGACAGAAACATATATTAACTGGACACTAATTAATCGACGCAACTCATTAATCGATTACACATAACAATTATATCGAACCTAAACAAATGATAACAATCAATCAAAAATAAATAAACAGGCTGTTTCAATCAGCATTAACAAGAATATGGATTTATAATAAAACAACTAATCGACGAACTTAATCGAATCGATTACACACATTATAACTCATAGCAATCAAACAGAAGCAATGCTAGAATTTGACCAAATAAACGGGTCTAGTGGAGATGAGACAGAATTTAGTAAAAGAAAAATAGGAGAATTATATAGATTACTACAACAGGTAAGATGT
This sequence comes from Nicotiana sylvestris, assembly GCF_000393655.2. Taxonomy (NCBI): domain Eukaryota; kingdom Viridiplantae; phylum Streptophyta; class Magnoliopsida; order Solanales; family Solanaceae; genus Nicotiana; species Nicotiana sylvestris. The sequence continues at coordinate 12,765,181 of NC_091058.1, forward strand.
GCATAGAATACAATAGAAAGGCAGGAAAAATACCTCTAAATCTTCACCCCAAAATATGTCCTAATCTTGAACCGGTTTTGACCTTTTTTGAGGTCGAACGGACCTTAATCGAATGTTCTGACTGAGAACATTAGACTAAGGTCAGACGAGACCTCAAGTTTTTCCCCCAATCTAGACGAAATCCGACTTCTTGGCATCTAGGGTTCTTCTTTGTTCGATTTGGGATTCGAGCAGTTCTCATGAGATTCGAACGGGATTAATGGTGGTTTAAGCATGAGGGAGGTCAGGTGGGTGGTTGGTGTGATTTTGGGACTCATTAGGTGATTTAGGGTTTTGGCTCGAATCTTCGATTGAAGATTCGAGAACACTGGGGATGATTCGAAGTTAAGTGACCAGGGATTCGTGTTCAGGGTGGTGTGGAGGTTTAGTGGTGTGAATTTCACGGCCATCGGAGCCGGAGCCGCCGAGTTTACGGTGAGGGAATGGGGTGGCGGCTATTAGGGTTCCTCGTCTCTGAACGAGGTTTGATGAGAAAATGAGAGGAGGGGGTAATGGCTATGAGGGGCGGGTAGTGATTTTAGGTTTATATAGTGGAGTGGCTGAGGAATCCTGGCCGTTGGATCAATCATGATCAACGGCATGGATCATTTCAACAGGAGAAAACGCTGTCGTTTGGTCTAACAGGGGGTCCGGTTTGACCGGGTAATGGGTCGGGTACAGGGGACGGGTATGAAAGATGTGATCTTGGCCGTTGATCCATTTGAGATCAACGGCCCCGCTCAACTGTGACAATAATGGTGCCGTTCGGGCACCTCTGAGGAGACGGACCGGTTTACTCCTTGGGCCAGCTCGTTTGGGCCTGCTTTCATTCTAATGTTTTGGCCAAACCGAGTTTTCTTAATTTTTTCCCAACTCTCTTTCTTTTTCTACTTTTAATTAACAATCAATAAAATTCTAAAAATAATTTGTAAAACCAAAATTAGCCTACAAAAATGTCAATTAAACCTTATCAACAATTAACGCACAAGGTCAAACATTTTTAAAAAAAAAAAAAATTACACAACAGCACACATAAATGACAAAATGCAACAAATACATATTTTTTGTGATTTTCTTTCTTTTAAAATAAAACATGGTTTAATTAATTCCAAGATTCACAATTAAATCTTGAATGTGCATGCAACATGTGTTTTCGTTTTTTTTAATTAATCACAACAAGGGTAAGCATTTACGGACAAAATAATTACCAAAATGTCACGCAAATTCTCAAAATGTACACAAAGAAAAATTATTTTATTTTGGATTTTTGGGAGTGATTCTTATATAGGGCAAAAATCACATGCTCACACACATCAACTCAAATGGCTGCTCCCAGTCTAGAGCAATTATGATAGGTGCAGTCACCAACCTTCCTTTCAGCTCTTCGAATGCCTTCAGACAGGCATCATCGAATTTGAAGACTACATCCCTCTCAAGAAACCTGCACAAGGGAGAGGAAATTTCGAGAAATCTTTAATAAAACGACGATAAAAACCTGTATGGCCCAAGAAACTGCGGATGTCTTTGACAGATATCGGTGGAGGCAATTTTTGAATCACTTCCACCTTTGCCTTGTCCACCTGCAAACCCTCTTTGGACACCTTGTGCCCTAAAACTATACCTTCATGTACCATGAAATGACATTTTTCCCAGTTTAGCACCAAGTTAATCTCTTCACACCTAGCAAGTACTTTATCGAGGTTCATTAAGCAGTTATCAAAAGAACATCCGAAAACAGAAAAGTCATCCATGAATACTTCCACAAACCTCTCAACCATGTCAGTAAAGATGGACATCATACACCTTTGAAAAGTCGCAGGTGCATTACAAAGGCCAAAGGGCATTCTCTTGAACGTATACGTGCCATAATGACACGTAAAAGTGGTCTTTTCTTGGTCATCTGGGGATATAGCAATCTAATTATACCCCGAGTAACCATCCAGGTAGCATTAGTACTCCTGGCCAGCTAATCTATCGAGCATTTGGTCAATAAAGGGGAGGGAAAAGTGGTCCTTCCGGGTGGAATTGTTCAATTTTCTATAGTCAATGCAAATTCTCCACCCAGTGACAGTTCTTGTTGGGATTAGATCATTATTTTCATTAACTACCACAGTCATCCCCCCTTTCTTGGGTAGACATTGGACTGGGCTTACCCATTTGTTGTCTGAGATAGGAAATACAATACTTGCATCAAGCTACTTAATCACTTCTTTTCTTACCACCTCTTTCATGATAGGATTGAGGCGGCGTTGTTGCTCAACACTGGGCTTATGTCCATCCTCCATGAGGATTTTGTGCATGCAAAAGACTGGACTGATGCCCTTAATGTTAGACATCGTCCACCCCAGTGCGCACTTGTGCTCCCGTAGCACTCTTAACAGCTTTTCTTCCTGCAATTTAGACAAGTTAGAAGAAACAATAACAGATAGGGTGTCAGAGTCACCCAAATAAGCATATTGCAGGTGAGATGGGAGAGGTTTAAGCTCCAATTTTGGGGCTTTCTCAATTGACGGCTTTGGAGGAGATCCCTCTGGCATGTTCAAGGGTTCAAAGGGGTGTATCCCCTGCATGTATGCACAAGATGTGTCAAGGATGTGCATCATCTCCTCGACCTCCTCATCATTGCCCAGGCTATCAAACAACATAAGTACTTTCTCTAGAGAATCGTCTAGAAAAACACTTGGATCATAAATTTTCTCATCAGCCTCTACAACCGATATCATGGAGAGCTCCTCATAGTGACGGGGAAGTTGGATTGCTTTGTAGACATTGAAAATCGCTTCCTCATCTTCTACCCTCAAGATCATCTTTCCCTCTCTCACCTTGATAATTGTGTCACCAGTAGCCAAGAGATGTCGCCCCAATATGATTGGGACAAGTTCATCAGCCTCATTATCAAGGATAATGAAGTCAGCAGGGAAGATAAATTCCTCAATCTGCAACAACACATCTTCAATCACCCCCTCAGGTTGTGCTATTGACCTGTCAGCCAGCTGCAACATCACAGTAGTTGGACTTGGAGCTCCCAGACCCAATTGTTTGAACCAAGACAGGGGCATCAGATTTATGCTTGCCCCCAAATCGCAAAGAGCACGACCCACTTCAACATTTCTAATACGCATAGGAATCGTAAAGCTGCCAGGATCCTTAAGCTTTTGAGGAAGCTTATTTTGGACCCTAGAAGTGCACTCCTCAGTAAGTGCAACTGTCTCAAACTCAGTCAATCTCCTCTTATGAGCCACTATGTCTTTTATGTACTTAGCATATTATGGAATTTCGCGAAGCACATCAACCAGTGGAATATTCAATTGAACCTGGCTCAACATGGAGAGGATTTTGCTGAACATGCGATCATCATTCTTCTTTTGCAATCTCTGAGGGAAAGGTGGTGGTGGCCTTGGGGCCTCTGCTGGCTCTGGAATTTCAGCAGTCTTCTTTGGCTCGTTTGTCACTTTAGGGATCAACTCTCCCTCAGGTACATGCTTATCTTTCCTTTTCTTTAGCACTTCCTCAAGCTCTCTCCCATTTCTAAGTGTAACGGAATTCACTTGTGGATTCTTCTCTGTGTCACTGGGGAGAGCGCCTGCAGGTCTAGTGTTTTGATTAGTAGCTAACTGCCCCAGCTGCCTCTCAAGATTTCTGAAGTCAGTCCTGAGCTACTGATTGTCAGTCCTGATCTGTTGATTGTCAATCAACAACCTTTTTAACAATTCGTTGGTGCTCTCTTCCATTTGTTGTGGTAGCTTTTAAGGCTGATTGAAACCCCCTTGGGGTCTATGCTGATTCTGATTCTGCCTATTTCCACCCCATGAGAAGTTTGGATGATTCCTCCAATTCGGATTGTAAGAATTCCCATATCGTGCATGCTGATTCGGTCGACCTCTGTTCTGTTGCCCCACATAATAGATGGATTCTGGATTTGTGGGGCACATGTCACTCATATGATTGTCACCACATAATTCACAGCAAATAGCCATTTGGGGTACATGTTGCATCGGTTTTGGTTGCTGCATTGTCATTCTAGTCATCCGATTGGCCAGCTTTGCAATATCGACTCTCATGGCTGAAACCTCGTCAAGTTCAAGTAACCCGGCTGATTTTTGCTTAATGTCCTTCCATGAATCACCCTCACCTTTCCAGTTATTATCATTAGTAGTGAAATTATTCAGCAAGATTTGGATTTCACTATATGGTCTGGCCATGCAACTACCCCCACAAGCTGAGTCTAGATTCATCTTTGAAGCATCATCTAACCCATCTACAAAAGTGTGACCCAATACCTCGTCTGTCTGACAATGATGAGGACAGTCTCTGAGAATTTTCTTGTACCTTTCCCATGCTTGACGAAATGTCTCGCCAGCTCGTTGTTCGAACCCAAGAATTTGACTCCTCAACACCTTTGTTTTCTTGGTGGGGAAAAACTTGATTAAGAATTTCCTCGCCAGATCATCCCAAGTGCGGATTGAATTTGCTGGCTCTTTATTCAACCACTCTTTAGATTTCCCAATCAGTTAAAAGGGGAAAAGTGTCAGCCTGACATAGTCCTTGGAAAAGTTCGGATAGTTGTAGGTATCTGTAATTTCCAAGAAATTCTGAATGTGCCTCTGCGGGTCTTCATGAGGTAAACCCACAAACAGCCCTGTGGATTGGATCAACTGCACCATGTATTATTTCAGCTCAAAGTGCCCAGTTATGTCAGGCTTCACAATAGTCTGAGTCATATTAGCCAGATTGGGCCTTACGGCTTCAATCACCGCGCGTTCCTCATTACCTGCCATCTCAATTGGATGTGGTTGAACTACGATGACCAACTCTCTTTCAATTCAGGTTCTAGCGTCCACCTCCCTCCTCAATATGTGAAGTGTTCGTTCAATTTCGGGATCAAGAAGAAGGAGATTGTTTGCGCTTCTACTTCTTCGCATTCAATAGAAACTCTTGTATTAGCACAAACAAAGTGAACTGAAAGTTAAAACACGAATAAATAAATAATAAAAGCTCAATTCAGTCAAGTAGCTAATTTCTAAGTCCCGGCAACGGCGCCAAAAACTTGTTGCGACCAAAAACACTCACGCAAGTGCACGTGATCCTCAAGTAATAGAGTAGTGGGTAGAGTGTCGTTCCCACGAAGACTTATGATTAACTGTTGACTAATTTAAACCCAATTTCTTTATCTACCCAAGAGATTGTTCACAAAAGAGAGATGTAATTGTTTTACTACTTAAACTATAAAGAATTAATCTAACTAAAGCAAGTAACCAAACGAATAGCAATTTCGAGTAACAAACAGTAGGAGAGAATATTCTAGAGTCACGTGCATAGTTAACAATCGTGTTGTGTTCTTGGCTTAAAATGACTAATCAATTTATCTGGGTTATTGATTGACAGGGTTGATATTACTCATAAGAATCTGTCGAGTTATTACTCGCCTATTCAAGTCAACTCAATGCCTATATGTCTATGGAATTAAGATTAACAAGAATGCATTTACAATTCCTGTATTTCAACCAAGCAAGGCAATTGGGTATATGTCTATCCCAATTGCTAATCCGTTCCCCGAGGCCCGGGTTCAAGAACTTGCTCTATTTAATTCTATATGCAATCTAAAGTTCCCACTTTCGAGTTCAACTAAAGATTCGTAGATAGTATTTCACTGTTAGCTACTCAGCAAAATAATTAAGAACAGAATTAAATAAACAACCCAATATGATAAATCGACTTTGTCGAATTAAACTTCAAACAACAACATTCATGTTTTACCCATGACCCTAGAACAATGGGTCTTAGCCACTCATACCAGTGTTCATCACAAAATAGCCAAAACAAGAGAAGAAAAGAAGAATTTGATGGTCAAAACTCCTCCTTGCCTCTTGCCTCTCTATTTCTTGCACTAAACTATGAAAACCTTTTTTTTAACCTTGGGCGAGCTTGACTTTATATAGGTTAAGTGGGTTTCTCTCCAGATTTCCAATTTTACCCCTAAATAACATTTTTCCGGACCGGACACGCGCGAGCTCGCGCATAACTTTGCGCGTTTCTTCGCGCATGATTCTGCCTCGGCCTTTCTTACGCGCGAACTCCTGCGCGGCTTCACGCCTTTCTTCGCGCACCTGGAGCTTGATTTCGTCCAATTTTTCGTCTCGTCCTTGCGCGCACTCAACTCCGAGAGGTTGTTCTTGCTCACAAATCATTCCAATATCCTCTTGAGAGCATCATATAGGCTTCTCATCCTGCAATGTATACATATCACAATTAGAGCTTATTTTTCATCAATTAACCATAATATGTCATTGGAATATAATCAAGCGGAAGCATAAACAATAGCTAAATCACCTAGATTTCACCTATTATCAATAATTCATTGACGAGGTCACATTAGTTCATAATTTTATCATTCTTCATGATCTTTTCCTTATGTTTTATATAGTTCGTTTGAATTCTGGATTTTTTCCAGTGGTCGAAGAATTTTCTCGTTTTTACATGTACTGTAAAATAGCTTCTTTTCCTACATAATATAATTGAGATCTTTACACCAAGTATCTTTATACACATAGTTGGTCAAATTCTCTTTTATAATTCCTAGCCAGTATACATGAATTATATATATTAGTTATATATGATTAAATACATATTATATATAGAGAGGGGGGGGGCAGGGGTGGATAAAGGAGAATTTAGGTTAATTCTTCAAATTAACAAATGTTCGAACCAGTGAGATCAACTAGCATATGAACTAACATGCCACATGGGCTCATAGTTTGTCCTTTAAAACCCATTTATAGGCTTTGTGTAATTTTTAGAGGGAGATCTTAAAGTAACATTGTTACTTATGAAAAATCTCACTTTGGATTGACATTGTTATTTGAAGAATAATTGAAAACATCACTTGTGTTTTCGTTTGCGGGGAGAACTTTGGGATTATATATTAGGGTAAATTACACAAATAATCACGTAACTATATATTTTTTGTATCAAATTTATACAATTTTGTTTTGTTACATATAAGTCGCGACAATATCGTCAAGCAAAGTTATTTTTTTTTTTTTTTTTTATGTTTTAAAACACTTAAACATTAAAGGGTCGTTTGATTTGCAGGATAAATTAAAGAATTATATTCTCGGAACTAAGTTTAGGATTAGTTTATTTTGCATTTGGTAGAATTTTAATTTTGAGATTAATAATTCCGGGATTAATTACATCAAAACTTTTCTCCTCTTTTTATAAATAAAAATAAGGTTAAAATGTAAAATAAGAGTTTATCTTAATTTCTTTTAGACCAAACAATTGTTTTATTATGACTTGTATATTCTATTTTTTGTCGAATGAATCAAATATCTATCAATAAACATATATCCACTAAAGCCTCGTTTGTTTGAACTTAATGGATGTCTGAATCATAATCATTTAGATTTCATACATTAAGTGTGTTTGATTCTAAAGTCTGAATCTTAAACAGTCAGATCTTCATCATTAAAAGCGTTTATTTTTTTTACTTATAACCACTTAATGGGTCTGAATAGCCCTGTATGATTAAGAACTATAACCAAGACTTAATTTCATTAAGATGCTATCATCCACAATCATTACTAACTGCCGCCATTGCCTACCATTATCAACTACCACAATCGCCACTACCACCATTATCTTCAACCATAGCCGCCACCACTAACTATTATCACTACCATCATCCTCAACCATAACCACACACTCATCCACCTCAACTACCACAACTAACCATATCACAACTCTAAACCCGGACCCGGTCTTGATGGCGCCTCTTGTGAAGACAAGGCCAGCCGACACTTCCCATTTTTCCAATTATTAACAATTTAGCATTTAGAAATAGTCTAAACATGAATAGATAATCCAAAGTAGCAGATAATATCATAAATACGCGGAAGAACAACCCAACACAACCCTAACCGGGGTGTCACTAGTCATGAGCATCTATAAAACCTAATACAAGTCTGAAAGGTCTACAACTAGTACAAAAGTCTGATATGAGATAGAAATGATAAAGAGGGAGAAACACGGGTCAACGGACGTCAAACAGCTACCTCGTGAACTCCGAATGTCCGTCGGGAGCTCTCAACTCGCACTGGCAGGATCAGCAAAGCCTGAATCTGCACACAGGGGTGCATAGAATAAAGTGAGTACTCCAACTCAGTGAGTAACAAATGTAAATAAAGACTGAAAGCAAGAAATCACGTAAGGCACAAAGCATTCTATAATGAAGCTATAAAACCAAGTAAAAGCAGTAAATTAGTGAAAGATAGGTAAAATTCTTTATCTCAAATGTAGTTTCATGAAAAGTCTTTTCAATAATTAAGCAGGTAATTGACAGTCAATTAAGAAAAATAACCACATAAAGGTTCGCCCCTCGGGCACAATATCAACAAATCCGCCCCACGGGCAATATTTTAGAACAGTACTAGCCCCTCGGGTATTCACATAGAACAATACCAGCCCCTCGAGCTCAATCTCACAACACAATGGGTACTCGCGCTCACTAGGGGTGTGCAGACTCCTGGAGGGGCCCCTTACGGCCCAAGCGCAATATAAAGCCACCTCGTGGCATCATCACTAGACCCTCATCCTCATATCAATCAATCCACCTCGTGGCATACATATCTCAGGCCTTCGGCCTCATAATCAGTATCAAATGTTTCCTTAGAACATAGGCCCTCGATCTTACTCAGTCAAAAATCCTCACAAGCCACTCGGGCAGCAGTAAAACACGTTTCTCAGCCCAAAAATATCATTTAAAAGATCATGTAAGTGTTTAAAACAGAGTAGACATGGCTGAGTACGAAAACAGTGAAATATAACATGACTGAGTTCAAGTATAAAGTTAAAACAGTGAGGAAATATCAGTAAAAATCCTCGAAGGGCTCAAATAGTTGGCACAAGGCCCAAATATGGCATTTAGCCCAAATAATGATGAAAACAAGTAGATTTCAGTCAAATAAGCGGTAAAATCATCAGTCGGGACAGACCAAGTCACAATCCCCAATAGTGCACGACCCACGCTCGTCATCAAGTGTGTGTCTCACCTCAATATAGCACTATAATGTGCAATCTGGGGTTTCAAACCCTCGGAACATCATTTACAATCATTACTCACCTCGAACCGGCTAAATCTCTACCTCACGACGCCTTTGCCCCTCGAATCAACCTCCACTCGCGTCGAATCTATCCAAAATCAGAATGAGGATGTCAAAATATGCTAAGGGAACGAAGCCCAAGCGAAAACAATCAATAAAGGGCACAAATCCCGAAATTACCAAAACCCGACCCCCGGGCCTACATCTCAAAATTCAATAATTTTTGCACCAATAGATTCCTTATCTCCCCACAAGTTCATACATATCAAAAGTTCAGAAATCCGACCTTAAATGGTCCATCAAATCCTCAATCATAGGTCTCCAATACTAAACCCTAGGTTTCCCCAAATTTCGCCCTTAATTTCCATAATTTCTAGCTCTAATCCATGGAATAATAGCATAGGAAGGAGTTTTAAGTCCAAATTCCTTACCTCAATGGAGTTTCCTTGAAATTCCTCTTTCAAGTCGCCCAAAAAGCTCCCAAGCCGAAGTCAAAAAATGGTGAAATAACTCAAATTCGCGAAGAAGACAATTTATGTGTTCTGCCCAGACCTTTTCGCATATGTGGCACAACACCCGCTTCTGCAGTACCGCATTTGCGGTTAAATCATCCGCTTCTGCGGAAATCACTTATCCAGCCTAAATCGCATCTGCGACATCGCAGATGCGGTCACCTTATCGCTTATGCGGTCTCAACTCACTTGACTATTTTTCGCTTCTGCGACCAACTCTTTGCATATGCGGCGCCGCACCTGCGGTACCCAATCCGCAGGTACAAAAATACCAGAAGCAGTAAATTTAGTTGCTGCAACAAAATTCTAACTTCTCCGTTAACCATCTGAAATCACCCCGAGGCCCCCGAGACCTTAACCAAAAGCACAAACATAACCCAATACCTTATTCAAACTTGTTCCAATCACCAAAACACCTCAAATAATAATAAATTACCCAAAACACATCGGATTCAAGCCAAACTTTCTAAAATCTTCCGAATTTCGATTTTGATCAAAAACCCAACCAAACCACGTCTGAATGACCTGAAATTTTGTACACACATCCCAACTGACACAACAGAACTACTACAACTCTCAGAATTTTATTCCGACCTCTATATCAAAATCTTGCCTACCAACCGGAAATCGCCAAATTATCAACTTCGGCAATTCAAGCCTAAATCTACTCCGAACCTCCAAAACTCATTCCGATCACACTCCTAAGCCATAAATCACCTCCCCAAGCTAACCGAACCATCGAAACTCACATCCGAGCCCTCTAACACATAAGTCAACATCCGGTTGACTTTTCCAACTTAAACTCACTCTAAAGAGACTAAGTATCTCAAACTTTGCCAAATCCTTTCCGAATTCGATCCGACCAACCTGATACCACAAAACACGGATAACAAAGCATAAAAAAGCAGAAATGGGGAAAACAGAGCGGTAACTCATGAGACAACTGACCGGGTCGTCACAAACCACCTCATCACCATCAACAACCATAGCTGGCACCGCCCATCATTATAAATTATCATCACCCATCATCACCTTCATCATTCACAACCACAACAACCACCACCACCCACCATTTAATAACTATCATCACCCACCACCATCCCCAACCATAATCGCTATTGCTACCAATCATCAATTGGATTAATTAGTATTTTATTTGAATTTATGTTTATTAATTTTTAAATAAAGATAAATTTTACATTTTCATATATTAAAAAAACAAACAGTATCATTTAGTATTCAGATATTAATACACATCTTGATATTTAGATGTGTATTCAAATTCAAATATCTTAATCTTAATGCTCATCATGATATTTAGATATATATTTAGATTCACACGTCTTAATCTTAAAAAACAAATGAGGACTAAGTAATCTTATCATTATTAATTCTTATATCATAATTTTATTATTATTAATTATACACGTTTATTTTGGCTTCCCTCCCCCTTTCTCTTCTTGTATTTCTTCTTCTATCTCTTCTCTTTTGCTCTCATAGTTTAGCAAAAATTCTTGCAAATTGTGCAAAGAAAATCGATGGGATGAAAAGGTAAGGTTGATCTCACATCAGAGAAAATCAGAAGCAAAAACTAAGAGAGAAAAAATATATTTCAACTTTATTTTTCTTCTCTCTTCTTTTTTTATATTTGATTGAATGAGTGGGTGTGATTGAAATTGGTTGAAAATGCCTAAATGAGGCTATATACAAAATTTGAGCAAGATTAGCAAAAACTAAGAGAGAAAAAATATATTTCGACTTTGTTTTTCTTCTCTCTTCCGTTTTTTATTTGGATTGAATGAGTGGATGTGATTGAAATTAGTTGAAAATACCTAAACGAGACTATATATAAAATTTGAGAAAGAATAGAAGTGATTTAGATTGGTTTCAAGCAAAAAATTATACCTAAAAATCCAACTGCGATATGTGTATATCATGTTGTATATCATGTACATCAGTGTATATCACTCACAAGTTTTTAAGGATGTTTGTGTATGTCACTTTGTATATCGATATGCAACACAATTTTTTATGGGCACCAGTGTATATCACATTGTATATCGTATATATAACACAAAGTTTCAGGGATATACACAGATATACATAATATACATGAGATATCACTGATGCATATAGAGATATACACGGGTTACAATAGGGGATACACATGTGGAGTCGTCTTGAACTTGAGTTTTCAATTTAAAATGTGTTAAACAAAGAAGGAAAATAAAATTTTAATAATTTTTTTGATATACACATTATTATTATATTATACACTGTGATATACAAATAATATAATTATTAATTATTGATCAAAAAAGGAAAATAAATTTTTGATATAGCATGTTTTGAGCAAGTTCTAAAATATAAAAATAATAAATATAATTATGGGAGTAAATAATATTTTAGTATACAAAGAAAATTAATTTTTGATGTACACAAAGAAGAAAAATAAACTTATGATATCTCTTTTGGTATACATATGTCCGATGTACTATACACTATGATATACAAATAATATAATATTTTTATTGTGATATACATTGATATAAATGCAGCAATAACTATATACTATATAATTTTATATTATTGATATACAAAGAATAATATTATTTATATACAAATAATGAAAATAAAATTTTAATATACATGTTGGTGTAGACAAAGAAGAAAAAAAAGTTGTGAGATACATATTTTATTGTGGTATACATTTATTGGCTATTTGATGTCAATATCTATAACTAGACTATTTTCTGCCAATTATATGTGTATGTTGTTATACCATGTCAAAACCCCCTAAAACAAATATTACTCGCAACCTATATGTAATAACCCAAATTTGATTTAGGGGTTATCTAGTAATTTAACTAAATAAAAAGGAAATTAATCTATATATCTATATAAAGGAGAGACTTGTCAAGGCGATGTGGCACCTCTTATAGAATAGGAAAAGCATTTATCTAATTTCTCAATTTTTTGAGTTTTTCCCTTCTATTGAATTTATTAAACCTGGTTTTAATTGCATCTACTTGGAAAGAGAAAGACGTCGTTTAAAAAAAATAATTTTTTAATTGCACCTCCACAATAAGTGGGTCAGAATAAAAAAGGCACACTCAAGAGACACAATATTAAAGATACCGTTACTGCGTTTCATTAGAACCCAAACGATACAACTTCTTTTTAATTCGTTCTGAATGTTGTTAATGCTATACCGAGAATACTGAAAATCATTTATGCTGAATGAGAGGACATTTTAGTGCAAACTTCGTCAAGTCGTTTGTTTGTTTTCTGAATGAAGGTTAGTAAATTTAATTTGTTTACTCATTTTCTTAGCTTTTCTTCTATCTACATTACACGATTGTAGTAGTAATATTTTGGGATATATCAGTTTCTTACGGCAATAGTTCATACAATGGTATAAAGACAGAAGGTTGAAGTTTCTTGTGACAGCAGTAGTTCATTTTATATTTCTAAGTTTTTAGTTTGTAAAGGTTTTGATGAAGAAAAAATTCATTTAAAAGTAAACAAAAATTAAGAGAAGAGTAAAAAGTAATTACCCAAACCGTCAAGTGAAATAAGGAAAGACGAGAAGATAAGTAATTACTTCTATTTAAGTGAGTCAATTTTTCATTAATTATTTGGTACAACTATAATTTTCTTGACTTCATTCAATTTTTAAAGTATTTTTAAACTTGATAACTATTGGTAAGAGAGTAATTGTGATGACCCAAAACTTTTTTCGTCGTTGCAGAAATAAAGAGTAATTGTGGATATAATTTTAAACTTTAACCTTTCTCAAAACTGTCAGAATATCTTGATAACCAATTTTTGTTTTAATGAAATTAGTTGGTTCTTTTTACTTAAAGTTTATTTTGTTATATGATAATTTCAAAATTTTACGATTCTATTTTAGCAATTAGTGAAGTATATGACCGAATATCTAGAAAATGTTGATATTTTTATGGCAATTATTTATGATTTTCTTCATTGCTGCGCGAGTGCGGATAAATTAACTAGTTAATATAAAAGAAGAAGACAAAAAAAAACAAAAGAAAAGCACTTAAAAAAAGCAAAAAAAACAGAAACGCTAGTTCGAACAGAAGCATAATGCAACAGCAGAATATAGAAAACGCAGTAGGAGAAAAGAAAAGAAAGAGAGAAAAAGAGAAGAGAAAACAGGGATTTTCATCCTAAATCATCAAGGTAATGATCCCGAACTTTTATTTGAGTTTATTATGTAATTATGAGAATTTTATGGTACAAACATGGAGAAATTTTCAGAAATTGAGAAAAGTCTAACCTTAGGGTTCTTCAATCTAATTCATCAATTTGAAAGGGCAAATGTTATCAAAATTTGATTTTGATTAGTGTTATAGAATTCTCTCATCGAGGAGGATCCGTTGGTGGTCATGGTACGAAAATTCTGACCCGTTAACCAGAGTTGACCTTTTGGGTCAACCTTTGACCACGAGTTGAACTTGCTCTAAAAATTAAAGGGATGTTCACCTAAGAGTTTTTGATCATTCTAAGCTCATTTTTTATGTAGTTTGAGGTGATCCGGATACTCGAGAGTATTGGTTTGAGTTATTAAAAAGAGCGATTGGATTGTGAATTCGAGGTAAGTGAGATTTTGATTTCTGAATAAGGTGTTATGTAGATTTGGCTTTAATGATGATTGGTGTAATCTGATTTGGAGAAGTATTTCTAATGTGTGGTACTCTATAATTGTTAATGGTACTAGACATGACTTTTTTACTTCTTCCCAAGATCTTAAACAAGGTGACCCCATATCCCCATCCTTTTTCATCATTGCTGCTGAGGTTTTGTCAAGATCCCTCAATAGTTTGTTGCATAGCAATGCTTTCATTCCTTTCTCAATTCATAGAAATGGACCTCAGATTACTCATTTGGCATATGTTGATGATATTGTGATCTTTAGTAGTGGAAATTCCAAGTCCATAAAGTTGATCATGAAACAAACTAAGAACTATGAAAGTGTTTTTGTACAAAAGGTTAATAAGGATAAGATTTTTTCCTCATTGATCCTAAAACATGTGCATATAGGATTAACAGAATTAGAGTTAAACTGGCTTCCTTGATAAAAAAATTTCCTTATAATTACCTTGGTTGTCCTATTTACATTGGTAGAAAAAATATTTATTTTGATTACATGTGTGCTAAGGTTATTAAAAGACTAAATGGTTGGCAAGGTAATATGCTTTCCTGTGGTGGTAGACAAGTTCTAATTAAATCTGTTATTTAATCTTTTCCTATTTACATTTTATCTGCCATTAATCCTCCTAAAGGAATCTTGAAGCTCATTCAGAATCATATTGTTAACTTTTTCTGGGGTACTTGTAATGGTAAAAACAAATATTATTGGACTTCTTGGAAAAAGTTATGTTATCCAAAGAATAAAGCTGGAATTGGTATCCGGGGAATGGATGACATCTCTAATACACATACAATCAAAGGATGGTCGCATTTTAGAGTTATTAGATCAATGTGAGTTGACTTTCTTAAGGCAAATACTGTCCTAGAGTACACCCTGTTGGTAAGAAATGGTGCATTGGCAACTCTCAAGCTTGGAAACATCTTTGGTCCAGAGACAACTGGAAAATCTAATCACTTAGAAGATTAATGCTGGTAACTGTATCTTTTGACGGGACAACTGGACTGAATTCGGAACTCTGGCACACATTTTTTCAAACAATAGCACTGTTAGCAATGCCAAAAAGAAGGTCAATGATTTCATGATTACTAACAGGTGGGATGGACAAAAGCTGTACAATACCCTACCTAGCCAAAATATTATTGGACTTCTTGGAAAAAGTTATGTTATCCAAAGAATAAAGCTGGAATTGGTATCCGGGGAATGGATGACATCTCTAATACACTTACAATCAAAAGATGGTCGCATTTTAGAGTTATTAGATCAATGTGGGCTGACTTTCTTAAGGCAAATACTGTCCTAGAGTACACCCTGTTGGTAAGAAATGGTGCATTGGCAACTCTCAACCTTGGAAACATCTTTGGTCCAGAGACAACTGGAAAATCTAATAACTTAGAAGATTAATGCTGGTAACTGTAGCTTTTGACGGGACAACTGGACTGAATTCGGAACTCTGGCACACATTTTTTCAAACTAAAGCACTGCTAGCAATGCCAAAAACAAGGTCAATGATTTCATGATTACTAACAGGTGGGATGGACAAAAGATGTACAATACCCTGCCTAGCCAAAATATTATTGGACTTCTTGGAAAAAGTTATGTTATCTAAAGAATAAAGCTGGAATTGGTGTCCGGGGAATGGATGACATCTCTAATACACTTACAATCAAAAGATGGTCGCATTTTAGAGTTATTAGATCAATGTGGGCTGACTTTCTTAAGGCAAATACTGTCCTAGAGTACACCCTGTTGGTAAGACATGGTGCATTGGCAACTCTCAAGCTTGGAAACATCTTTGGTCCAGAGACAACTGGAAAATCTAATCACTTAGAAGATTAATGCTGGTAACTGTAGCTTTTGACGGGACAACTGGACTGAATTCGGAACTCTGGCACACATTTTTTCAAACTATAGCACTGCTAGCAATGCCAAAAAGAAGGTCAATGATTTCATGATTACTAACAGGTGGGATGGACAAAAGCTGTACAATACCCTGTCTAGCCAAATTGCTCTACATATTATGTCTATAGAGTTGGGCCAAGAAGACAAGAATGATTATGTAATCTGGAATGCTACTGAGGATGGTCACTTTACAAATGGGTCTGCTTGAAATTTGGACAGGAGATGCAGAACTGTCACGACCCGGAAATTCCACCTTCCGAATCGTGATGGTACCTAATGTTTCACTTACTAGACAAGCCAACGTTAGAATAATGTAACGACCCGATCGGTTATTTTGAGCTCTAGCACGTCGTTTAATGGTTTGAGGCCATGAACAGCTTTACTTCAGGTATTATGACTCATACACATGGTCAGAATTGAATTTCAAAAAGTTCGGAGTTGAATTGGAAAGAAAATTCTCAATTCAGAAGCTTTAAGTTGAAGGAATTGACTAAGGTTTGATTTTTGAGTAAACGACCTTGGAATCAGAATTTGAACGTTCCAACAAGTTTGTATGGCGTATGTCCAGATCGGGTTTTGGATGACCCGGGAGCATTTCGGAGTCTATTGAGGAAGTTACTATTTTGGAAGAATTTCATAAATTTGGGTTAAAATGCATTTCAATGTTATCGATGTCCGTTTGGGATTCTGAGTCTAGCTCCGTATGGTGATTCTGGTATTGGGAGCGCGATCGAAAGTGGATTAAGAGCGAAGGATTTTACTGACTATCCAGTAAGAGGTCGAATATGTGAATGTTGCTAGAGATTTAGAGTGTTCATGAAAAGCTAACAGAAGGATCTCGATGAATTTGGCAGGTTGGTTGTGCAAGATCGTGTCAACAATGAAGAAGGAATCTTGGCAGGTTCCAGAGTTGTGTTATAGTAGCTTCAAGCTAAGTGGAAGAGCCCCACCACCTACGATTGGGTTGCACGGTTATCTACTTGTGAGGTTTCGTGATTATCGTCGTATTGGTGGGTTATTAAAGCTAAGGAAAAAGAACATAAGTGGTAATTTGAGCAAAGGAATTGATAAAGATGTGTTATAATTAGCCTTATTGACTCATGTTCGGGCTCTAGAAAGATTCAAATTTATGCTTCTTACAGAGGCAATTTACAAGAAAAGTGATCCAGTCGGGTGCTTCATTAAGATGGGTGTTCATTTTCCAGCGGAGCCTTGGAGTTGATTATATTCAGGACCAAGCCAGAGTGGATGACCCTCAAGAACAGTCCTAGTGAATTCAAAGAATAATATGCGGTGCCTAAGGATTTCAAACCCGCGGTATGGTTAAGAATCGAGCTTTTGTAGCAGATTATGATAAAAGGCATGGAATGTTCAATGATACTTTCGACTTGCAGTGTAGCATTTGGAGGAAAAGGAGAAAAACGACTTCGGATTCATAGAGGAATTATCAGAAAGGGTGTATCAGTTGAATATGCAAATGTACGTGGAAGGAGGGTATGAAACGGTTCATGGGTTTGGAGACAATGTAGAATGGGGTCACTCAATATGAGTGCGGATTTAGGTTGGTGATGTGAGGAATGGAGCTATTATTATCTCTAAGGCAAAATTAAGGATGAATTAGAAGAAGTTAGATTGGTTAGCCATAGTTGAATTGGCATAATGGTGGCAGTGACCAGTTCCTTCAGCATGATTAAGTCATGCATGTGATTTGTGGCGGTATGTGCAAATTTTGACGACCGCCGTAATTGGTTCCATCTGGAAGTATTCAAGTATTACGGCATGTTATGTGTAGGCAAATCCTGGAAGGGTTATGGTAATTTAGACCACTACTCGAGGATTTGGATGTTCTACGGTTATGAGAATTTACTCCCATGTTGCTATGGTTCTCTTTGAATTAGTTAAGTAAAAGGTTTCTATGTGATGAAGTGTTTATTAGTGGTTCAGGAGTCAGGATGAAATTCTTGTACTAACGCATATTGGCATGTTAGGTGCAGTGAGCGGTATGAAATTTGAAAGTGAGGATCAAGGTTGTGGTTCGGTGTTGGCAAGGATGTCACAAGTTCGGATGAGCAGAAAAAGGGATTTGACTGTTTAGAGTAAGCTGGTATTTTTTTCAGCGTCACCTGAGATAGGTATTTTGTAAAAGAGGCTTTGCATCTTGGTTATGGATTCTTGATTTGCTTTACAACATTGTATGGCCGGTGGTAAGGATGTGCAGACTTGTTACCTGGTGCGGAAGGTCGTGGGATCGTATCTCACGGGAAGATTGTATAAGTGTGACATGTAGTCACTTGATTGATTGAATATTTAAACCAAGTATGAAGATTGTGGTAATATCACTAATTTGAGAATTTATGCCTAGAGGGCACTCTGTTTATTGGGTTGTGGATTGTGGAGGTTTACTCCAGATATGAGGGTTGTTCTTGTGAGTTATGGAAAAAGGGTTATTATGGACCCTTGAAAGGTTATTAGCCTATTGCGGTGCGATCAGAATTGGCTTGAGGTCGGTGGGTAGATTTAAATATGAATATGGGCTCTATATCAGGCCGGATGCATTCATTTCAACATAGCGCTCCTAGCGCTTCTTAGGGAGGAGTATTCGAACGTTGGATGTTATTTCATCGTCGGCTATTTCATGTAATACTATATTATGCCGTATGAGTTGTGAGATGGCTTGGTAATTTTCCTAGGTGTTGAGGTTCCGCGTAGCGATGGTGTTATGTGAGCAGGATGGCTCTCGAGATTCATATCATATAGTTGTGCTTGAGTTTTGTAGAGTTTGGCGCTATTTGTCTCCCCAGGGATGGTACTATGCACTTAGCGTGTTTGTGACCGATATTCGGTATTTTTATAGTAATGAGAAATTTAGCTCGGTAAGTATCTCCTTATGTGAGCTTTATGTGTGGATCGGGTGGCACGCCGCCATGAGTATGTTATTTGGATCGGGTTGCACCCCGCAACAGTGTGATGTTGAGTACAGTCCTCTATATTATATATTTGTGTGTTTTGCTTCCCATTTTTCGAGGAAAGTTCATATTAGTTGCGTGAGTTGAGTAGTCCCTTCCAGAGTTCATTTTTCTTATGTATCACGTTCAAGTTTGTAACTTATTGGCACGTTTTGGCATCATATGAGACTTTTGGTCATGTCTGGGGTGGCTTATTGCCTGAGCAATTCGTACTGGGTTAGATGAGATTATTGGATATAGGGTTAGTGCAATCGGGTTATGTGAAGTATATCAAAGAGCAATTACCATTATTTGGTTCAGAATGAGGCGATGGTCCTTGTCAGGAGTATAGACTCAACGATTTGTTGACTCGACAGTTGGTTATAAATTTCTACACATCTCTTCCATCGTGGCAACATTGCGAGAGTTGGAACAAGACTTATATATGTCAAGGGGTGCATTGTGAGCATCAGATTCGCGAAATGTCGGATGTTATGATCAGAAAGTGTTATTATGGTCTTGCGAATGATGTGGTGCATGGTGTGAATTCAGCATGGGTGTGCAGTCATGTTCTGGTACAGTGTGTAGTGATTGATACGGCATTCATATGTTGGAAGCAGGCCTGACATAGAATTTCGGATGTTGGAACTGGGCTCTAAGGCTTATTTGCCTAAATAAAAGAGGATATCTTCAAATTTGATCGAGCTAATGTGTGCAACTGAGTTGTGGTAGCACGAGTAGGTGCACGAGGTGTTAAACAGTAATTTCAGACTACTCCAGTGCAATTCTCAGCACGTTCGAGGACGAACGTATGTTTAAGTAGGAGAGAATGTAATTACCCGGCCGGTCGTTTTGAGATCTAATGCGTCGTTCAGCGGTTTGAGGCCATGAGCAGCTTCACTTCAGGTATTATAACTCGTACACATGGTCAGAATTGAATTTCGGAAAGTTCAAAATTGATTTGGAAAGAAAATTCTCAATTCGAAAGCTTTAAGTTGAAGGAATTGACTAAGGTTTGATTTTTGAGTAAACGGCCTCGGAATCGGATTTGAAAGTTCCAACAAGTTTGTATGGTGATTTCGGACTTGGGCGTATGCCTGGATCGGGTTTTGGATGACCCGGGAGCATTTCGGCGCATATTGAGGAAGTTAGTATTTTGAAAGAATTTCATAAATTTGGGTTAAAGTGCATTTCAATGTTATCGATGTCCATTTGGGATTCTGAGTCTGAGAATAGCTCCATATGGTGATTCTGGTATTGGAAGCGCGATGGGAAGTGGATTTAGAGGTCCGTAGGTCATTTTGGGGTTATTTAGCGAAAGTTAAAAATTTGAAAGTTTTTGAGAAGTTTGACCGGAAGTGGACTTTTTGATATCGGGGTCGAATTCTAATTCCAGAAGTTGGAGTAGGTCCGTAATATCGAATATGACTTGTGTGCAAAATTTAAGGTCAATCGAACGTGATTTGATAGGTTTCGACATCGAATGTAAAATTTGGAAATTTTAAAGTTTATTAAGCTTGAATTGGAGTGCAATTCATGGTTTCAGTATTGTTTGATGTGCTTTGAGCCCTCGATATCTCGACCCGAATTTTCCACCCTTGGGAGTCGTGATGGTGCCTACTAGTGAAAGCTAGGCAAGCCAACTATTCCGATTAATTTACCCTTTTTATTTTTTAATCTCTTAGCAATTGTAAGTTAACATATTATAAACAACGGAAAT